>NC_143392.1:17041899-17345336 GCF_980474605.1 Leiobunum rupestre | reverse complement strand
TTGGTGTTCACCACTTCGACTACTATTATATTTTACTGCTTTTAAATACCATTTGTGTTCACCACTTCGACAACTATAATATTTTACTGCTTTTAAATACAATTTGTGTTGACATATTAAATTACAATATGGAATTAGTAATATGTCAAAATAAATATAAATTGCAACCATTTTTAATGGTAACTCATAAATGTTATAATTTACTTAGATCCCTTACCAACTACTTCAAGGACTAATTTTAACTATTTTTTTTGATAGGGAAGCTTCTACATTCGGCAAAGAAAAACTGCGTTCCCACTGAAAACATAACTTCTTAGCTCAAACTAAGCATTAGATTTAATTGAATTAAATTATAATCTAAAATTCCAAAAATCGTTTATCGTGTAATTCGCAAATGGGCCAGTTAACGGAAGCTTCCTGATTTTTGGTATAAACGCGTTATAGACAATTACACTTGGGGGTTGTTGAACTACATACGGATCCGTTGAAAACATTAGAATTAAACAATATACCATTTGCACCCAACGAAAACAACTCTAGCCCTAGATTGCTATGTTAGGGTTTGTGAAACGAGGGGAATCTAGCAGGTTTTTGGGAAATAATTTGGAGCCGTCGCGTGCGAATGCGATCCTAGATATTTCCCGGTTCTGTTCCTGAAGAGTGTTCATGTGTTTTGCCGCCTTGTCGCCCATCCGATGGTGGCGTCACAAGACACAAGTCGCGTTCGGTTCAGTGGCCTCGTAGCGCTACATCCATCAAGTAGCAGTGCACGTGCTCTTGTTATTGTGTGCCAAAAAGAAGGTTGATAAGGCGATGCTTGAAGCCAATTTAAAGTAATTTGCCCAAAAATTGCTTTATTTCCATCTGCTTAATGTATGTGGAACTCAAAATAAATCCACGACCGTGTAGGTATATTTAATACGCGATTTACGTGTTGTCCATTATTTCCACGTACATCGCAGAATGTATTCATTATAAGAACGATTGTTTCCCTCGAAAATTATAATTCTTCTCGATTCATTTTATATCTTTTTGACAAAATTGTGCGAAAAAGCTTTCGTGACTTACCGTAACTTTAGGGGTAATGGTATATTTTATATTTTTTTGTTTCAAGTTTCCCTCAAGACGAACAAATGTAATTCCCCGAAATTTCAATTTTTTTTAGTAGGAAGCTATTATAAATGGAATTTTAATGGTTAGGCAAAATTTTAATAAATTTATTTGACAGAAACTGCATTTTTCTGGTATACCCGTAATAAACATTTCCACAATTTGATGCCAACTTGACAATGCAGTAATTAAAATGTTATCCCCTAAGGTGGTATATAACTCATCATTTTACTAAATTATAACCGCTCGTAATAACATTTGTTGCAATAAAATATGTATATTTGAAAGGTAGTGTTTTAACTCAATTTAGTGGTTATATTCATCATAAACACATTTCCATCATATTTAAATGCTTTTGTATTCTGTCGCAAATAAGCGGATTTGAAACAGTGAATGCAAAAAATGAACGTTAGTTTTTACCTCTCCGAGGGGACTTTGTACCCTAGTTGGGGTTATACAACCACCGTGTCTGTCTGTCTGTCTGTGGGTGGGTCTGTCTGCCTGCGAACGCGTTCGCATTTTCGGGGCAAAGGGTAATCACTACGTACCCAGTTTCTTAGAATCAGGGAAAAGGTTTATCCAAAAGCGCCCTCTTTTGGTCATTGGGTGTAGTATAATTTTTTAATCGGCCGGGATTCGAACCCGAGCCCTCTGGCATGACAGGTGAGCGTTCTACCACAGAACCGCGGATACAGTTACGCTTCACTGAAAATTAAAAACTCTTCCGAGGAGAGGTATATTTTGGCTTGCCAACTTGTTATATAACACTATTATTAAGCATTTTATTTGTTTCATTTCGGTTTAAAAATTTTATGAAATTTATTTCAGAAATGATTCCAGAGATTGTCGAAAATGGTTGATGACTTCTGTATATCTCCGGTGGTCTAACTGACACTGGCATTGTCTCGCGATGGCATCCAAATAACGCCAACCAATGGAGACGGTGAGACCGTGCACCAGATCAATATCTGAAAGGTAAATATTTTAATTAAATAAGCAGAAATTTGGGGTTGTTTTAAATGGCTTTCGACAATGCAAACAACATGTTCAAATAACATTAGCGTAATTGCACGACTCGCTTTACAATAGATTGAACAGAAACTTTAACAAACAAAATATTAGTGATGAGTACATTTTAAAATTTTCACGGCGAGGTAACCCTTAATGTTATGATGTTTTTGTAAACATTGAAATTTTAATATTCGTAAAATCAACAAAGTACCATGTTCTAAAACATTTGGGGGTTTTAATCATGCAAAAAAGGTTTTGAAAGAGGAAGGTGGATTTTCATCTCCGCAGTAGCGCGCTTCAAAATTCTCCGCTCGACTTGCTATAATGGACCAATTTTGTAACGCGTGCTTTGTATGTCAATCCGCGTTGACATCGGACCTTCCACGCGCCTACGGTATAAACGATGCAACAATTTCATGATCCGATAGCTTCATCATGCTACACTTTTTCCTAACGCACGATTTTTAGAACGTTGCCATTGTTAAATTTTTGGTCATCAGTATACGCTACACAGTAATTCAATTTACCAGATTAAATTTGATGCCGCTTGCACCCTCTGTAAACTGTTGGGTCAAGTTTGCTTCATTTTTTTTACTATGCCACTAATTGCGTAATTGAACCGCATCTTCGGATTTATTTTTTTAAAGTTTAGCTTGGTTTAGCATTTAAATAAGATGGGTTAGATTTTTTTCGTCTGGCGTCTCAAAAGGAATATTTTAGATGCAGCCTTTCTTTAGATCAAAATCGTCTTTTCTTGAAAGTAAATTTAAATATTGTAGTCAACTTTATGCGACAAACAAACAGGGTTGCCACAGGTTAGTACAAAACTGGGAAAGTGACTAAAGTGAGGAAATTTTAAATAAAATGCGTGTAAAATGTCAATAATTATTATAAAATAATAAAAACAAGTACATTATAAAGTTAAGAATTTCCTAATTTTACCCTTAAGGGGAGTATAGAAATCCCAAGTATATAATTTAATATTTCTGTAACATGATTTAATAGAAGCCAAGATAATTAGCGCTAGTTACGTTAATGATTTTTCAATATAGCAATATATTCCCTTTAAGAATCAGACGAAATCCCTGTAAATGGTCAGGGAATCTGAAAACTTTGTGACAACCCTACTAAATGATTTCCTCTTATAATAGAACGGAAACCGAGGACATATTTGCCGATTTGTTTATATTAGATTGTATTTAATTATAGATATTTTTCACTTACACCACTAGAAAATTATATAAATAGAGTTCAGTCGAGGGCGGAGCTGTGATGTCATACTTTACAGAGGGTAAAATATCGGACCCGCAAATGAGTGACATCTCCGATTGGTGACGCCCCAACAGAAACCCTTTAAAGCAATATGAGCAAACACTCTATTCCCATTGTTATTTATGGGCTTTTGAACTTCCCCAAAGGTAAAGTTTATGGGGTTATTCTTAGTGGGGGGGAAATGGGGGTTAATTTTTTAAACCCTAAACGTATAAGTAAATTTTTCATAATTTAAAGAGTTCGTCTACATCCCATTGTTTTCGGTGACCAGGATAGAAAATGCGAAAAATAGAATATAAAAAATATATCTTTCGAAATACTGTGTAGTATAAATTATATAAAAAAAAATGTCGAAGTATTTCATGCAGAAAGATGGGTGATGCTGCAGGAAGTTAGTAGCCAAGAATTTCTCGGCATCGATTATAAAACAGTAGGTACATTTGCTAGAAAGTACGAAAATCGCGTTCACGATTTTTATGGTAAATACGCGCTTGCCTTTTGGAGATATTTGGCGGGATTTTAGTGTGAAGGGGACACCCTTGACTGAGTTTGGGACTGAGAGGGGGGAGGGTCGCTATCCCCTCTCCTTCAAACGGAGGAACCCTGTTCTTGGATATTCGCCATTTTTCCAACGAAATTACCCGGGCTCCGGATCACGCGAAGTCTATTTTCCAACTATTGTTTCTATTCAGCCATGCGGGAATGTTAGCCTCAATTAGCGTTAGAGACACACACGGCCGATAGCGATGGAAAAAAACGCGCTGGGCTTTGGCGATCGTTTCCCGCAGCGCCTTATGTCTCGTTGTACAGGCCGAGAAAGGAAACGTCTTTGGGAGAATTTTGATCGGGTCGTGGTACGTGCATTCTCAAATCGTTACTGTCTCGAAGCTTCATACGTTTACGGGTTTCGTATTTTATCCCCGGAGATTCCAGAGTATCGTTGGTCCCCGAGGCTGCGTTGCCTTTTCAACGAAAAAAAATACTAATAATTCCGACTGTTTTTTTTCACCGCGCCTTTCATTTTTGCCGAAGGGTGCTTATGGAATTGCCTTTAAGTAGAACGTTTTCGTATTATATTTAATTATCAATTTACGGGTACATTTGAACCACTTAGCTTTTCGTTAGGTGGGTTGAACTTAAATGTATTATTCAAAAACATTCGACAAATCATTCTTGAAATACCAATAGATGGCGTTCTAAGCGTATATTTCATAAGTTGGCGAGTATCGGGAAAATACTTGCTAATTCTATGGACGATTTTTACCGTTGTAAATCTAGTTATGACCGATGCCATCTTGTTATTGAATTTGTCTATCGCAAGTTGAATGTTCTTGGTTTTGGAGGGGAGAGATCTCCAACAGGAAGCTACCAATAAAAGTGGATGACGTGTTTCAGATGAGCTTCTCCTCGCTGCCTTCTCATATGATGTGAGGGTGAGAACGCTACGAGGGGGGGGGGGCATTGGGGAGGGGGCGCAATGGTGAAGGGCAACTCGCGCAGACGAACAAAAGGATCGCGGGTCATCCGGGGTCGTCCCTTTACAAGTAATGTTCCAAGAACTAAATACCCTCTTAATGAATAGGACACAATAATGCGTCAGGAATCTCTCGCCTTCCCTCCCCTCATTCCTCTATAGCTGTATTTAACGTTATCCATTAATATTTGAAGAACTCCACATTGTTAATTCGTATCAATTTTATGTTCAGTTAAGAGTTTATGTACTTCGAAAGATTAATCATATAAACAGTCAAATTCAAATTTTATTTAAGAAACTTCAGTGTAGAATGCAAAACATATGGATTGTTAAATTCAAATTTTATTTAAGAAACTTTAGCGTAGAATGCAAAGCATATGGATTGTCAAATTCAAATTTTGTTTAAGAAACCCGGGTGTAAATTTCAACACCCGGGCTCCTTAAATTTAATTTCATTTCATTTTAATGTCCTTCGGCTTCCAAAAAGTACTTAATTATCTTAATAATATTTAAATATCTCACAAACTGAATAGTTCATTTTGGTTGTTTACGCTACCATAAGTCTATGATTCCTTATGTTAAAAAATATTTATAGCTGTAATATTAGTAGATATTCTAGTAAGAAATTAAATTATAAACTTACGGTTTCACAAATAACGTAAATCTCCAAATTTTAAATAAACAATCGTCACAATTCCCTAATAATATTTATACATTTTCGTTTATATTAGATGTTAACTAAGATTTTTAACGTACTACTTCATAGAGACATTACAGTTAAACTCATATTCCCTTAATTTACTTTTCATTTGACTATTTTATCGTAATTCATTGACTATTTTATCCTAATTCATTTTTGAATGGGTGCAATTTTAAAAAGAAGATTTCTTATAGAATCGTGACTGCTTTACGACAAATATTGATTAATAGTGTTAAAACTAGACAATAAATATCTTCTTTTCAGTAGTCCAGGCACGGGGGGGGGGGGGAGATTCGGATGGAGTTAGAAACCCCCCATTCTTCAATGGCTGACTTGGTAGAAAGTTGGCTAGAAGCAAAGGGGGCCGGAGAGGGTAATTAATTAAAAGCCACTTGAAGCCTTCCATTATTAACGATTTTATTTTTTCGGTAGCTAGTCAACCGTCCTTTTCTGCTCACAGTATAAAAAATTTATATCGTCGATCTTTTGGATAAAAAATGGGGGTAGGAAATTATGATGCCTTCTAGCTATAACCCACCATTCTCAAAACCCAAACACATCCTAGGCTAGACTCGGCGATTTTCATTGTTTCGGCTGAAATAAATTGTCCTTGCCTCATTGGACTGCCATCTATGCGCGAAAGAGTAGTCCCGTTAATATTGTCGACAGATGGCGCCACATTCTCACGCTGTTAATTTGGCTGTTCGAGACGATACCAATCTTATTTTATCATAGATCAAATTTGTTCTCTTTAATGGCAATCGCTATTTAAGTTACATCTGCGTCCTCTTAAAGATTTTAATATTTTTATATCTAGTGGAGTGATAACTCGGACGCTAATAACACCAGAAGTATATAATATCATTTCCGAGATAAGTATTGTAAAAATGATAAATTTACCTTCGAAGGCACAATAAAGGTCCCATTTCACTACGGATATTTTTGCTAAAGTAATAGTTTTAGAAATTACCACCTATTTTTTTTGTAACGTATAAAATCACGGTAGACTGCTACGATTACTTCTCTTTAAAAGAAACATTATTTACTTATAATAATAGTTACCATGTTTGTTTTACCGTCTCTAGTAATTGACATTATTTTGTTAATTTTCATTACATACTATATTAAATAGCAGAGCGTTTTGACAAAATTGGTTTGAATATTAATATATGATTTATCTTAATTTATAGACTTAGTTATCATAGTTTAAATATAATGAAATAATTTAAAATGAATTTGCATATCTCAGTTTCGAATATTAACGAGTCAGTTCGCGTGTACGATTTGAAGTGCCGTATAATTTGAGTCGTAAATTGTCAAAAACGGTTCGCGATGGCGAATCAAAATCAATTAGCGGTAAATTATCCATCTCGATTATGATAATTCAATACAAAGAACGGTTACGGGTAATTGCAATATAAATGACTATAATTTCCCTTTAATTCATACAGAAAGGGGGATAAATTATCCATTTTGTTGCCTTTATAGTGTATCTAACGAGATATCCCCCCCCCCACTCCCTATGGTTTCTAATTATAATTTACATAATTACAACGTAACCGCGTGCTTCAAAAACCGTGTTTATTTCATTTAATGATAAATACATTACGTCTTATTATCAAAATGCCGATGGGATCTTAATAAGTATTTACATATAAAAACGACTGGAATATTTGGTGAAATATCCAAACCTTCTATTATGATACTCGCAGGTGTAATTGTTTTCATCTGGTTTTATTCGCGCGCCCTGAGATCCGTTTCCCTTAATATTTCGGTAACGGTTAAATCCTTGGAGAAAAAAACATTTCTACGAATTGATCCGGGGCGGAATCATTAACCTAATTGTACTAAGCGCTTTAAGCAAATTTTTGCCTCTTTGCTATACGTGAATGTTTTACTTAAATGTTGTTATATCTTTACCAATTTGGTTCAGGGAGAAGCTGATTTTTTCTTTGCGGTGGTAAAAAGTGAAATGTAAAGGTTTTTTCGGGGGGAAAAATTATTATTTTTTATTAAATGTCGCTTTTAAGGTTTTTATCGGGTTTATAATTCGATATAATTGTTTGTTCGAAATTAATGGTGCTATTAATTGTTTAATCAAATTAATTATAATAATTGGAAATTATTGCGGAATGATATAAGACGGTATGCCCCTTATATGATGATAATTACATTAATTGGCTAATCAAAGCGTAATGGTCTTAATTGCTACAACCGAGAATCAATTAATGTAACCATAGATATACAATTTATTAACCTGCGATAGAATGATCCATCTATGTTATAAAAATGTAAAATTTAGGGATATTCACTTATTTATAAACTATATTTTAGCATATGCAATATTTCTATAATTCTATAATTCCCACCGTTGCGTTATCTGAACCAGAACGGCAGATCAGATATCACATTACCCGCAATTACTCTCAGATTTTATCATATCAGTTGATGGGTCCAATTGAAAACCAGATAGTTTAAAGCCGAAAATAATTTGAATTCATTGTTAATCAGATTTCATATGCCTCACAGTTATCGATTTAACGTATCCATTGATTAAATTCCTATCGAAAATTTTATTTGTTTATTTTGATTTATTTTCTAAAAGTTTATACATATATACTAAGAGTGTGGCCACAGAATATTTTAAAATCCTTTAAAGGAATTGTAGGAAATTTATCAGTGAAATATAGGAAGAAAATAATTAATTATACAATAAGAGAAAACGGTTATCAAAATTGTTTAAAGGGGGGTATAACATTCAAAATAAATCTGATAACCGATAAAAATAGTCGAAAACTATCGGCGAACAGTGTTGGAAATAAATATCTTTAAAAACTAGGACGTTTTAAAGGGTAAAGATAAACTATTTTAATTTCTTCAGACTTTTGAGTTTAGGGTATTATAGGAGATTTAATGAAATTATAGGAGAAATAAGGAAGGACGTTAAATTATAGGAAACAATTGGAAACATAGGTACTGTGGTTAGTATAAGTATGATTACATAACTGTTCAGCTAACTGATCAGATTATATAATTATAGCATATGGGTTACTTGAGATAATGAATCAGACACGAATTGAAATCAGATCAGGGAGAATATAAAAGATTAACTCAATCTGTTGCAAGATTTCTTACGCATTATTTACTTCTTGCATCGTACAATTTAAGATATTGGTATCACCCTGTAATACCCTTATACTTTATAGTTATCATAGTCATTGGATATCCGTTTCGTTTCACAAATCATAAACTTTCACTCTTTATGATATTTCAAGGAAGCAGAAAGGATAAAGAGTTGAAAAAAATCAGCGAAACATAAAAACTAGTTAAGCGCATTGAGTCGTATCTGCGGCGAGCTTGTTACCTCGACGAAGATGGGTCAGTCGGCCAAATGCTTATCTCATCCGAGCGCATGCACCATGCTTCCATGACTGGCATGCACCACGCGGTGTGCCCTATCACAACCGTGAATTCAGACTCCGTAGCGATCTTTTTATATTACATTTCGAACTAAGCGAACTCCTCGCGAAAGTGTTTTGGAATATCTGGTACTGTTCTACCACCACTATTTGCAGCGTTGTCGATACACTTTCCACGTATATGAAGTCCTCATTCTTAGCGTATTTTCCGTTTCAAGCACGCTGCCAAGTGAAGAGGTTATTGCCCAGGCAAGAAATGCGAAATCGTCTGCTTGGAAGGCGCTTGGCGTTAAATTATAGGGGGCAGCCGATGCCTGATACCGGAGGGACCTAACGTTTCCGAGTAGAACCTTTTTTTCCAACCTTTTTTTCTCTCTTGGCAAAACTCGCATCCAACAAAGGGTCATTCTTAAGTAGGCCTAGATTTCTCTTAAACAAGATATTTTTTCTCTTTGATTCACGTACGCGCGGTTTTTGAGTTGTGGCCCTGTGTACGTCTTGGAATGGTGTCACACTCTTACTTTTGATTTCTTCTTGTTTCCACAACTTTTACTACTTCTTCTTTTTTTTTCAAAACAAAAAGTGGGATTTGTTTTGGGTGGAAATCGTTTTTCGTGTGTGTTATGTTTTAAATTGTATTATTCTTGGCCCTATCTCACAAGGAGATTACCCGAGGTGTTTATTGCTGATTTTGTTCAAAGTCGGGCGTAATGTAGACCTATATGAGATATGAAATTTCTTAAAAGGAGACGTTGCACTACCCATTCGATTTGCCATGGCAACCGAAAATGTTTTTGATCACTTACAACAAAAAAATCTCCATTTAAAAAAGCATGGGATTTTCTCGGTTTCACAGGGTCCTAGCTACGAAAATTTTGAAAAATTTTGAAAACCACGAAATGTGTAATTTGGACCACATTTAGGTAAATTTCATCAAGTTCGAGTAAATTGGAACATTTTTGGGGTAAAATTGTAAAATGTTTTGGGTAAAATAAGGAAATAATCTTATTTTTGTTTTAAGTGGTCAAAAACCACAAATCGAATGGGTAGTGCAACGTCTCCTTTTGTGAAATTTCATACATCATATAGGTCTACATTAAGCCCGACTTTGAACAAAATCGGCAATAAACACCTCGGGTACTCCCCATGTTAGTAAAATAGATGTAGGAATATGTGACCATGTTGGAAAACTTGAATTTTAAATTCGGTATACTATTAATTCAATACTAATGAAAAGTATTGTAAGCAAGGTGTAGGAATATGTTTGGAATATCATGGCTAGTCTTATAACTGTTAAAATTACGGTGATTATGTTTAACCAATTAACCACTTAAGTTAAGTTTAATTTTAAATATACAACAACATAAATACGGTCTTTAAGAGGTGATATAATGAAGGCCTAAATCACTCTCAAATAATGCAATTCAAAATTATCGTCAAAAATGAGATAATATCAAAATATCACCGTAAGCCGCGGGTTTTGTTTCATCCACGGGTTTTGTAGGTACACATTGTCAGTGTAGATGTTGAAATTTATTGTAAGTAAGGTGTAGGAATTTGTTTGGAATATCATGGCTAGTCTTATAACTGTGAAAATTACGGTGATCATGTTTAACCAATTAACTACTTAAGTTACGTTAAAATTTAAAATATATAACAACATTGAACTTTGAACAAAATCGGCAATAAACACTTAGGGTTGGATACGATTCTACCGACAAAAGTTGCACTTTGAAAATGCGCAAGGTCTCGTGGTTAACGTTAAAGGAAGACATCTTTTTTTAAGGTATATTCGGTTTTCTGTCAAAACTGGCAAAAATATATTCTTAAGGTGAAAGGCGTCATGAAATCGTAGTTTTCCAACTCTATTCACCCACCCAATTCGTCCGCTAGACGATGTTCTTGCTTCTTATTATTCAGTCTCTTCATTTTTATCTTCCTTTTTATCTCGTCAAGATTTGGACAAAGGTCTCATTTTGATCCGCTCATCTTATTCTGACACGTTCAGCGGTGCTTCACAATTGAACCTTTCTGTCTAGTATATACATACATATGTATAAAAATTAAGCCCGTTGCGTATACGAGAAAATAATATTTCTTTTATACCAAGAATCTGTTTTCTTTTTTTCGTGTTTGATTTTGCTTGATCAGTCGTTTGACGGCAGTTGGGCTTCAATTCAAAAATGAGGATGATTCGTCGGCCGTTTTTGACTAACTTCTTTTATTCCGAGAAACATTCGCTGCCTCGAAAATATAAGTCTTTTCATCCACGAAGATTCCTTCTCTGGCGCCGTGTAAGTCAGCCGCCATACCTTTCAATTTTCCAATGTTTTTCTGCGTCTCGCGCATGGCGAGAGGCCTCTGAAGTATGGAACAACGTTTCGCGGATAAAACTACTTCTACGGGCATGAACGTATCAAAATTGTGAAAGGTGGTTATTAGTGTTGTTAGCGCGGCTGTAGATTCTTCAGCTTTCTCTTTTGCTCCGGAGTATTCTCTATCGTATACCTATAGTCCAAAGAACTCACGAAATTTCAAGCCAAAAGAAAAAAACTTAATATATTTCCTATGGCTTTTGTCCAACGGATGGGCCACGTTATGCTACGAACAGTTTTCTTTTTCTTATTTCTGCCGTATAAAAGAAATACATTTTTATTTTGGGGGATTTGAGCGTGTCTATTCTTCTTTCGGCAAATTTTACCAATTGATGAGATGTTTTCCATGTTTTTCTTTATATTGGATATTTCGTTCCATCTTTGGTAATTGGGTCATATCCGGATGTTTGTTTTGTAAATAGACGGAAGCTTCGCTTGATGATGGGTAAGAAGCGATTCATCTTAATTCTTGTACGTTGCGTTCTTTGATCAATAAGATATGTTTTTCTTTACCTTTCCATAATACGTTTATACAAAGCCTGTTCCGCAAAGTATTTTTAATTTTGCTAAAGTCTAGAAGGTCTTTTGATACGGATGCCACTTGAACAACTGAACCAGTCAAGACATCATACGTCTATTTGAGGGGATAGTCACTTAAATAATCATGTGTACAAAATCGTATGGAAATCACATAAAAAGTTTAAGAAATCTGTTGAAATCGCAGGAGAAAATCCAAGAAATCAATTGAAATCGCAGGAGAAAATCCAAGAAATCAATTGAAATCGCAGGAGAAAATCCAAGAAATCAATTGAAATCGCAGGAGAAAATCCAAGAAATCAATTGAAGTCGCAGGAGAAAATCCAAGAAATCAATTGAAATCGCAGGAGAAAATCCAAGAAATCAATTGAAATCCCAGGAACAAATCCAAGAAATCAATTGAAATCGCAGGAGAAAATCCAAGAAATCAATTGAAATCGCAGGAGAAAATCCAAGAAATCAATTGAAATCGCAGGAACAAATCCAAGAAATCAATTGAAATCGCAGGAACAAATCCAAGAAATCAATTGAAATCGCAGGAGAAAATCCAAGAAATCAATTGAAATCGCAGGAACAAATCCAAGAAATCAATTGAAATCGCAGGAACAAATCCAAGAAATCAATTGAAATCGCAGGAGAAAATCCAAGAAATCAATTGAAATTGCAGGAGAAAATCCAAGAAATCAATTGAAATCGCAGGAACAAATCCAAGAAATCAATTGAAATCGCAGGAGAAAATCCAAGAAATCAATTGAAATCGCAGGAACAAATCCAAGAAATCAATTGAAATCGCAGGAGAAAATCCAAGAAATCAATTGAAATCGCAGGAGAAAATCCAAGAAATCAATTGAAATCGCAGGAGAAAATCCAAGAAATCAATTGAAATCGCAGGAGAAAATCCAAGAAATCAATTGAAATCGCAGGAGAAAATCCAAGAAATCAATTGAAATCGCAGGAACAAATCCAAGAAATCAATTGAAATCGCAGGAACAAATCCAAGAAATCAATTGAAATCGCAGGAGAAAATCCAAGAAATCAATTGAAATCGCAGGAGAAAATCCAAGAAATCAATTGAAATCGCAGGAGAAAATCCAAGAAATCAATTGAAATCGCAGGAACAAATCCAAGAAATCAATTGAAATCGCAGGAGAAAATCCAAGAAATCAATTGAAATCGCAGGAACAAATCCAAGAAATCAATTGAAATCGCAGGAGAAAATCCAAGAAATCAATTGAAATCGCAGGAGAAAATCCAAGAAATCAATTGAAATCGCAGGAGAAAATCCAAGAAATCAATTGAAATCGCAGGAACAAATCCAAGAAATCAATTGAAATCGCAGGAGAAAATCCAAGAAATAAATTGAAATCGCAGGAACAAATCCAAGAAATCAATTGAAATCGCAGGAACAAATCCAAGAAATCAATTGAAATCGCAGGAGAAAATCCAAGAAATCAATTGAAATCGCAGGAGAAAATCCAAGAAATCAATTGAAATCGCAGGAGAAAATCCAAGAAATCAATTGAAATCGCAGGAACAAATCCAAGAAATCAATTGAAATCGCAGGAGAAAATCCAAGAAATCAATTGAAATCGCAGGAACAAATCTAAAGATTCAGTTGAAATTGCAGAAACAAATCTAAGAAATCAAATGAAATTGCAGAAACAAAACTAAGAAATAAGTTGAAATTGCAGAAACAAATCTAAGAAATCAGTTGAAATCGCAAAAACAAATCTAAAAATTCAGTTGAAATTGCAGAAACAAATCTAAGAAATCAGTGGAAATTGCAGAAACAAATCTAAGAAATCAGTGGAAATTGCAGAAACAAATCTAAGAAATCAATTGAAATTGCAGAAAGAAAACTAAGAAATAAGTTGAAATTGCAGAAACAAATCTAAGAAATCAGTTGAAATCGCAGAAACAAATCTAAAAATTCAGTTGAAATTGCAGAAACAAAATTAAGAAATAAGTTGAAATGGCAGAAACAAGTCTAAGAAATCAATTGAAATTGCAAAAACAAATCTAAGAAATCAATTGAAATTGCAGAAACAAAACTAAGAAATAAGTTGAAATGGCAGAAACAAATCTAAGAAATCAGTTGAAATCGCAGAAGCAAATCTAAGAAATCAGTTGAAATCGCAGAAACAAAACTAAGAAATAAGTTGAAATTGCAGAAACAAATGTGAGAAATCAATTGAAATTGCAGAAAAGAAATCACTGGAAAGCACAAAATGTTTCGAAAATAGTAATAAGAATATCTCTTATATGAGATAAAAACTTGTTGTGGTTAATGGTAATAGTGAGTGTAGGGAGCTGTTGGCTCGCGTGGCATGAAGGGCTTGCCACCACCCTCCTCGCATTGTAACCCGGCCAACTGGATTAATGGCTTTAAAAGACGCTTGATGACTTAGGCCTAAGGTGGTGCCTTGGGTATTAGCCTAGCTGATTATTATTATTATTATCCATTTGGCCATGGAAATTATTTCAATGGGCACGAATTTGCCATCGAAGCTCGAAATCACAACTTAAATTTTGCATATTTACCTATTCTAAAACCATACTTTTTCGATGTAATAGTTCTAGTTAGAGGTCGGCGTTTGAATAAGAAATTATACGATTGTTTATATTTATCCATAACTGATAATTATTCAGAAATATTCGAAAAAATTATTAATTTTGCATGTTAAATCGTTGTTTAATCGTATAATTTATTCGTATAAAACAAATAATACTAATTTTAATGATTAATTGAAATTTTTGCGGTTAATTTATTTGTTATGCCGACCTCTAGTTCTAGTTCACCTTATTAATTTATTTCGAATCGGACAAATTTTCTCTTTAGAAACGTATTTTGAAATATCAGTGGGATCATGCGAATGGCATTAACGGTATAATCACTACATACCTTTAAACTTAATTTAGTCGGTTTGATTATTAGTTTTGACCAATTAAAATTAGAGAAACTCACCAAGATGGCTTAATATAAATACCATTTTTGTTAGTACCAAGTGTTTTCGAGCGCCTACCTCCAAATCCAATTAAAATTTAATCTAAACTTTAATGAGTAACAAATATTATTATTCAAATAAATTAAATTAGATAAACATCGGAAAGGTTCAGTGGTGGATTAAATACTATACTTTGAACTTTAGTATGGTCATCATTACTTTGTTCAAGCAAGTATACATTTAGACCCGTTTCCGGACCTCTAGGCTTAAGCCTCCTTAGCCTATTGGTCGATCCGCCACTGTTAATATTCAACGAAGAATTTGTACTTGGTGAAAAATTTAATTCTTTATAACTTCCCCGGCATATTTACTCCATATCCGAATTGAAATAAGTGAAAATGTCTAGGAAAAATACCATTAATATCCGTATCATTAAAACTCCATCAATGAGTATTTTTTTCCTCTCTTTACACAGCACTGAGCGTTCTCTGTTGTATAAAGAAACGAACATAGATTAACGCGTTGAAAGAAAAAAGTTATCGTGTGTACCCATAAGTACTAATTTTGTCTCGCAAACCACTTAAAGCTAACACGTCTAATCGGCTTCTGGGCTCGGCCCATTCGTCCTTTAAATATACGACCCAAAAATAATATGTACCTAAATCAGTGTATTTTGTGTGCTAAAGAAAAAATGTCAAGTCGAGTCGGGGGAGGTGACATTTTTTGGTTGCTCGCGCTATATCGGAGAGTCACGGAAAGCGACGCTGTAGGTTTATTCGTGGTGCGCAATCACGCCATCATGTACATTATAGCGGTAGGACGTCCTCCTACGTAGTTGACACACGTTTTGCTGATACGCTCCCCGTTGCTTAAACCAACATGTGCTACGTAAATATGTAAGGAAACGTCTTCTTTATCCGCGTGGTCTAAATCGGGGTTGGCATTGCCTCTGCCGATATTGATCTTTTTCTAACTGCTTAGAGCATTGGTTTTTGAGATGGGAAATACTTCTTGTAGGTAAAGAGCGTTTTTAGCAAGCACAATTGACTAATTTGGAAAAATCTTGACTATTTTTGAAAAATATGGGCTGTTTTTGGAAATTCTTGGCTAATTTTGAAAAAACTTGACTATTTAAAAAAAATCTGGACTGTTTTTGTAAAACCTTGACTATATTTGAAAATATTTGACTCTTTTTTACCACTTTTGGAAATTGTTTTACTATTTTTCAAAAACCTGGACGGTTTTGGAATTTTGTTGACTATTTTTGAATAATCTTGACTATTTTGGAATTATCTTGACAATTTTGGAATAAGCTTGACTATTTTTGAAAAATCTTGTCTATTTTGGAAAAATCTTGACTACTTCTTGAAATTGTTTTACTATTTTTCAAGAACCTGGACTGTTTTTGAATAATCTTGACTATTTTTAATAATTTGAACGGTTTTTGAATAATTTGAACTCTTTTTGAATAATCCAGACTATTTTCGAATAATCTAGACTACATTTTATTAATATTGAAGAATTTTAAATAGCCTCGAGTATTTTTTAAACACCTTGGCAAGTCCTTAGCGTTCAATTCCCATTGCATATACGTTTAACGCTATATACCTAATGCCTGTTAAGCCTACGGCAATTGACATAGTTGCGGACCTCTTTGTATTCTTGACTTTATATCTTGCAAGATTATTCAGAATTCCTATACCTTCTGGGTATCTTTCTTATTGCAAAAGGTTTTGCCGATTTCATGCACCTTTGGTATTATGAACATCTGCTGAAAAACAATTTCGGTCAATGAAAAGGTGTTTCTGAGGTCTAGTGAAAATTCTTTTTGGGGCATTGATAAAGTCTTTTATAGGTCTTCGGAAAATTATTTTGGGCTTGCAGCAGTCTTCTTGGAGGTCTGCTGTGAAATATTTTAGAGCCGGTGACAAGGTTTTTGATGTCTGCTCAATTTTCTTTCGGGGTCAGATTAGCTTTTTTCGAAATCTGCTGAATATTCCTTTGGGGTCTTAGACAAGGTTTTTTGGTGTCTGCAGTCCTTTGGGTTCAGAGACTAGGTTTTTTTTATGTCTGCTGTCCTTTGGGGTCGGAGACAAGGTTTTTTGCTGTCTGCAGTTCTTTGTGTTCAGAGACTAGGTTTTTTTTATGTCTGCTGTCCTTTGGGGTCGGATACAAGGATTTTTGATGTCTGCTGAATTTTCCTTTGCGGTCGGAGACAAGGATTTTTGATGTCTGCAGAATATTCCTTAGGAGGAGTCTGACAAGCCTTTTCAGATCCTCCGATAATTATTGTGGGGTCGCAGACCAAATCTATTTGGCTATCCGCTGAATATTCTTTGGTATCGGTGAGACGTCCACGTGTCTTTAAATACCACTATTTAGCTCTCTAAATTGTCTAATATGATTGGGACCAACAAGGCTTGTTATCATTATTGGCAAAACAAGTAAATCGCTGCTGCGACGGTGCGTGTTTGATCCTTTCCATTAGGGCCCGAAATGACTGTTCCGGAAGGGCATACTCTCAACCGCGAAAATATCCTCCGGTAGACAGACATAGAAAGAGGCGAGACCAGAAGTGGGTAACTCTCTAAATGGATTGGGGGAGGACGCGACCGATCATTTGGACCCTTCCTTCCTACCGAATTGACCAAGTCGGGGGTGTTTAGGTTTTTGCAAATGTCCGAGGTTAGAACCCACTAAGTGATCGGAACCACACCATCTTTCAAAAGCGTTTTTATAATGATCAGTTTTTAGCGAGGTACCGAGGTAAAAGCTAGAGAAAGAGTCCTAGGTTCCACCCTCGCGCCAATTATGGCGACAAATTATGAGTATTGTATAAAAGCGTGGAAAGACTCTCCTAGTAGATAAAACGTAATATTTCCGCAGCTCGCTATATCGCGTCTTCTTTAGGCCTTTGTCGGCGAAATAATGGTTTTTTTCGGGGGCTTTTTAGAAAAGGGGCTGGTTTGCCGGTTTTTTTTTCAGGGGGATATATTTCGGTGCCTACTAATTAAAAATAATCGTATAGGCGCCTCCCATTTTCCATTCAGCTCCAGAATTTCAATGGCGCACGCGCGCGTGTTCCGCGGTTTGTTTGGTGGCGTATAATAGGTATTTTGTTGCAGTTATTGGTGCGCTTTAGCGCGCAAAGTTCTGCCCTTTTTAAAATAAAGTTTTTAAAGGTCGCGGGTTTGGGAAACGCCCGTTTGAAGTTTAACCCGCATTTCACGCGAGTCTTGCGGGTTCGCGGGGGTCATAGTTGAAGGTTTAATACGAACCGGTATGTTTCTTTTGAAGTATTGAAAATTGCAATCGGTAATACAGATTGTGAAAACAAATTTTTAAATTTTTAGATAATGTACAAATTTGGTCGTTCGAGAAAATTTAAAGAATGGTTAGAAATTATGTAGAATAATTTTAACGATTTTCAAAGTAATAGCATAATGCACACATGTTTACCGGAAAACAAAAATTGAGAGGGAATCCTTTAGAGGTTCGATTTTAAAGTTTTATGTATTATAGATGGCGCCAATTTAAACGATTTGTTGAAATTGAGGTATATTTAAAAATCTCCCGCTGATGTCGTTACACCTATGAATGGATTTTATATCTTCTCAAACGTGTATCGGTCTAATGAATACGAAAATTCTAAAGTGTAATTCGGGAAAAATATGGTAAATTAAGAAGCATCAACATATTAAGATTGCTTTCTCTGTGTAACGAGTCTTGCTAACCTCTCCAATATACGGTATGGTACAATGGACTCGTCGACGAAATATCTCCCACGTCGCAGGAGGAAGTAGAAACTAAATGAAAAAAAAGTCTTCTAACAAGCGCTACCAAATGTTTTTAACGTAACTATCGTAAATTTCCCATAGCTTTTTAAAATTGTGGCAGAAAATCCAGAAATTTGAATTTCGTTCATTCACCACAAATATGGCAGTTCATGATTCAACATCTATCTGATAATTTTTACTTTTCTGTACTTTCACTTCTTGATTTAATTTTAATATTATATTAATCATTAATCCTGTGAGCGTTGCTCCTCCGTAATGTTATAACTAGATATTATTATTATTATTATTATTATTATAAATGTAAAAATGTCTGTGTTAAAAAAGTGCTATAATATAAATGGTCAAGGTTCAAAGTCCATCCTTAATATAGTGTTATAACTTTAAAGCTTCAAAATTTAACAAAGGAAATTTAACATACTACATATTACAAAGACTATTACGTTATATAATGGAGTTCCATGTAAAAATTTCAATGTTAAAAAAGTGCAATAAGAGTTCAAAGTCCGGGATAAAATAAAGATGCATTCATTTTCCGCGTGTAGAGATTTTCTACAGGCGGTCAATAGGCACAATACCATTTGAACAATAACATTTATCAATACATTTAATTCCTTTACGGTAAGCGTATTGATTTCAACAGCAACTTTTAATCCCAATCCTTATTTTTTGATTACAAAGTGTCAAGCAATCACTCCCATTGCGTCAATCGCTAACTCTAATCCACATCTATAACTTATCGGAACGGCAAATCTCCGCCAGTCGATTTCCAAGCAGATACAGATCGGCGTAATAGCCTTAGCACTCCCAAAAACAAACATTAATCGTGTTTGTACGGAGCGTGCCTAAAGAAATAGTCTTTCCAAAAAACTATTTACGAAATCAATTAGGTTACGTAAGCGTGAAATTGATTTTGTCGAAGTTCTGTTTTTGTGTCGTAGGGCGCGCGCGGTCCTCCGAAGTAGTTAGTTATAGTCACTTGAAAAAGATTCCTCCACTCAGTCTTTACGCACGACAAAGTAACAAGTGGAGCATATTTTAGGCTTAAGCCTAGGCTCGAAGGTTGATTTTCAAAGGGGTTTCGCTGCTATCTCGAGTTGATAGGCCTCCATTTACTATCCATTTGCCGGCGGCTCTAAATGGATTCAGCGACTCCATTATTCAATAGTCGAGTTGCTCTTTTCATAAACGGAGAAAGTGTACCCTTTATAGGCTATTTGATTGCCTCAGCGGATTTACTCGAAATGGGTCGAGGTTCTTCCAACAAGATTCCGCGAAGATCGTGGACCACGAGCAAGCCACCAACCAACCAAGCTTCGGAGTTGTAATTGATATTTTATTGCTCTATTTGGGGATTATGTTCAGGAATTTTATCTTTCTTTATAAAATGTGTTTTTAGAAATAGTCCGTTTCATTTTATTTCTCGTAAAAAATAAATTTTGTTCAAATTTGAAAAAAAAAATGAATTCTTACAAAATACTTATTATATAATTTAAAAAATATAAATTACTATTTTGTTTTAAAAATATTTCAAATTAATTTCAAATCTTACTTTGAAAATGTATTTTTACAAACCATTTTAATTTAATTTTCGTCAAATTTGAAATAAATATTTTTGACGGTTATAAAAAATACTTTAATTATACAATTTCAAAGTTATGAATTATAATTATTAATGAAATTAATTAGAATATTTATTAACTTTATATTAATCTCCAATAATTTTTCTTAAGTATTTAAAATTTAATTTTCCTTTAAAATGTGTTTTTATAAATCTTTATTTATTTTTTTGAAATAGACTATATAATTTTTTAAATATTAATCATTATTTTTTAATTTCCAATTAATATTATATAATATTTCAGTTCAAAATAACCGTTTAACTATTTAAAAATTATAGATACGAATAAAATTCCTCAAAGTGGGGAAAATTTTAGAAATATATTCTTTACGGACCACCCGGCGAAAACGACTGTTAATAGACAATGCCTGAAGAAATTTTACTAATGGATATATAAGAAAAAATTAATCTGTTATTCCTTCAAAAATAACAAAACACAATTTGATCGTTAATGTAAGGTCTGATTTGCATGTCTAAAGGACCATTCGCCTTGTCGCGCCTTGGGCGTTGCTGATATCATTTTCCCCCAGACGTAGACAATCGCTTACGAACCTCCGTTGGAATACATAGAATTTAGATTTTCATTTACTGACACATTTGAAGAATCGTAACCATCAACCGGAAGTGACAGTCGTGAAAGGCAGCCCTCTCCAACTATTGTTTCCGGCCATGCGTGCCCTTTTCCAACTTGAAATTTACACATTACAAAATTGAGGACTCCAAAATATAGCACTGATATATTGCACCATAAAATCGAAATTTTAATAAATTTTAATAATTCTTATAAAATCATAAAATAGTAGAACTCACGACGAAACAATGATATATGTCGTTTAGGCTAAGCTAAAATGTCTTAAAGCAAAAATATTCTTCAATATTCCAGAACAAATTTCATTTGTTGGAAATTAAAGATTTAGTTTGATTTATAAAATAAAATAAAATAATTTTTTTGTGATAAATTCATAGTGTAGTGTAACGCGTGTCGATAACAACAAATAGTCCGTTTAGGCTAAGATGTCTTAATGAAAATATGAAAAATCTTTTTCAATTTACAATATTAAATTTAAAACATTTCACAACTAATTTTATTCTTTCGAAAAACATGGAGTAAAACACCTTACGCGTGTATATTAAAGTAAAATTAAATAAAAACACGAACATTATGCGTAAGTAAAGTAATTTTTATTTATTATAAAAACTGAGTTAGTTTGATTCATAATATAAAATTGAAATAATTCATAGTGTAGTGGAACTAGAGACGAGAACACAACATAGCCCATTTAGACCAAACTATAACATCTTAAAGCACTTAAGAAAAACATTCTTGAATTTTGAATATTAAGTTCATTTCCAATATTCCAGAACAAATTTAATTCTTTTGAACATGATCGAGTTATGAAAATAAAATTGGAATTAATTCATAGTGTAGTGGAATTAGCGACGATAACACTAAATAGTCCTTTTAGTCTCAACTAAAATATCTTAAAGCAATTAAGAAAAACATTCTTGAATTTAGAATATTAAGCTTATTTCCAAAATTCCAGAACAAATTTATTTATTTCGAAAACGAACGAGTTAGCATGATTTATAATATCGTTAGGAGTTGTTGAATTGTTTCCTGCATTTGGCGGTTTATCTAACTGATAACGTATTTTTGGAGTAGCCCGGGGAAATTAAACTATTAAAATCTAATCACAGATCAATAGGGGGAAAAACCAGCAAATGAATATATCTCTAAGAACATCGCTAGTTCCGCTATATACCCCAAAAAATTACTATACCCGAGGATGGTTATATAGATATTTTTTACTTAATTATCACAAATTATCACAAATTTGAATAATATATAATTTATTATCGTGTAACAATTAGATATAAATGTATACAATTATTATAATTAATAAATTATGGTCTTGTTTTTAACAATACCTTAGCTGTCACTCGTAAATTAAATCTCTTATTTCGCGATTAAGCGCTATTAGTGGCGCGGGCTTACGGATAAGGCGTTTGTCGCGTTTGAACACACACATACATTGGCGAAGGGCTATAGTTAAATCGTCTGAAATTAAATTTTATGACCATATAAATTGGACTATGTCATTACCGGCACGCGAACTTCGGTAGCGAGAGAGAGACTGATTCCACTCGCTTCCAGCTGATATTTGTAAGAGCGCACTTTCGTCCGAAGATGGTAGTTAAAATGCAATGTGCCTTTAAGTAAAAAAAGGTTAGAAAATTACTGTAATTGAATTCGTTAATCCGACGATTATACTTGATTGATCAGAGTTTAATAGGGCGCTTAAAGACGATATTAACTTATTATAATCGACATTATCCCCGGGATCATAACGTGATAAGCCTTCGTTGTTTCATTCGTGTTTTTGGGGCATTTTGTTCAAGCCTCGAAGGCTATCTTGTACTAAAGTTGTTCTTGGTATTTATGGGTTGTGAAGTTTATTGATCGGGTTTAAGGCTTAGTTTCTGACTGTTTGATTGGGTTTTTGGGATGTGTATAGTATATTTAAGGAGTTTAAGAGTTTTAATTTGGTGAATATTTTGTTGGGTTGTGTAATTTAATGAATGTTTTATTGAGTTTTAAGGTTTAAGAGTTGTAATTTGGTGAATATTTTGTTGGGTTGTGTAATTTAGTGAATGTTTTATTGAGTTTTAAGGTTTAAGAGTTGTAATTTGGTGAATATTTTGTTGGGTTGTGTAATTTAGTGAATGTTTTATTGAGTTTTAAGGTTTAAGAGTTGTAATTTGGTGAATATTTTGTTGGGTTGTGTAATTTAGTGAATGTTTTATTGAGTTTTAAGGTTTAAGAGTTGTAATTTGGTGAATATTTTGTTGGGTTGTGTAATTTAGTGAATGTTTTATTGAGTTTTAAGGTTTAAGAGTTGTAATTTGGTGAATATTTTGTTGGATTGTGTAATTTAGTGAATGTTTTATTGAGTTTTAAGGTTGTGCTATGTTTATTTATCGGGTTTAATAGTTGTGATTTTCTGAATATTTTATCGGGCCTAAGGGTTGTGATTTAGTGAATGTTTTGTGGAATTTATGAGTGGTTCAAAGTTGATTTACTTATTGTTTTGGTGGGTTGTGATTTTCTGAATGATTTATATGGGTTGTGTAGTTTATTTATTGGGTCAAAGCGTAAAGATTATTTATCGGACTTAAATGTTGTGATTTAGTGAATATTTGTTGGGTTGATTTTATGGAAAAAAGTATTACGTGCAGACTTGATTTTTGGGTTTAGTAAATTGTGTGCGTTTTTTCAACGGTTTGTGAACTATTTTCGCATTTTTTGTTTCCGTTTTCATTTAAATTTCAAGCCATTGGAAAATATAGGAAGTAAACTAAAGCCTCGACTCTTTACGTGAGCTTAAATTATTCTTATTTCTTTTTGGTAAACTGTATTATAAAATCCAAAATTGAGGAAGCAACCCGGCAAAGAACTTTGAAATATTTTACGAGCCGTGAAAATAGAAACAATAGACAATTTATAGTTAATAATTAAATAACCTTAATGCACTTTTAATACACTACAAAAAAACAACCAAACCTAAAAATAATTTCCATATAATTGCTGACTGATAGTCGCGTATTTTAATTTTAAAATATTTCGTTTATACGCGATCCTAGTGCCATCTACCTTCAAAAATATCCAAACGAGACTTTAACTATAATAAAAAAAACCCGAATTTAAAAAGAAATGTGTCGTTCCAAAAGTCGAGGGGAGGGTGGACTTTAGCCAGGCACGGTTGGATGAGTTCGTTTTTGGTGACCCAAGATTACACGCTATATCCAATAGCAGGTGGAAAATTTTTCTAAGAGAAAGGTAGAGACGGGGAATACGTACATGTACGAGCTCTTAAAAAGAAATAAAACGCTTGTAGTTTTAATGAAAAAGAAAAAAACGGGAGCTTTTTCGTGGTTTTTGAGCAAGGACGCATTTCCATTCCCGTAAGTTGCCTGGTTTCGCCTTGGGCACATTTTCTTTATTTTTTTTTTCATATTATGCCATCCTGAAATTTTTGTCAGCTTTTTTCCGTAGGTTAGGAAGATAAATTTCGTCCAACCATTGTCCTTTCTTTTTTTAAATTAATATTTATAAAAATTTAAAGCATTTTTTTTAAATTTCCATTGCAAATTTTACGTAAATGATATCTTATTTTTATTTAAATAAATCTCCATTTTTATTATTTGAATAATAATATGTTAATTTTGAGGTTGACTTCCACCATTTACAATTTATAATTGGCGTTAATGATTGGATTTTCGCGTTATTTTATTCGCATTTTCTTTAATTCAACCACAATGTGATACGATTTTGACCTAAAATAATTTATTTCAAATCCGTATAAAAACTATATTTTATATTATTTAGTAAAATAATCATTAATATCCAATCCGTATAAAATATATATTTTATTTTTTAGTAAGAAAATAATTTATTTCAAATCCGTATAAAATTATATTTTTTTATATTATTTAGTAAAATAATCATTAATTTCAAATCAATAAAAAGAAAATAATTTATTTCAAATACGTAAAAAAATTATATTTTTTTATATTATTTAGTAATATAATCATTAATTTCAAATCCGTATAAAATATATATTATATTATTTAGTAAGAAAATAATTTATTTCAAATCCGTATAAAAATTATATTTTTTATATTATTTAGTAAAATAATAATTTATTTCAAATCCGTATAAAATTATATTTTTTATATTATTTAGTAAAATAATAATTTATTTCAAATCCGTATAAAATTATATTTTTTATATTATTTAGTAAAATAATAATTAATTTGAAATCCGTATAAAATATATATTTTATTATTTAGTAAGATTAAAACTCCACGAGCAATTTTGAACGTAGAAGGACGTTCTCGCCAAGAGAAAACTAGTTTTTTGGGATAAACGCGAACAAGTTGAGCAATTGTAGAAACGGAATACATTTGCATTTGCTATAGGTATGAAATATTTCTCCAGGTTGGTTTTGTAGCAGGGGGGGATTGGCGTCGAAAGCTAGTTTAGAAATAAAAATAAAACTGGAAATTTTATTTAAAAAAAAAGGTACGTTTGCCCTAGTTGGGATTGCTTGTTTTTAGTTTTCAGGCGAGGATATTTTCTAAGGTTCAGTTCAGATGGTAAGAAAGCTGTTTCGGAAAGAAATAAAAACGTGTAGCTGAGTTCTTAGACAGGAAGAAAAATGAAAAGACGTAATATTTCGGCAACACCTACCTCTTCTTCGCTCCAAATTCGACGTAGTTCTTACACTCCTTTTTTTTTAACCTTTTCCTATTTTCTAAAATGCCGTTGATTTTGAACTCAGGGTTTCTAACAATATAAACTCAAAAGATTGAGTAATATAGTCACAGAAATTTAAACCTACATGGTTCAAGAGCTGCTTTTTTGTTAAATCGGTTGATTTTCCAAGTAATTTTTCGTTTAAAAATATTACTTCTTAAAATCAGTTCAATAATCATTTTAGGCCCAAACATGTTGAGGAATGCAAATTTGAATTAATATAATTCTATTCGATGGCTCTTTCCTGAAAAAGGTAAATACCCATCGAGGGCGGAAATCTTCTGCCTAGCAAAAAGTCAATAGCCATCGATTGCAGTAATCTCCTTTCTTGCAAAAGGCAAATACCCATCGATGATTGTAATGTCATTTCTTGCAAAAGGCAAAAACCCAACGGATGAGCTTAAGTTTTCGTTCTGGCAAAAGGCCAATAGCCATCGATGGCAGTAATCTCCTTTCTCGCAAAAGCCAAATACCCATCGATGGTAGTGAGCTTCTTTCTCGCAAAAGCCAAATACCCATCGATGGTAGTGAGCTTCTTTCTCGCAAAAGCCCAATACCCATCGATGGTAGTGAGCTTCTTTCTCGCAAAAGCCCAATACTCATCGATGGTAGTGAGCTTCTTTCTCGCAAAAGCCAAATACCCATCGATGGTAGTGAGCTTCTTTCTCGCAAAAGCCAAATACCCATCGATGGTAGTGAGCTTCTTTCTCGCAAAAGCCAAATACCCATCGATGGTAGTGAGCTTCTTTCTCGCAAAAGCCAAATACCCATCGATGGTAGTGAGCTTCTTTCTCGCAAAAGCCAAATACCCATCGATGGTAGTGAGCTTCTTTCTCGCAAAAGCCCAATACCCATCGATGGTAGTGAGCTTCTTTCTCGCAAAAGCCCAATACCCATCGATGGTAGTGAGCTTCTTTCTCGCAAAAGCCCAATACCCATCGATGGTAGTGAGCTTCTTTCTCGCAAAAGCCCAATACCCATCGATGGTAGTGAGCTTCTTTCTCGCAAAAGCCAAATACCCATCGATGGTAGTGAGCTTCTTTCTCGCAAAAGCCAAATACCCATCGATGGTAGTGAGCTTCTTTCTCGCAAAAGCCAAATACCCATCGATGGTAGTGAGCTTCTTTCTCGCAAAAGCCCAATACCCATCGATGGTAGTGAGCTTCTTTCTCGCAAAAGCCAAATACCCATCGATGGTAGTGAGCTTCTTTCTCGCAAAAGCCCAATACCCATCGATGGTAGTGAGCTTCTTTCTCGCAAAAGCCCAATACCCATCGATGGTAGTGAGCTTCTTTCTCGCAAAAGCCCAATACCCATCGATGGTAGTGAGCTTCTTTCTCGCAAAAGCCCAATACCCATCGATGGTAGTGAGCTTCTTTCTCGCAAAAGCCCAATACCCATCGATGGTAGTGAGCTTCTTTCTCGCAAAAGCCAAATACCCATCGATGGTAGTGAGCTTCTTTCTCGCAAAAGCCAAATACCCATCGATGGTAGTGAGCTTCTTTCTCGCAAAAGCCCAATACCCATCGATGGTAGTGAGCTTCTTTCTCGCAAAAGCCAAATACCCATCGATGGTAGTGAGCTTCTTTCTCGCAAAAGCCCAATACCCATCGATGGTAGTGAGCTTCTTTCTCGCAAAAGCCAAATACCCATCGATGGTAGTGAGCTTCTTTCTCGCAAAAGCCAAATACCCATCGATGGTAGTGAGCTTCTTTCTCGCAAAAGCCCAATACCCATCGATGGTAGAGAGCTTCTTTCTCGCAAAAGCCCAATACCCATCGATGGTAGTGAGCTTCTTTCTCGCAAAAGCCCAATACCCATCGATGGTAGTGAGCTTCTTTCTCGCAAAAGCCCAATACCCATCGATGGTAGTGAGCTTCTTTCTCGCAAAAGCCCAATACCCATCGATGGTAGTGAGCTTCTTTCTCGCAAAAGCCAAATACCCATCGATGGTAGTGAGCTTCTTTCTCGCAAAAGCCAAATACCCATCGATGGTAGTGAGCTTCTTTCTCGCAAAAGCCAAATACCCATCGATGGTAGTGAGCTTCTTTCTCGCAAAAGCCCAATACCCATCGATGGTAGTGAGCTTCTTTCTCGCAAAAGCCAAATACCCATCGATGGTAGTGAGCTTCTTTCTCGCAAAAGCCCAATACCCATCGATGGTAGTGAGCTTCTTTCTCGCAAAAGCCCAATACCCATCGATGGTAGTGAGCTTCTTTCTCGCAAAAGCCCAATACCCATCGATGGTAGTGAGCTTCTTTCTCGCAAAAGCCCAATACCCATCGATGGTAGTGAGCTTCTTTCTCGCAAAAGCCCAATACCCATCGATGGTAGTGAGCTTCTTTCTCGCAAAAGCCAAATACCCATCGATGGTAGTGAGCTTCTTTCTCGCAAAAGCCAAATACCCATCGATGGTAGTGAGCTTCTTTCTCGCAAAAGCCAAATACCCATCGATGGTAGTGAGCTTCTTTCTCGCAAAAGCCCAATACCCATCGATGGTAGTGAGCTTCTTTCTCGCAAAAGCCAAATACCCATCGATGGTAGTGAGCTTCTTTCTCGCAAAAGCCCAATACCCATCGATGGTAGTGAGCTTCTTTCTCGCAAAAGCCAAATACCCATCGATGGTAGTGAGCTTCTTTCTCGCAAAAGCCCAATACCCATCGATGGTAGTGAGCTTCTTTCTCGCAAAAGCCCAATACCCATCGATGGTAGTGAGCTTCTTTCTCGCAAAAGCCCAATACCCATCGATGGTAGTGAGCTTCTTTCTCGCAAAAGCCAAATACCCATCGATGGTAGTGAGCTTCTTTCTCGCAAAAGCCCAATACCCATCGATGGTAGTGAGCTTCTTTCTCGCAAAAGCCCAATACCCATCGATGGTAGTGAGCTTCTTTCTCGCAAAAGCCCAATACCCATCGATGGTAGTGAGCTTCTTTCTCGCAAAAGCCCAATACCCATCGATGGTAGTGAGCTTCTTTCTCGCAAAAGCCCAATACCCATCGATGGTAGTGAGCTTCTTTCTCGCAAAAGCCAAATACCCATCGATGGTAGTGAGCTTCTTTCTCGCAAAAGCCAAATACCCATCGATGGTAGTGAGCTTCTTTCTCGCAAAAGCCCAATACCCATCGATGGTAGTGAGCTTCTTTCTCGCAAAAGCCAAATACCCATCGATGGTAGTGAGCTTCTTTCTCGCAAAAGCCCAATACCCATCGATGGTAGTGAGCTTCTTTCTCGCAAAAGCCAAATACCCATCGATGGTAGTGAGCTTCTTTCTCGCAAAAGCCAAATACCCATCGATGGTAGTGAGCTTCTTTCTCGCAAAAGCCCAATACCCATCGATGGTAGAGAGCTTCTTTCTCGCAAAAGCCCAATACCCATCGATGGTAGTGAGCTTCTTTCTCGCAAAAGCCCAATACCCATCGATGGTAGTGAGCTTCTTTCTCGCAAAAGCCCAATACCCATCGATGGTAGTGAGCTTCTTTCTCGCAAAAGCCCAATACCCATCGATGGTAGTGAGCTTCTTTCTCGCAAAAGCCAAATACCCATCGATGGTAGTGAGCTTCTTTCTCGCAAAAGCCAAATACCCATCGATGGTAGTGAGCTTCTTTCTCGCAAAAGCCAAATACCCATCGATGGTAGTGAGCTTCTTTCTCGCAAAAGCCCAATACCCATCGATGGTAGTGAGCTTCTTTCTCGCAAAAGCCAAATACCCATCGATGGTAGTGAGCTTCTTTCTCGCAAAAGCCCAATACCCATCGATGGTAGTGAGCTTCTTTCTCGCAAAAGCCCAATACCCATCGATGGTAGTGAGCTTCTTTCTCGCAAAAGCCCAATACCCATCGATGGTAGTGAGCTTCTTTCTCGCAAAAGCCCAATACCCATCGATGGTAGTGAGCTTCTTTCTCGCAAAAGCCCAATACCCATCGATGGTAGTGAGCTTCTTTCTCGCAAAAGCCCAATACCCATCGATGGTAGTGAGCTTCTTTCTCGCAAAAGCCCAATACCCATCGATGGTAGTGAGCTTCTTTCTCGCAAAAGCCAAATACCCATCGATGGTAGTGAGCTTCTTTCTCGCAAAAGCCAAATACCCATCGATGGTAGTGAGCTTCTTTCTCGCAAAAGCCAAATACCCATCGATGGTAGTGAGCTTCTTTCTCGCAAAAGCCCAATACCCATCGATGGTAGTGAGCTTCTTTCTCGCAAAAGCCAAATACCCATCGATGGTAGTGAGCTTCTTTCTCGCAAAAGCCCAATACCCATCGATGGTAGTGAGCTTCTTTCTCGCAAAAGCCAAATACCCATCGATGGTAGTGAGCTTCTTTCTCGCAAAAGCCAAATACCCATCGATGGTAGTGAGCTTCTTTCTCGCAAAAGCCCAATACCCATCGATGGTAGAGAGCTTCTTTCTCGCAAAAGCCCAATACCCATCGATGGTAGTGAGCTTCTTTCTCGCAAAAGCCAAATACCCATCGATGGTAGTGAGCTTCTTTCTCGCAAAAGCCACATACCCATCGATGGTAGTGAGCTTCTTTCTCGCAAAAGCCCAATACCCATCGATGGTAGTGAGCTTCTTTCTCGCAAAAGCCAAATACCCATCGATGGTAGTGAGCTTCTTTCTCGCAAAAGCCAAATACCCATCGATGGTAGTGAGCTTCTTTCTCGCAAAAGCCAAATACCCATCGATGGTAGTGAGCTTCTTTCTCGCAAAAGCCCAATACCCATCGATGGTAGTGAGCTTCTTTCTCGCAAAAGCCCAATACCCATCGATAGTAGTAATCTTCTATCTTACAAAAGATGAATACACACCGATGACCGTAAACATCTTTCATCCAAGCACATATTCCATACACCCATAAATAAAATAATTCCCCAAAAGTTAAAAAAAATAAAAATATCTGCAACGTTTTTAATTTAATTCGTTATTTTATTTCATTTTTATTACATTTTAAAATCACACGCGAACGATACCGAAAAACACGTAAATATCAAATTATATTATAACGTGTTTAATCACGTATAACTCTGCCATTTTGTGAAAGAAAAAAATAAAATAAGAACGGCCCTACAGAGGGGATAAATTACCCAATCGTCAAAATCCAACGAAGTGGAATACGAAATTACCGTATTTCCTTTAAAACGAGTTATTCTTCGGCAGAAAAATAATAAAAAAAATAACTCATTTTTTTTCCATAAAATACGCAGTCCATAAATTTCGTCTGAGACATTTACGTGTCGTCGTGGGTCCAGTGACGCGTACGTTTTTCGCACATCATCGCTATCTTCCGCTTCATTGGCGTTGGCCATTTATCCATCCGACTTTATTAGAATTTCCAGCAAGCACGGATCAAACCTCTTTCGCATGTATCTGACGTAGATCTGTAATAAGCAGACAATAAAACGCGTCAATCAACAGCGATGAATCCGTCGTGATTCCCCCTGCACCTAAGTTCGATCGTCATGATGAGATATTTTTATAAGCGTGCCGCGGAGGAAAGCGTTTTTTCGCCAAATTAGCTTTAAATTAAAAACTGTAATTAAGGGCCATTGCAATTTAATTACGCGGCAATTAAAACGCCCAAAAAGGTGCGAAGGAAAAGAGATAGCGCGGTCATTAAATACGATTTTATATTTAATTGAGTGAATATGGAATTTTTTTAATACCTCGCATTTCAAATATTGACTTTTTGGCGTATTAAAAGGGTTACAACTTCACCAGGGAACGCTAAGTATTTTCGGAAAACAATTTACGTCAATTTCCAAATATTTAATCATGTATTTTTTTTTCTTAATGTATTTGGGGGGGGGGCAGAAATAGCATAACTGGCTTTGACCCCCGTTTGGAATAACTCCGATAGAAGGAGCCACTGTCGTGTAGAGTATTTGATATGCTGGAAAGCTTTTTTATATTGGCGCGGCTGACTCGCTAATCATAGGATATCGGAGTTCTAATAGCATGCCTGCTTTATATCTTTCTTAACGTTTTGGACAAGATAATTTCATACATTTTGCGAATGGCAACAGGTGCTCTATGCCATTTCGCGGGCTTTTCAATTAGATTCTTAATTTGTTGGCCGTATATCTCGGTTTCTTTTTATTTTGCCGGTGAAAGAAGCCATTGACGGTGGTGGACCTAACGGTAACGCCCTTTCCTAACGGTAGATGGCGTACTTTCGTGGTACTTTGAAATTATTTTGTCGTCTGCTATCCTTTTTGCGTTGCAATTGAGAATCTCTTCGTACCAATGAGGTAGAATAAATAGAGATCCAAACTAATCTGGGATTCGCGGGACACGTTTTATTTGAGTAGGAGAATTAGGCTTAAGGTTCAACTTTATCCAATCGTGTTAGCGCCATCTGTTGCTATAAGCAGACACTTTTTCAAAACATATTAAGGTTTAGCTTTCTAATAACACGATAGATGGCGCCAACACGATTTGATTAAGTTCATTTACTAGGCCTAAATCTCCAACTCAACAAATACTGTCCCGCGAAACGGTAGGTCCTGGAAGGCGGATTTGGATCTCTATTTATTCTACCTCATTGCTTCGTACCCGGTTGGGATTTAAGGCCTTGGTGCGTTCTTGGGGTCCTTGACGGGCCTTATATTGGTCTATTTAAAAAGTGATTTCAACCTTTGCTTAGCTATAACCATACAGATAATGCCTCAAAATCAAAATAGGCCTAAAGGCCTCAAAATCAAAATAGGCCTAAAGGCCTCAAATAGTGAAAACGTTTCACTGTTTTTAAGGCATTTTCACTACGATTTATTTTATGTTACTAGTTATTTTCGCTATAACTTTTATCAATTATCGCAATGTGGTATTTTGAAAATTATTAACTTTTTAGCAGACGACAATTTCTTGAAAGTTTTATCAAATTATTTCGATTTATTAAATTCGTCGCAGAAATAGTTTGCTAAGACGACAAAAAACACTCACGTCAACCGGCCAGAATTCCGAAAAAGATGCAAAAGTTTTATTTAGGATAAAGTGAGGTACGCGACGAAACATAATGTCTTTGGACGTAACTAAACCTAAACTTAAGCCTGCTAACATTTTAAACGGTTTTAAACTGTTATAGAATCCCGTCATTATTTTTCTATCCAGTTAAAACTTTTCTAACTATTAATATTAACCATCAATGACTCACTAAAGGGATTATAACCTCAATGAAAGACCTCTAACAATTAGAGAAGGAATTCCCTAACTAGCACCATAAACATTTAAAGCCATATAATTGAGCGGCCAATAATGGAAGTGTTGCACTCTTAAAAAAAGGGGTGTAACTTAGGATTCGTAAGGGTGTAATTTTACAATAACACCTTACTTACGCGTTTTTAACTCCAGAAAAAGCATTTTATGTAAAAACACCTTTCGGAATTAAAACCTTTTCTCATAAGGGTGTTAATATCGCGTATAACAGTAAAACAATTTTTTTTAAATTAGATGCCAAAATTAATTTGTGAAACTTACACCTTTAAAAAAGTAAACAATACGGTTATTTACACCTTTAATAGAGTAAAAAAGTGCTACTTAAGAAGGATAAATATACCAAAAAGGTGTAAAAAAGGTATTAAAGATTTCTTTTAAAGGGAATATAACCTGCAAAGCAATCTTTACGGAAGACCCCTTCAATTTTTCAAATGTCCCTGTACAGTGACGCCAAACATTTTTAAAGCCGAAGGCAATAGCGGCCAGAGCTGCAAGCGTTGGTGTTCCACACCAAATACCTGAGGTTATATTCCCTTTAATGAAACCTTTTTTCTTGAATTTTTGGGGAATAGTGTAAAAATTAAGTAATTTAACACCTTTAATGGTGTGAGGTAACACCTAAAACAGAACAAATTGGGACCCAAAAAATGTTCTTACAAAAGTGTCGAAATACACCTTATTTTTTTAGAGTATGGGGTTCCACACCAAATACTAGCGGTTCAATTCCCATTAATGTACAAATAAAGGGACAAATATATTACAAATAAAACTAAAACAGATGGCGCTTGCCAACCAAAATCGTGATAAAACTCCGTTTAAAATGCAAATAGACGCGAAATATTGTTATAATATTAAATTATATCTGTAGTATTATAGTTACGCGTAAAATAAAGTTAGTTATTGACATTATAACGTCAATTACGCGATTACCACGATTTACCGCGCAATTTTCCAATTATTTGGCGAAGAAGTATATAATTATGTAAAATTGTTGGGCTCTCAAACGATTTGTATCAGCTTTTTCTCACTCTAAAGGAATAGGGGCTATAGAATGGCGGAGGCAAATAACAGTTCTTGTGGCGCGTGTAATAAGAAGAAAATAACCGTTCTTTAACTTCTTCGGTTATTTATCCCTTGAAATTGTTCTCTCTCGTTCTATGTGAATAGAACCAATTTACGGCCCAAAAGCGATTTTAAGACCCTGGGTTTAAGGTAGTTGCCAATTGGACGATCGAGAAGAACATGAACTCTTTCATTTGCCGCTAATTAACAAATTGAACGTATCTAATGAAAGCCTGGTCATTAGGCCCGAGTACCGAGAAACTTAAGCTCTTCTACGAAATGTTGACGATCATATGATAGACGATACTGGCTTGTTTGATAGGTTCGCGTTGTTATGGATTTAATCTTGCTTAATATTAATAGTGATATATTAATAGGTTATTAATATTATATAAATTATTAGTGTTTTTAGTTGGGAATATTGCGTGACTTAAGGATATTTCCCTGTTTACGCCCAGGTACTATTATTTTATCTATTTTATGTTTCCTGTTACAAGCATTATTTTTAAACCATTCTGTTAATTTTTAATTGAAGCTAAGACTACATTTTAATTCATACGCGTATGAGAGCATTAACCACTTAACATTTTTCTGTACATTGATTACGTAATCAGTGAACAATTACAAAGATTACGGGGTGATTACAAAATAAAGGGTTATATTATCGATTAGCATTAGGTAATCAATGAAAAATTACAATCGATTTCAGCGATTACAGGGCGACGAAGGCAATAAATGTAACAAGAGCTTAGAGCTAATACATTTGCTAGTTTTTGCATAATATGCGTGAGAATGTGGTGAAGTATGCAATAGTTATGTTTGTTTCGGGCACAATTAGTTTTCCTAAAGTCATATCACAAGACTTACATTTTTGTTTGAAACTGTTTCGCCTTTGAATCTTATTTATCCACTTCATCAAGTTCTTAAAAAGGAATTTTTGAATTTCTGATTACAGGTTTCACGTATGCTAATGGATACGAATTGCGTTGCGAACGACCACTGTGCACTCTGCGCAACATCATAGTTTGATGCATCTAAACAAAACCAACATAAATTCTATTAAAAGGTATACAGAGTTATCCAAATGTAAATATTAATTTTTTATTCGTCAATTATGTTTCATCACGAAAACGCGACTTTTGGCTCATAAATATGTTTCTTCATTTTGATATATAGCCACTAAATAAAAACCATTATCTTTATGAAATTAGTGTTCGAAATCTTAGAGTAATGCTAAATTAGAGTCAACGCTACAGAGAAAATATTTACATATGCAAAACTCCGTCACAGCAGCTTTTAAGTTCTCATGAAATAACATTACCTAATCCGTTCCATGACGAAAATAATTAAGCTTGTATTGTTTTCATATCTGAGCGCAATTTTATCATACATTGCGACACTAAATATATTTAGTTTCTACATGTCGCTCTTATTCGTTGATTCAAATAAATATTACATGCAAAATAATGCCAAGTAATTTTTTATGGCAGATTCGTGGAAATTCGGCCAACTGTGAGCAAATTAATATTATATAGAGTTATTTTTTATCTGTTGTATCTTTGCAAAAGTTGGATAATCGGGGTAAAAACGTCTCCCCCTCGTGGTTTGACTTCCCCCATTGAGGGTCCCTTTAAAGAGAAATATTTTGTGAAACTGGGCTTGGCGTGTAAACGTTTTGGTAGGCTCGCCGTTACGAAATGTTTTAAAGATATGCCCCTATTTGTGTTAGATTATTTTTTTGCGTCTTTGAAAATGTCTTTTTTTCTTCTTAGCGTCATAGTTAGACAAACGTAACTTCAATCAAGTGTTGACCCCAATGTTTGAAAAACCTTTATTTTAAAAGGGTAACCGGCAAAATTATGGTTGTCAAAATAGTTTTATGAAATGTTGTTTTGTATGTCTAGTATGTGTTTACGGGTCGTTATGTTTATCTTTTAGTGATTGGCAAAATTTTTATATAGTTTAAAACATACCAATACTTTATATTATATAAAATATGATTTAATTTTAACCAATTTCAATTTAGTCTAATATTATAATAATTATTTACTTATACTAAAAATATTAGTTTCAGTTTACTCTAAAATTTATTACATATTTTGACATGGTTAGCTCTGCTTTAGTTTAGTACATAATTATAATACATATTTTGCCATGGTTAGCTCTGCTTTAGTTTAGTATATAATAATAATACATATTTTGACATGGTTAGCTCTGCTTTAGTTTAGTATATAATTATAATACATATTTTGCCATGGTTAGATCACTTTAGTCTAAAATTAAAAACATTTCGACATGATAAGCTCTGCTTTAGTTAATTAGTATATAATTATAATACATATTTTGCCATGGATAGATCACTTTAGTATATAATTATAATACATATTTTGCCATGGTTAGATCACTGTAGTATATAATTATAATACATATTTTGACATAGGTAGCTCTGCTTTAGTTAATTAGTATATAATTATAATACATATTTTGCCATAGTTAGATCACTTCAGTATATAATTATATAACATATTTTAACATGGTCATCTCTGCTTTAGTTTAGTCCATAACTATAATACAATTTTTGCCATGCTTAGTTAACTTTAGTCTAAATTTATAACGTATATTTCTGCATCGCTAGCTCAACTTTACCTAGTCTAAGAAACGAAATACAATGTTGTTATACAGAGCGAGATATAAAGAAACCAGCGAAAATAATAAATATAAATAATCGTTTTAGAATAACGTAATACGTATTCGTCCAATATTTTGGCATACTTCATGATGTATTTATGAGCCAAAAACCGCCACTGATTTCATTTGCATATAAATAGCTTTAGTTTAAAATATCAATTTCTGTATACATTTTAAGTAGCAGTGTTTTATATACTTGATTAAGAATTGCATGTTGTCGATAAACTTTAATGAAAGCAATAAAAATTTATTTATTCATTATAGAAGGGTAATACGTTCACATAAGGTATTTAAATGCTATTCCATCATTATTCAAAGATGCCAGATAGATTAAATGGTCAACAGAAATATAATTTAAACATAAAGGGAAAAATAGTCAACGGAATTTATATATATATATATCAACACAAATAGAACCGTGATTGGAAGGAAAGAAGTAAGCCCCTAACCACGTCAATATGTCAATTATTTTATAATTTATTATGTAGGAAATTAACTAATATATAACCGAAAAGGTTTTCAGTATTCCGAACGCATTTCATTTTTTATCTGATTTATGTGTATATATTTTTATTATTACGATAAAAGGCTTATAGAATTGAAAGTTGTAGATTTAAAATTGTTTAAACACGGTATTGGTCCATTCATGCCGTTAGTTTTGAAATGATTTGTACAGTTTATTCAATACAAATACATCACCCGGTTTTACATGTCAATACTATGAATAGAAACATGTTGTATTATAGTTTATAATACAAATACATTTTTTATAACAAGAGCCTTTACCCTAACCGCTGATTGGTCGAACCTTTTCTATAGTTTAAGCATTGTTAGAATTGTGTTTAAAAAAGTAACCAACCTTTTTTTTTACTTAAAAAAACCGTCGTTTTAAACCGGTTTAGCGAATATTTCTTCTTGTTTCTATCCGGCTAGCGTTAATAAATCAAATCTCTATATATTGTGGTTTTGGAAAATATATTTTTCCGCTTTTATGGGGCCCTTATTGTGTGTGTTATGGAGGAATATCGTGTTTTAAAAGGGTTGGGTTTCGAACCCGCGATGGACTCTGCTCACGCGACAAATCGGGTTGGCGTTTATCATTGTTTGAGCAATTGGATTTTTATTCTTTATCCGCGTTATAAATTTAATTAATTTATATAATGTAGAGCCGATAATGTGTTTGCCTTTCGTGTTGCGGGCCGATTTGCGCTCTACGGGTGTTTCCGACGGAGTACGGACCTGCTCACGACATCTAGCGGTGTTAGAGTGAACTACTCGTTTTGAACATGAGCTACCTCAGTCTCAATGAATTCATTGTTTCTTCGGTATAATCACTGATATACACACTGCACCACCTCAGATAGACTGACATCCACAATAATAATCAGCTAGGCTAATACCCTTGGCACCACCTTAGGCTCAAGTCAGCTAGCGACTTGTCATGCCTTTAAATTAGGAGGGAGGTGGCAAGCCCTTCAAGCCTCGCGAGCGAACAGCTTCCTACACTCACTCATTCCCACTCACTAATACCGTTATTATTACAAGTTTTTATGCAGAAGGGAAACCGAAGAACTCGGGGAACAGCCGAAGGATCGGACACTTCGGGGAGTGATTTCAGAAATCAGAAACTGATTTTGTGAATCATTTTTATCCAAAGTGTTCGGGATTTTAACGAATGTTAAAGCAGTATGAAGATAACTTGCAAGCTCAACGCAGAAGGAGTTTTTCCGCGTTTTCACCCAGTGCCACCTAGGAGCAACAAACACAAGGAGAACGCAGCTAGCCTTTAAACACACTAACATAGTGCTGTGTACAAATTTCATTGGACAAGCCTTTACGCTGCACGTTTTACGGGTGGGGGGAAGACAAGTTTTGAATTTTCCCCTTCCGACGGCAGCAGGCGCTAAAGCGTCTAACCAATGAAAATTGTACTCAAGAAAATGCACGACTTTTGACGGGTTGCGTTCTCCTTGTGTGGGGTGCTGTGTTTGTTGCTCCTAGGTGCCACAATCTCCTACCTTAGACAAATCTATTACCGATATTTATCGCCCGCTCCGACAATTAAAAACGAATACATCTTACGACCAAGCAACTATATTCTTAGTTACCTTGTCTCTCACCTCCTAACTTTCAACCGATCGATGTTCTCAAGCACGACCCTTATTGTCTTGTCCACGAGGAAATCTTTATCCTGGTTAGAGAATTACCTTCGTGATTGTGGTGGTTCATGGTCATTGTTCAAATTGGTTTATTGTTACTCGCGGCTTCCTAAGTGTTTCACTTTAGCATACTTTAATTCATTACTGGTGTTTTGGTAAATAACGGTAACTAATTAATGGTATTTTGGTAAATAATGGTAACTAATTAATGGTATTTTGGTAAATAACGGTAACTAATTAATGGTATTTTGGTAAATAATGGTAACTAATGGTTTTTATTAATAATGGTAACTAATGGTTTTTGGTAAATAATAGTCACTAATGGTATTTAGTAAATAATGGTCCCTAATGGTATTTTGGTAAATAATGGTGACTAACGGTATTTCATTAAATAATGGTAACTAACGGTAATTGGATAAATAATGGTAAATAACGGTAATTGGATAAATAATGGTAAATAACGGTATTTTATTAAATAATGGTAATGAACGGTATTCGGTTAAATAATGGTAATGAACGGTTTTTTGTTAAATAATGGTAACTATAACGGTATTTGGTAATAAAGGTAATTAACGGTATTTTGGTAAATAATGGTAACTAACTGTAAATATTGGTAAATAATGATAACTAACGGTAAACATGTTAAGTAATGGTAACTAAGGGAATTTTATACCGTAACTTTTTGTACCATTATTTAAAAACTATTTACTGTCTGGGAAATATACCATTTTGAACCATTGGTCATCCTCCTCAACTCCCTATCTGACTCAAAGTGGATTGAAATGCAACGATGGCTTCACTTCTCCCCAAAGTGATCTTGAACCTTACTTTCAATTCCGTTCACACCATGGAAAGTAAAACCCGAATCACTATATAGTAAACTACGCATTTTAACCACTCAACGGAATAATCAACATTTAGACGTCAGGTAAACCATTTTTAATAGCTTTAAGTTATATTCTATATTCTTTGTATATTATTTTTATATTGTATAACATTTCGCCTATTAATGTGTTCCTTTTTTTTTAATCATTGGGCTTGTCCTACGAAACTATAGACTTACCAAATAAATAAAATAAATTTTCCCCCTTCTATTTAAACCAGCTAAAAAAAATTCCTTTACCACTTACGTTATACCATAAGAAATAATGTTAATGAAAGTAAAGAATCCGAAATATCACAATTTCATAAAATGGATAAATTGGTGTTGCTACTTGTACATTAAATAATAGTTTAAAAATATAAAACAACGTAATTTTCGTCTTGCTTAGGCCATCATCAAGGAATTATACAAAATTTATTGCCTGATGACAACCTAAACAAGCCGAAATTATATAGTAGGACTAATTTTTATAGTTACGATATTGTGCCCAGTAAAAATTCGTTGTTTTATATTTTTAATCTGTTAATAAAATAGCATTTAGTAGGTTTTACTACGGGACAGACGCTCTGTTACAAGCACAGCCTACACTATACACTTCCAAGGGACTAAATGCATAAGCTTTGGGTATAAAAAAGGATACAAAGTAATTTTATTGTGCACAATCAATACAAAAAATTTATTGCCTGATGACAACCTAAACAAGCCGAAATTGTATAGTAGGACTAATTTTTATAGTTACGATATTGTGCCCAGTAAAAATTCGTTGTTTTATATTTTTAATCTGTTAATAAAATAGCGTTTAGTAGGTTTTACTACGGGACAGACGCTCTGTTACAAGCACAGCCTCCACTATACACTTCCAAGGGACTAAATGCGTAAGCCTTGGGTATAAAAAAGGAGCAATATAAGTCTGGAAATAACTTCCACGCTTTTTAAGTCTGGCGGCCTATTGTCTGAAGCGAAAGTCACGACGGCAGCGCATCATCTTCAAAACATAGGCCCGCAGCCATCTCCCCTCGCGCTTGGCCATCCCAGGTCCTCCTCCTCCTTGCAATCCCCCTCTTTCATTTTAGTATCAAATGCACGTAGAGCGGGGCTGTTTCTGCGGGGTGAAGTTGGAAAGTTTTAGCCAGGCTTCGTTCTACGTGTATGTGTGGTTTTTTCTTCATATTTTGGGGGGTTGCTATACAGGGAAGGTTCGCTAATGTATCCTGGTGGGCTCCTCCTACTCTGGCGCGAGGCGGGAGCCAATTGGACAGCATCGGGGAGACGTTAGAGCCGTTCCCACGAGTAGCGACGAGCCCGCGAAGATCGATCAACGTTACTTCGCGCCAAACGTCAATGAAGATTCACCTCTCCACCATTCGCGAGTTGAACCATCGCGTAGGGGTTTTTTCGCTACGTAGTCACGCACGCTCGCTAAAAATTAACGTTTATGAACGACCTTTGACCCGTATTTGTGTTTTTGTAGCCAAAATTAGCTATTAATTTGCCAAAGTTTCGCTTCTTGCACACGTTTCTGTTTCAGATTATGTATAACGTTTCTTACTCAATAGGAATTTTTACTTAGATGACGGTTGTTGTTTAAAGGCAATGGTGTGGATAAAGGGGTTGCTAAGGTTACCCCTCTTAGGCGTAGTTTTGACTGTACTAAGTTTCAACTTCTTTGAACTATTTGAGTTAAAATTAAAAATGCATTCATATATTTTGTAATTGTGAAAATCTGTTTCTATAACGTGTAAATTAAATGACCCAAAAAATTTAGGGCTCGAAATTTCAGCAACTTTACAGTATCTTTGTACTTGTAAATGTACAGTATCGTTGTACTTTCAAATGTACATGCATTCACATGTGGTATCAGTCCTATAATCAAAAATTCAATTCACTGCTGTTGTTAAAACGCAAACTGGAGTTATGCATTTTACACTATTTTAATAATAAAATTTTTCCAACGACGGATACTTCATGGTGCTATTTCTATTTTTAAAAACATTTAAAATTTTTACGCAACTTTCGGGCCTTACTATAGCCCCTTTTCAAACGTCTTGTCAATACAACATAATGTGTATAAATGTTTTTAAAAATAAAAATAGCACCATGAAGTATCCGTCGTTGAAAAAAATTTTATTATTAAATTAGTTATTAAACCATGGTAAAAAAATTAAACATATACGATGCATTTTATACATCACCCGATTAAATTTTCGAAATTTTATTCACTGTTTAATTTGATCTGCTTTTTATCTACTAAACGTTTAAGTCAGATAACTGTTCTGTGAATCTGGTGAGATTAATTATATCAGTTCAGATCGCCATTGCCTAACTTATTATCTTCAGATGTCTGAATAGCCTGATCACTTAGCCGTTGGAAGCACTCCGTACAAGCCTGTTCTAAAGTGATTACGTAATTGATCACAGATTCAACATGATCTTAGGATATACTCAGTTTCATATGCCTTGTAATCGGAGTCCGTATCTTGCGAAAGCTGCTATCCTCACCAACGCGAATAATTTAGTTTTCCAAATCTAGCCTCATTTCAATAAACACTAGAAATGGAATTGGGCTTATCTGGATATTGCGTTATGACTCAATACAAACTTTTTCCTACCCAAAAAAAGAATATTTTCTCACTCCTTTGGTGTGTCAACTCTCAAGCGAGTCATTAATAACAAACCCCACGTGTAAGAATGTATTGCATAAAAAGAACATATATTTTTTTTAACTTCACGAATAAAAGTTTTTTTTTTAAAAAGAAGGTATTGGGCGAGTCACTGCTCACGTCTTTAGCAAGAATGCTCAAGCCTGGTTTATCGGCGGAATCTCTCGAAACGCGGCGTGCATTATGAGGCCTACCCTTAATTCGGTTAAAGACGTTGGTTTCTTTACTAGATATTAGTGAGAAGGGCACTCGCAAAGAGAACACGCGAGGCAGGTCGTCCCAACCTCAAAAAGTGAGAGGGAATACCAAATTTTGGGCCAGAATTTAGCATAAAACTGGAATTTGAAATTAAGCCGTGAAGAACGGTCCTCCCACGCGCGTACCCATTCAACGCGTCTCACTCTCCTTCGCGACGGGGTCACGCACTTCACAATACACGAGCTGCCCTATACCGCTATCTTCAGTTTTAGAAAAATATATGCTAGTTAAAAGCAGAAATTAAGATAATTATCAGCTGTTAGCTATCCATCACTTCAATGGACGATCGCGTGTGCTATTACGATCAATTTCGATCACGGTTGTTTGATTGAAATCGACGATTTAGATCAAATAAATCAGATTGAAATAAAATGATTTAAAGTAAATAATTCCGCAATTCGTAACCAATAATACAGCGATTTAAATCAAATAATTCAGTGATTTAAATCAAATAATTCAGCGATTTAAATCAAATAATTCAGCGATTTAAATCAAATAATTCAGTGATTTAAATCAAATAATTCCGCAATTCGTATCAAATAATACAGCGGTTTAAATCAAATAATTCAGCGATTTTAATCAAATAATTCAGCGAAATAAATCAAATAATTCAGCAATTTAAATCAAATAATACAGCGATTTAAATCAAATAATTAAGCGATTTAAATCAAATAATTCCGCAATTCGTATCAAATAATACAGCGGTTTAAATCAAATAATTCAGCGATTTAAATCAAATAATTCCGCAATTCGTATCAAATAATACAGCGGTTTAAATCAAATAATTCAGCGATTTTAATCAAATAATTCAGCGATATAAATCAAACAATTCAGCGATTTAAATCAAATAATTCAGCGATTTAAATCAAATAATTAAGCGATTTAAATCAAATAATTCAGCGATATAAATCAAATAATTCAGCGATTTAAATCAAATAATTCCGCAATTCGTATCAAATAATTCAGCGATATAAATCAAACAATTCAGCGATTTAAATCAAATAATTCCGCAATTCGTATCAAATAATACAGCGGTTTAAATCAAATAATTCAGCGATTTTAATCAAATAATTCAGCGAAATAAATCAAATAATTCAGCAATTTAAATCAAATAATTCAGCGATTTAAATCAAATAATTAAGCGATTTAAATCAAATAATTCCGCAATTCGTATCAAATAATACAGCGGTTTAAATCAAATAATTCAGCGATTTTAATCAAATAATTCAGCGATATAAATCAAACAATTCAGCGATTTAAATCAAATAATTCAGCGATTTAAATCAAATAATTAAGCGATTTAAATCAAATAATTCAGCGATATAAATCAAATAATTCAGCGATTTAAATCAAATAATTCCGCAATTCGTATCAAATAATTCAGCGATATAAATCAAATAATTCCGCGATTTAAATCAAATAATTCAGCGATATAAATCAAATAATTCAGCGATTTAAATCAAACAATTAAGCGATTTAAATCAAATAATTCAGCGATATAGTTGAAATAATTCAGCGATTTAAATCAGATAAATCAGCGATATAAATCAAATAATTTATTTAAATCAAGTAATTCAGCGATTTTAATCAAATAATTCAGCGATTTAAATAAAATAATCCGGCGATTTAAATCAAATAATTCAACGATTTTAATGAAATAATTCCGCTAGTTTAATAGAATAATTCAGCGGCTTAAATCAACGATTTTAATCAGCAATTTAAATCAATAAAATTGTTTAAATCACTGAATCGCTGTTTATATCAAATGATTTATCAATATATATCGCCTATTTTATACTTCTATGTATTTATGAAAATGTACAAAATCTGTAGTAATGTCCATTCAGAGCACACTAAATTACAAGAACTATTTAAGTAAAAAAAAGAGGATTAATTTAAATTTTAGTTAAATAATAATCAATTGGCTAAAGAGAGGAAATATTTCAAAATCCATAAAATGAATAGCTCTTTATATAAAATACGAGATTTCACGTGATAACGTTAGATTCATGGTGCAGTTAAATTTAGAGAACGCGCGCATATTTTAGTTTTTGTTGAGCTCGCGCGAAAACGCACGAGACCCTCTACACGAAAATATTAGGAAGCGCGCTCTACAAAAAATAACACTTAACATTATTTTGTAGAAAGAGCTATTAAAAGAAATATCTGATTTAAATCAAATCGATTTTAAAATAATAAAAACCACAGCCATGAGTGTGAAATGTGGATTTGAATTTAAAACTAATCCAAAACTTCAAAACACTTAAAACTCCCTTTAATTCCAATAATCCTTTCAAACAAAGAAAATCAATGATTCAGCAAACGTTACATCTTGTTCATTCAACTATAAATGCTCTAAATTTCCGGAATAAAAATTGAATTTCTGCAACTAAAAGAAAGTTTCCGGCCCCTAACGGCTTATTTCTCTGCAATACCAAGAACTTATTGGAAATATTTGAAGGTCGATTTGTATTCCAATAATGTAAAATAATATTATTGAAAATCAAAATTTATAATCAAGAATTTATTGAAAATAAAAATTGTTAACTAAGAATTTATTGAAAATAAAAATTGTTAACTAAGAATTTATTGAAATTAAAAATTGTTAACTAAGAATTTATTGAAATTAAAAATTGTTAACTAAGAATTTATTGAAAATAAAAATTGTTAACTAAGAATTTATTGAAAATAAAAATTATTAACTAAGATTTTATTGAAAATAAAAATTCATAATAAAATATTTATTGAAAACCAACAAAATTTATTATTTATCATATCTGTTGACATATGCACTAATAGATTAATAATTTTATTTTCAATTATCACAGTGTAACCAAATTAGTGAACAAACAATGAAAAACTAACTACGTCCGACTTTTAATTTTCTCTGAAATGTTTTAAACCTAAAAACCCTGCAACAACCACAACTTTGGCACTATGACTATTACAAGGACAAGGACTGCGTATCGTATAGATACGTAGCCTTCTTCAGTATACCAGTATCATTGTCGAGACGTAACTTCCGATCGGATCCCGGATGGACAACCCACTTCCGGTTTCCTCAGCACTTACGGCCATTCAGGTAGGGGGAATATTTTTCATTACTTTTAGCGCACCTTGAGGAACTAACATATGGATTAATATTAAATAAGAAACCCAATATCTTCCGTTCGTGAATCTCGACTTAATGTATTCTTTCCCTCCCCGCAAATACATATCGTAGTTGTAGTAGTTGTTGTAGTATGTCTAGCCTGGTGCTACACAGTCGTGTATTTCTCGCATTGGAGTGTATATAAAAACGCGTTTGCCGGCGGCTAAAATCGAAAAGGAAACGCATTTGTATGGGTTCGTATTCGCGTACGAAATATCAGTCGTTGGGCCGAAGCTAAGCCTCGGCCAAACCAAGGCTTAACTTCGCTAGTAGTAGTCGGGAACCGTCATTATAGTCCACTCGGCTGTCGGGCACCCAAAAGTAGTCATTAAAATCCCATTTCCAAGTATCTTTTTCCTTTCTTACTCCACGCTGCGCCGTAATGACCACGTACGAACTTGGCGCGAAAATATTTTTGCCGGAGATGGCCACCAGACGGCGTTACTCTTATATCCGTGTTTTGGGGCCCTACTTGTTTATTTTTTGATAAATATACTATATACTCCAACGAATATGTTGCAACGAGAATTCCCTCGCTAATGACATTTCCAGTTAAAGATGAATGCTTCATAAACGGTCGTTTAGCTCTTAATTGATTTCCATGAAGTAGATTTTGAATATAGAAAGATACTATTGGGATTTATGCTTATTGATGGCATATTAATAACGTGTTTGTACATAAAATTATCATTTCTATCGTTTAGATAAGTACTTTTTTATGTTGAGCGTTTTGAAGAGTTGACTGATTTTAATTAATTATATTTAAATCAAGTTATATTTTTAATTAAAATCTCTGAGTTAAATCACATAATGTATTTCAATGGGTGAAAGTAGATTTGACAAAATTAAATTATTAAAAAGAAATTAAATTAAGTTTTCGTTTAATTTTGGATATCAAGTAGGTTGGATAAAAGCCGTTGCTAAAAACCTATTAAATTAAAAATTCGATTTCTATTAAAAAAAAACACACACAGTTTTTACTAAAATAAGCGAGCCCTGACATTTTGACTTGAAAGCAAATATTTTAAAACCCCACTTTTTGTTCATTTTAACATCTCTCAATATTTCAAATTTGCCTGGGGATAATTTTTCGCGCACTTTAACATTTAATAAAAATTACGGAAAACTCAACCTTGAAAAAGTCTTTGAGTCATATTTGTTCTTTTTAATTATTCCACAACAAAAATTTTATCACGTAATCATCATTACGAAAAATATCGAATTTCTTATTTTCTTTTTGGGCGAGAATTTCGGTATTGTGGAAATAGTATTGGTTGTCTGTAATGTCGTTTGTGTCGTAATAATGTTCCCCAGTTGTCGCGCTGTTCGAGTGGGAAAAACTTCCTCGTTCTTGTTAATGCATTTATAATTTGCGGAGGTGAGCCTCGCACGGCAGACGCCGACACACGGTTCTTTCCCAAATGTTTCGCCGCGCACAAGGAAGTTCGCTCGCTAGCTCTCAAGTTGGAGGACATGCCTGCTTCAAAAATACAATTGCATAATGACAGATATGACCATGGCTAACTGCTTAGTATTAATCCACCTCGTTATCTAGTGCGCTGTTGACGTCATTTCACAATTGAGTAATCCGTTCACTTTCCGTATTTGAGACCAAATCTCAGTCGAGTGCTCACATCAGTCGGTATAACCAAATACTTGGAAAAAATTTCCTTGTGTAGCTTTTATTTAAGTATTCTTAAGTGACAAAGTTCACTGGTGAGGGACTGATCACTCCCCATAACCGGTGCGCAAGCCTGTATCTTTAACTAAACTAACCTGAATACGTAACTGATTACAGATTACCAACGTTTCGTACCCGTGTAATCGGTGTATAACTCATATCTTTAACTGCACTAAGCTGATGCAGAATACCAACGTGTCGTGCCCGGGCAATCGGTGTATAACCCAATCTTTAACTGCAATAAACTGATTTCAGAATACCAACGTTTCGTACCCGTGTAATCGGTGTATAACCCATATCTTTGACTGCACTAAACTGATTACAGAACACCAACGTTTCGTACCCGTGTAGTCGGTGTATAAACCATATCTTTGACGGCACTAAACTGATCACGTCACTGATAACAGATTACCAACGTTTCGTACCCGTGTAATCGGTGCATAAGCCCATATCCTTGACGGCACTAAACGGATTACGTCACTGAAAACAGATTACCAACGGTTCGTACCCGTGTAATCGGTGTATAAGCCCATATCTTTGACTGCACTAATCTGATTACAGATTACCAACGTTTCGTACCCGTGTTATCGGTGTATAAGCCCATATCTTTGACTGCACTAAACGGATTACAGATTACCAACGTTTCGTACCCGTGTAATCGGTGTATAAGCCCATATCTTTGACTGCACTAAATTGATTACAGATTACCAACGTTTCGTACCCGTGTAATCGGTGTATAAGCCCATATCTTTGACTGCACTAAACGGATTACAGATTACCAACGTTTCGTACCCGTGTAATCGGTGTATAAGCCCATATCTTTGACTGCACTAAACTGATTACAGATTACCAACGTTTCGTACCCGTGTAGTCGGTGTATAAGCCAATATCTTTTACTGCACTAAACTGATTACTGTAATCGGAATGTTTCTGATCTAACACCGACAAAATCTAATAACAGTGAAATAAAGGAACAATATACACCACCTTTGATCCTCAACGGAGTGCTCCCAAGGTAGACTTCAGCTTGACGTCCTTCGAAAGCGCATGCGTCGAGTTTGGTACGCATCGTCGGCCGTCGCGCGGTGACGCGCGTAATACAAAATTGACCGTTCACATTCACGGCGTTCTTCTACCAAAAAAGACGCAAAAAAGACGCGCGTTTCCCGTCATCTCCGAGACTCTCCCCGGCATCTTCTCGGCTTCCAAATGGAGCTCGGAATAAATCCATATTTTCAGCGGCAACGACACGGGTGTTTTAGAAGTCCGGCGTGCATTTGGAGGGCCGCAACGTCTGTAATTTTCGACGTAAGCGTATGTAAAAAAGATCGGGATGATGGGGGTCCTCTAGACATTCGTATTCCGCCTCGCCAACCAAAGCTATAATCTTAGGCTCAGTCGATATGATAAAAGTGTAAATTGGCTTCTCTTCTCGTCCTAATCACCGTTTCCACTTCAATTAAGGTGTAGAACAGCGAGCTCTGTTATTTGCTGGTGAAACCGGTGCCATCTTCGCTGTCGGGGAATTGCCTTCAAATGAGCGTCTTACCGCGCTCCGTTTTTCAGTTGGAAACAATTTTCTGACGGCCTTTTTCTTTTGATTATAACTATTCGCTCGTATCACGATTCGTGTTTATATACGAACGGTAAATTGGGTTTCTAAAATGCTTCTCTTTTTCTACATCCAGACAAAGTGCTGTTGGGGAATTTCACGTCTACCTACTATACTAGACTATTATTTCTCAATCGAGTTTTGTTGAAGATGGAGTTGATTTTCCGTTACGTACGAGGGCGCGTGGGTGTTTTATTTCAAGAGGCCAATCCTATAATTAATTACTTAATTACGTATATTGAATAATATGGCCGTAATGTCCGCTGATGAAATAAATTAATCAAAATTAAACATTCTAATTAAAATTTAATTCGGGACTCGGATTGGTCGCGAAGGAATTTCTCCTGTAGGGCTGCTGCAACCAGTAGAATTTGTCCGTTAACGTGTATTCTAATTAAAAAACGAATCGACGTGAATACCCATAATTCCCTAGGGAAATAGAAGAGTTGTATGCTAACTTAATTTTAACTAGATTTTCAATAACTTCTGCGATTATATTTAAAAAATAAAAATTAGGAAAGTTTCGAAACTTGTACAATATTTAATACATAAAACCAAATGAAAAACAAATTTCATATTTTATTCTTTGAAAACAAAAATAATAAATATTGGCCTACAAATATTTCCTTATGGAAATATTATATTTGATTTGTAGAAATTTTTTTCCAGCTTGAAAGCTGCGGTTCAGGGACGTCGTGTTTCTTTCGATTTTGGCGTTTTATTGGAATTAATTACCTTCCATCCTTTAATTACGATTCAATCGTCGTTCGATTGCTAGAAATGACTTAATTGAACAAAAAATTCCACGTGTAACATTACCCGTAGCGACTTACAAGTATACGAAAAATACAGTCTATATTTCGACGCCAAAAATGCGCTATACGAATGAACACATGGAAGTATCCCCGAAATGATTAATGATATTTATGTGCATATATTAAAATCGTGCTCCGAAGCTCAACCGGATTTCGGTATGCCTTACCCTCACGAGGTTTTTTTTTTTGCTATTTCATTACTTTCGTAGACGCTAGATGGCAGTGCGCGTGCTTGAGGCGGAGTTTTAAGGTTATTGTTAGTTCAGTCAGGTTTTCCCGGGCTTTACAAAAATACGTGAGTTGAAGTAAAACCAAAGTTTGTATCTCGATCCAGCGTACGAAGCGGGAAAAAATATATATTTTTGGCCAGTCCGAGAATACCAGAAGAAAGTTGCCATGTAGCTGAAAAGAGCACGTGATTGTTTTACACGAAAATCCGTGGCAACGCCTGTTTCTACTTCTCTTTCAATCGCCGTTTCGAATCTCGGCATTTTTTTGCGCTATCGACTAAACTTTGTTTCTTTATCTCAAGGACCGTATATCGTATTTCTTATGACGGAAATATACGTCATTTTGGCACCATTAATAATCCAATCGCTAAGCCTTGGCCGTGTGGTTTTTATCAGTTTTAGTCAAAGGTGTTTGAAATATATTTTTTATTTATTCTTTCCGTTTCTTCTATACAATTATTAATTTTTTTTATTAAAATGTAATTTGGTTTTAATTAGGCCCCGTAGTGGCCAATACGATAAGTTAATAAATTTCTGGATTTTGATCTTCCAAATTGAATATAATAATAATAATAATCAGCACCACCTTAGGCCTAAGTCATCAAGCGACTTTACGAGTAGCCACTGTTCCTACAAAGCCATCTTTTTGGAGAAAAGTCAGGTCAGTGGCAAATAGGCAAAAAGGGGCAAATAGTGGCTACTAAAGAAAAATTGCATTTCAAAGCTCAAAAAAGTAATTGGAATTAACTTTTTAAGAAGTTTATTGTAAAAATGTCTTAGTTTACACTGATCTTACAATGTTAGAATTAATTATTCCAAAAAAATTAACAGACTATTCTAATGTTAATCAGAATCTGACCAATCCTATGCATATATATTGGACTTAAATAGCCCAAATCTGAAATTTCTGTGTTAAAATATTTGTTTATTATTATTTGATAATTTTCTGTGGTAAAAATATTTATTGGCCACTTTTGTCCAGGTCGGAATTTTTCACTATTTTCCACACTATTGTCCACCTGGAATTTTCAACCTCGGAACACTGCTAGTATCAGAAGCGTATCATATTTCTACTACGAGGTATTCATCTCCATGTACTAGATGAATCTCTATTTATTATAATCTTTATTATTTTCACTTCGAGAGAATTACTGTGTTGAGATGATTTTTAGCTTTGCTCCGAATCCCCCTCACGCTGTAACAGTAAGCTCGGCATATCATTGGTTGCTCCGAATGCCCCTCACGCTCTAGCAGTAAGCTCGGCATCTCATTGGCTGCTTCGAATCCCCCTCACGCTCTAGCAGTAAGCTCGGCATCTCATTGGCTGCTTCGAATCCCCCTCACGCTCTAGCAGTAAGCTCGGCATCTCATTGGTAGCTCCGAATTCCCCTCACGCTCTAGCAGTAAGCTCGGCATCTCATTGGCTGCTTCGAATCCCCCTCACGCTCTAGCAGTAAGCTCGGCATCTCATTGGTTGCTCCGAATCCCCCTCACGCTCTAGCAGTAAGCTCGGTATCTCATTATCTGCTCCGAATCCCCCTCACGCTCTAACAGTAAGCTCTGCATCTCATTGGCTGCTCCGAATCCCCCTCACGCTCTAGCAGTTAGCTCGGCATCTCATTGGTAGCTCCGAATCCCCCTCACGCTCTAGCAGTAAGCCCGGCTTGTCATTGGTTGCTCCGAATGCCCCTCACGCTCTAGCAGTAAGCTCGGCATCTCATTGGCTGCTCCGAATCCCCCTCACGCTCTAGCAGTAAGCTCGGCATCTCATTGGTTGCTCCGAATGCCCCTCACGCTCTAGCAGTAAGCTCGGCATCTCATTGGCTGCTTCGAATCCCCCTCACGCTCTAGCAGTAAGCTCGGCATCTCATTGGTTGCTCCGAATCCCCCTCACGCTCTAGCAGTTAGCTCGGCATCTCATTGGTAGCTCCGAATCCCCCTCACGCTCTAGCAGTAAGCTCGGCATCTCATTGGTAGCTCCGAATCCCCCTCACGCTCTAGCAGTAAGCTCGGCATCTCATTGGCTGCTTCGAATCCCCCTCACGCTCTAGCAGTAAGCTCGGCATCTCATTGGTTGCTCCGAATGCCCCTCACGCTCTAGCAGTTAGCTCGGCATCTCATTGGTAGCTCCGAATCCCCCTCACGCTCTAGCAGTAAGCTCGGCATCTCATTGGTAGCTCCGAATCCCCCTCACGCTCTAGCAGTTAGCTCGGCATCTCATTGGTAGCTCCGAATCCCCCTCACGCTCTAGCAGTAAGCTCGGCATCTCATTGGTTGCTCCGAATGCCCCTCACGCTCTAGCAGTTAGCTCGGCATCTCATTGGTAGCTCCGAATCCCCCTCACGCTCTAGCAGTAAGCTCGGCATCTCATTGGTAGCTCCGAATCCCCCTCACGCTCTAGCAGTTAGCTCGGCATCTCATTGGTAGCTCCGAATCCCCCTCACGCTCTAGCAGTTAGCTCGGCATCTCATTGGTAGCTCCAAATCCCCCTCACGCTCTAGCAGTTAGCTCGGCATCTCATTGGTTGCTCCGAATGCCCCTCACGCTCTAGCAGTAAGCTCGGCATCTCATTGGCTGATCCGAATCCCCCTCACGCTCTAACAGTAAGCTCGGCATATCATTGGTTGCTCCGAATCCCTCTCACGCTCTAACAGTAAGCTTGGCATATCATTGGTTGCTCCGAATGCCCCTCACGCTCTAGCAGTAAGCTCGGCATCTCATTGGCTGCTTCGATTCCCCCTCGCGCTCTAGCAGTAAGCTCGGCATCTCATTGCTTGCTCCGAATGCCCCTCACGCTCTAGCAGTAAGCTCGGCATCTCATTGGCTGCTTCGAATCCCCCTCACGCTCTAGCAGTAAGCTCGGCATCTCATTGGTTGCTCCGAATCTCCCTCACGCTCTAGCAGTAAGCTCGGCATCTCATTGGTTGCTCCGAATCCCCCTCACGCTCTAGCAGTAAGCTCGGCATCTCATTGGTTGCTCCGAATCTCCCTCACGCTCTAGCAGTAAGCTCGGCATATCATTGGTTGCTCCGAATCCCCCTCACGCTCTAGCAGTAAGCCCGGCATCCCATTGGTTGCTCCGAATCCCCCTCACGCTCTAATAGTAAGCTCGGCATCCCATTGGTTGCTCCGAATCCCCCTCACGCTCTAATAGTAAGCTCGGCATCCCATTGGTTGCTCCGAATCCCCCTCACGCTCTAATAGTAAGCTCGGCATCCCATTGGTTGCTCCGAATCCCCCTGACGCTCTAATAGTAAGCTCGGCATCTCATTGGTTGCTCCGAATCCCCCTCACACTCTAATAATAAGCTCGACATCTCATTGGTTATATTATAAAACTACGAAAAATCCAACATCTCGTTTTGGTCGCCACTTGGCTCTATTTAAAATGAAAAGTATAATTTATCCAAAGGTCAAAATCCAGACTGAAGAAAATACGTGCGACGTTCGAATCTCCCTCTGGTGGTACAAACTGGAAGTGATTTACCACCCGCCGGGAATCGAATGCGTGAAATCACATCTCGGGGGAATCATTTCTCTGGCCGGATAATTCGATTGAAGCGATCCACTGAATTTAAATGGGCGATTTGAGGAGGCAGGGATTGAATTGACTCTCTTTAATTGAAAATACGGAAGAGTCGTATAATTAATTCGCGTTCGACGTCGCGAATGGCGATCAGCTGCCCTCGGGGCCCTGCAGTCAAAGTCGTCAATGTCGACACGATTATTTTATCAATTTTTTCTTACATAGCTGCTATGTCATTTAAAAACGGTGTTTATGTTTTTTTGTTTCGAAATCGTAAAGATGCTGTGACGGCCACATTCTACCACTCTAAACATTTCGTTAATTGACATAAATACTTGTTGAGGTTCACAGTAATAGTAAGTGTAGGGATCGCTGTTGGCTGGCGTGGAATGAAGGGCTTGCCACCACCTTCCTATTAAAGGCCTTGGGTATTAGCCTAGCTGATTAATAAAAAATAATTACATTTATACCATGCTTCGAACACTATGGTTACAGGAATTTACATTTACTAATAGCAGAAGTGTATATTATACTTCTTACAGGAGAAGAATTCCGCTCCCTATCCGCTTAATATTATTAGCTTGAAACATCTACATTATGATATCTCGTAAGGGATATTTTTTAAAATTCTGCTACTAGCAAGAATGAATTCGGGTTTCCTCGAATATTGGGCACCATCATCGCATACTTACTAACGAAAATTCGTCTGCTTTCTAATCACAAAACATGAAGTCGTGAACATTGATCTACTGCGTGAAGGAATGTCACAAAAAATCCAACCAGACGAACGTTTTTAACGATGTTTAGAATCTCTGCAATCCCATATGCGAGACTTGCTTCAGCCCACTTTTCAAAATAGTGTCGTTTTTTGCTGGCACCATCTGGTGACAAAATGAAGTACGTATTTATTACCGTTCAGTAAAGAACCTAACTAACCAATAAACCGCTTAATAAGTACCTGAATTCATACTTGCCAATGGGAATGACTATTTCAACATGTGTCGTGTTTTTTGGGGCTGTCTCAAACCTAATAATACGTTATTTTGTCTAACTAATAGAAACAGTGGAGATATAAATTATTATTGAATTCTCAATTGATAAACGTGGCAAAGGACCGGAGGATTCAAATCAGTTCTAAGATCCACCCACAACGTTCCGCCCAATCAGAATAATAATTCCTAATGACAAATATTAATTCCCAATAATAGCGTAATTAAATTCAGAGAAAAAACGTATCTTTCTGATTGTTAATCGCAATTTTCTCGCAATAAAGAAACTTTTACGGATAAAAAAAAAAGTCCATGGAAAGTGGAAATTGAACATAGGGCGGTTTGATCATGTCTGTCGATGGATTTACAATCTGTCGATGCAGACGGACGATTAATAGACCTTTGGAGTATTTCGAAGCTTGCTTACAAATCGAATCACGCGATATTACGTATATCCTAACAGCACGTAAACGCCGAAATCCATCTACATTTTCAACACAAAAAGTGTTCGTCCAGGAATCTACGAACGCGGTATATAAATCGCCAAAAGGGGCGGAGACTAAAAGTAGGGGGTGTACGAACGAACGACCGGAGGACAGAAAAGCGCGTTTCCGAGGTACCCGCACCGTACCCCCGTTGAGGGTTCGAATCTCAGTGTCGGGTTGGGTACGGCGCGGGGAGAGTTCGAGCGGGGTCGAAAACCGGGCGGATCCCGCATCGCGGAGCATACGTAAGTGATTGAATACTCGAGACAGGGAAGCGTAGGTAGAGAGAGAGCGGCCATTCTGTTGAAGAAAAAGTTATAGCCGAGGCTTAGCGCTCTCACCCCCACCCTCGCTCTAATAACTACCTGTCTCGGCTGATTTATACACACAAATTTCGTTATAAGGGACTGAGATTTGGTTCGCGTCGCCGACCCAGAATGCGCATCACTCGTTCTCGCGCGCGCGCCAAAAAATAAAAGGGGGGTTTCAATGGGGGCCAGAGACATCAGAGAATCTGATGTATCACGGTTTTATATCGGACGGGGAGGTAAGGGGTCTTACGCGTTTTTTTCGGTATCAGGGGGATCCTGGGGAAATATTTTTTGAGGCCATGGAACAATAAGGTTCGATCGTCCCCTTCCGAGAGCATACGTCCGTCTTCTCAGTGCTGAGGTTGGCGATAATGCGTCGAATCACTCTTATTTGAAGAATAGTTTTCGGGTTTTGTCCTTAATGATCTTCCATTATGGCACCTGCGTTCAACGAGAGATAAAAAAAAAGTTATTATTTATTAGATCGTACGTGTTTTATACGAATCTCGTCTATTAGCTTGTCTAAGGCATTCGAGCGCTTTCATATATTTAAAGCGAATTTTTACTTTCCATAGGATGATAAAATTAGCGAATAAGTAGATTAGTCCATAGAGAAAAGGGATAAAAAAGCTAAACCCTAAACAATATTGAAGAAATTTAAAAACTTACTTATAGTTTTAGTTTTCCACTCGAAGATCTATTTATTTTTCCACTCGAAGATCTATTTATTTTTCCACTCGAAGATCTATTTATTTTTCCACTCGAAGATCTATTTGGTCCGAGTTTCGCGTCTTTATACTTGCTCGAAGACCTATTGGTACGAGCTATTAGAAAGTTTTTAAATTTCTTCAATATTGTTCAGGGTGTAGCTTTTTTATTCCTTTTCTGTATGGACTAGTCTACTTTATCGCTAATTTGACCATCCTTTGCAATGCAGTCCATAGTTGGTTCCTTTTAACTTTTAATTTAACTTTCCATGTTTATGGAGTATCAACGAAATTCATATTTTTCCCACCAGATTTAACGGAAGAAAGTCTAAAAAAGTCGTAACTATTTTCGATTTAAAAAGACTCCCTTGAAAGTGGGTATTGTCCAAATCGAAAACTCGTCCGCTGATGCGATGCAGAAAATGTAAAATTCGATAAAGGCTGGTTTTCACTTGAGCAAAACGCCACAGCGGTGAACGTCGACGCAAAAAATCCCCGTTAGGCCTAATACAAATTTTACGCGTCGAAGCTCGCCGTCGTGCCATTTTGGTCCTAGTGAAAACCAGCCTTAAAACACCTTCAATGTGGAATTTTACAGGTCCCTAAACCCTTTAAATTTCCTAACCCAATCCAACCGAACCTTATAACAGATTTACAAGAATACTTCATGACTAAAATCTTAATTTAATTTCCAAATTATGATTTTTTGAATGTTTACAAATTTAATTAAAATTTTAGTCATGAAGTATCTCGTCTCTTGTAAATCTATTAATTTATATTTAAATCGTGACTTTTAAATCGTTTAACCGAACCTAGTCTAACCTAACTAAACCGAACGTAGCCTAACCTAAACCAACCTAACCGAACCGAACCGAAAATAACCTAACCTAACCAAACCTAATCTAACCGAACCTTATAACAGATTTACAAGAATACTTCATGACTAAAATCTTAATTTAATTTCCAAATTATGATTTTTTGAATATATAAAAATTTAATTAAAAATTTAGTCTTGAAGTATCTCGTCTCTTGTAAATCTATTAATTTATATTTAAATCATGACTTTTAAATCGTTTAACCGAACCTAGTCTAACCTAACTTAACCGAACCTAGCCTAACCTAACCTAACCTAACCTAACCTAACCGAACCGAACTGAACTGAACCTAGCCTAACCTAACTTAACCGAACCTAGCCGAACCTAACTGAACCTAACCGAACCAAACCGAACCTAAATTAACCGAACCTAGCCTAACCTAACCGAACCTACCCTACCCTATTCTTTCAATTTTATAGATTTGTATTTCAATTTTATAGATTTTTAATGGAAATGTTAAAATAAGTTCCTTGTAATTTTAATAAGATTTAAAGAAAACCACATTTAAAATTAACGGCAAGATATATTCGATTAATATATTAATATATTCGATTATAATTGATTTTGACGCGGCTGAGTTAAAATGTCGGTCTCAGTGCTAAAATTTCCTTATTATTGACAAATTATTTAAATAGTTTCCTTATTTAATTTGATAATCGATAACGATTATTAATTTCGCAATAAGATAAATTTAAAATTTGAAAGAATGAAACAATTATTAATTGACAGTTTTAATACTAAATTTTACTCACCTTTTTATTATAATTTCTACTTTCCCTCATTTTGGTATCTGTCTAATTTGCATATTAAAACAGCTATTTTCACCGTTAATTATATTGATTAAACGGTGATCGTTTAATTTAGGGAAATAAAATTAAATGACAGTTAAATTGTCCCGTATCACGCGAAAATATTACTTCGCTATAAAAAATTCAAGTGAAACGAAACGAAAGTTATTCGATGGGGAGAAATCCGCTATTTAAGAGTGGTGGCGCCATCAAACGGGGAAACCGTGAACTACAAAAACCGATAATTTTTTCAGGGGTGACGTTTCTTTTTAATTGGTGAACTAAATGGATAATCATTGCATAACCGATTTCCCCACCCCCTGCTGGCTCCTTATTAAAATAAAAACACCTATAAGATTAATAGCTTCAATCTCGTTAACGATACATGTACGGGATATATATAAAAACGCCTCCAAAAGCATTTTTTGGAGATATAAAAAAATATCTATGAACATACGGTCCAATTAAAAGATTCGTATAACTTCCGACTAAAAGGGGGGGGGGGGGTGGATTTTTTATCAAATTCAATTTAATTGACGTGATTAATGAATCTCCATTTAATTTAGTCCCCTCCTGAACTGAAAAAACTTCTTTTGTCATATCGGCGTACGTTGGGAATAAATTTTTTAAATTCCACTTTCGATTCGCGGCTCTTCAGATTTACAAATGAGTCTGTTGATCCAGCCGACTTTGAAATTATACCGCCTTTCATATATACTTTTATTTCTTTTGCCAACTGTGCCGAAAATTGCTAGTTAAGCTCGAACAGTTTGCATGAAATATGATCTCCGTCACCGCCAATCGCTATTATTGCCTTAAATCTTTTGTTCTTTTATAACTTCAGCTGCCAAAGCTATAACGTTTAAGCTGATTGTTTTTCGTCAATTTCTTTTACGATAATAAGTTGCGAATGAAGGTAGTGTTATAGTTTATATTGTAGATTGTTCAGATTATTTTTTTTAGTGTATCGTCTAGATCGATACAATTTTAATTCCGGACGTGAAGAGATTAACAGTAAAGATACTACACTTTGATTTTGGCTAAACTACGAAGAAGCTTATGAAATTTTAATAAAATTGTGCTTTATCAAGTTATATATTTTGTTGATGCAGGGAAATACTACACTTTGATCTTGACCAAACGAAGAAAAAGCTTATTAAATTTAAATAAAATGGTTTTGTACGAAGTTATATATATTTTGTTGGTGTGGGGAAATACTACACTTTGATCTTGACTAAACGAAGAAAAAGCTTATTAAATTTAAATAAAATGGTTTTGTACGAAGTTATATATATTTTGTTGGTGTGGGGAAATACTACACTTTTATCTTAGCTCAACTGCGAAGAAGCTTAATAATAAAATTGTTTTATATGAAGTTATCTATTTCGTTGATTCCGGAAGGTAATACGCTTTGATTTTTAGCTAAACGAAGAAAAGGCTTAAAAAATATAAGTAAAATGGTTTTATATGAAGTTATATATTTTGTTGATAAGGGGAAATACTACACTTTAATCTTAGCTAATCGAAGAAAAAGTTTATGAAATTTAAATAAAATGGTTTTGTACGAAGTTATATATTTTGTTGATGAGGGGAAATACTACACTTTGATCTATAGCCAAATGATGAAGATGCTTATAAAAAATTGTTTTATACAATTCCATTTTACCAAAACAAAATATTAAGAGCTTCTTCTATATATAATTATATTTCAAACCGTATCTTACAGAATTACACCACCTTACTCCTTTATCGGTGAAATTGTTAGTACAAAACCTTTCTATACAAATACCTAACGATACATCAATTTGGTTTTAATATTCCATTAATAATAGCTTTATATTTTAAAATATTCTAAATTAACGTAGGTTACCTTAACTATATTCAAAAAATGCACTTTCTGATTGGATAATTATTTAAGCTTTATTTCCTTGCAGTTACTAAATGCCTAGACAATATACTCCAACATTTTAGCGAGATACATTCACTCATATAACCAAGTTCAAAACCCTGTAAATTAATAATAATAATAATAATCAGCTAGGCTAATACCGAAGGCACCACCTTAGGCCTAAGTCATCATGCGACTTTTGAAGCCCTTAATTCAGGTTGCCGGGTTACAATGCGTAGGAGGGTGGTGGCAAGCCCTGCATGCCACGAGATCGAGCCAACAGCTCCCTACACTAACTATTACCGTTAACCTTGGCAAGTTTTTATGGAAGGGGAAACCGAAGAACTCGAGGGAAAACCCCTTAGTAGTCCAAGTTCCACGTTAAATTTAAATCACTCAAACTTTACTAGAGATCGACGCTTGTATAAAAATTAACCACTTATTTTATTTTTATCCATAACCTACAATTATCCAAAAATATAAATTATTTTTTGCACGTTAAATCGTTGTTTATCCATGGATAATATCCATAAATAAACAGTTAACCAAAATATTTACAGTTAATAAAAATTTTGTCAGTTAATTTATCTGTTACGCAGAGCTCTAAACTTTACAACAGAACCTCAATAATATTCATACTTTGGTAATAACAGAAGTATAAAAGATACGAAATAAGTATCCATCTCCCTATCCTGCCAATGTTATTAACTTGAAACAAGTGCCTTCACAGGCTGCCGTTGATTTTCCAAAATCCGCACAATAAGCTACATTAGTTTCAATAACCGCACCGCCATCTATCCGTATTAAAAATAACTATTAGCTTGGTACTTATAAGCATCGTCACCAAGGTCACGCTGAGGTATGACGTCAAGGTACCATTATCTTCTAGCTGCGCATGCGTCAGATATTATTGAAACTGGCTTATTTGAATTATCCTTATTTCGTGCCCAAATGTTCAAACTAGTGTTGGTAATTTTCCGGAAAAATAAAATGCAGAAAAATTTGCAGAACATTTTCCAAACTGCAGAACATTTTCCGCAAATCGGAAAATAAAAAATTTAAACATAAATTACTTTTTAAGGGTTTTTAATATTTTAAACTTTTTGTCGATATAAAATGTCTAATACATACTACGAAACATTAATAGTGTTACATTGTTAATCAGTTTAAAGCTAGTCTAGAGGTTTAGTTTCACTTTTAGATTCGAAAAAATGTGGCGAAAATTCCGCTTTATTTAAATTTTCAAAAACAATATTAGACTAATCATGGAATGAAAACTTTTTTTTTATTTTTTTCGGAATAATACGGAAAATTTTCCGACTAACAACATTAAATAGAAGCATTTACTTAAGCATTAGAAGTAATTGTTCTACGGCAAACGGCTTCAAACCATGCCAAGCTAAATGTTTAATTTTTAGTCCATATAGATGAATAATTATAAATACATATAGTCTTTAAAAGCGTATCGAATGTAATAATGAGACAGAGAACGAGCCGTCTTTGTTTACCATTTAAGAATCTTTTCAAACCTACCGACATTTTTCTCGGAAAAACGACCACGGAGATGTTTTCATTTAATTTATTTCTGTCATCGCCGACCGAAACATCGCGTTCGAAAAAGGGAAAAACAGAGTATAAGAAAGAAGAGTGTTTGAAAATTGGAGTTAAGAGTAGAGTGATCAAGGCCGGGGGACGGGGGGGGGGGTTGGAGTAAAATGACCGTAATTAGATTAAACGCTCTCACGGCGCTAGCCATGAACGCATTCGACGCTGAATTTTAATGGCTCTCTAATTAAAGGGGCACTTCGCGGAATTTGAAGCCGTATCGAGTCATTCAACTTGTCTGCCTTTAGATCTTAAACCTCGCCGTTTCCTTCCCCCACCAGTAGATGTCGTATAAGAAAGCGAGTACTACCTCTTTAAAATTTAATTTTGATCTTTTTCCGACGTATTCACATCAAAAAAAGTCAATGAGCCATGTCCCAACACTTTCCATTTTTGAGGTTTCCCTCGTGTTCGAGTCAGTAGCGAGTAGTGTGGATTCCTAGTGCCTTGCTTAATAGTGTTGTTAGAAATTAACTTAATTGTTCCACTAATAGCACACTTTGAACTATTGTACTGTTAGAAATACAAATATTGGATCCACTAATGCCGCACTTTGAACTGTAGTGTTATCCGTTATCGAACTATATTGGCTCCATAAGACAGTGCCTAGTGTTGTTAGAAATCAAAATATTGGAAACACTAATGCCGCACTTTGAATTATAGTGTTGTTAGAAATCCAACTATTGGAACCACTAGTGCCGCACTTTGAACTATAGTGGTGTTAAAATCCAACTATTGGCTCCACTAGTGCCGCACTTTGAACTAAAGTGTTGTTAGAAATAAACTATTGAAACACTAATGCCACACTTTGAACAATAGTGTTTTGTTAGAAATCGAACAATTGGCTCCACTAGTGCCGCACTTTGAATTATAGTGTTGTTAGAAATCCAACTATTTTAACCACTAGTGCCGCACTTTGAACTATAGTGGTGTTAAAATCCAACTATTGCCTCCACTAGTGCCGCACTTTGAACTATAGTGTGGTTAAAATCCAACTATTGGCTCCACTAGTGCCGCACTTTGAACTATAGTGTTGTTAGAAATCCAAATATTGGCTCCACTAGTGCCGCACTTTGAACTATAGTGTTGTTAGAAATCCAAATATTGGCTCCACTAGTGCCGCACTTTGAACTATAGTGTTGTTAGAAATAAACTATTGAAAACACTAATGCCACACTTTGAACAATAGTGTTTGGTTAGAAATCGAACAATTGGCTCCACTAGTGCCGCACTTTGAATTATAGTGTTGTTAGAAATCCAACTATTTTAACCACTAGTGCCGCACTTTGAACTATAGTGGTGTTAAAATAAAACTATTGGCTCCACTAGTGCCGCACTTTGAACTATAGTGTTGTTAGAAATCCAACTATTGGCTCCATTAGTGCCGCACTTTGAACTATAGTGTTGTTAGAAATAAACTATTGAAAACACTAATGCCACACTTTGAACAATAGTGTTTGGTTAGAAATCGAACAATTGGCTCCACTAGTGCCGCACTTTGAATTATAGTGTTGTTAGAAATCCAACTATTTTAACCACTAGTGCCGCATTTTGAACTATAGTGGTGTTAAAATCCAACTATTGGCTCCACTAGTGCCGCACTTTGAACTATAGTGTTGTTAGAAATCCAACTATTGGCTCCATTAGTGCCGCACTTTGAACTATAGTGTTGTTAGAAATAAAGTATTGAAAACACTAATGCCACACTTTGAACAATAGTGTTTGGTTAGAAATCGAACAATTGGCTCCACTAGTGCCGCACTTTGAATTATAGTGTTGTTAGAAATCCAACTATTTTAACCACTTGTGCCGCACTTTGAACTATAGTGGTGTTAAAATCCAACTATTGGCTCCACTAGTGCCGCACTTTGAACTATAGTGTTGTTAGAAATCCAACTATTGGCTCCATTAGTGCCGCACTTTGAACTATAGTGTTGTTAGAAATAAACTATTGAAAACACTATGCCACACTTTGAACAATAGTGTTTGGTTAGAAATCGAACAATTGGCTCCACTAGTGCCGCACTTTGAATTATAGTGTTGTTAGAAATCCAACTATTTTAACCACTAGTGCCGCACTTTGAACTATAGTGGTGTTAAAATCCAACTATTGGCTCCACTAGTGCTGCACTTTGAACTATAGTGTTGTTAGAAATCCAACTATTGGCTCCATTAGTGCCGCACTTTGAACTATAGTGTTGTTAGAAATAAACTATTGAAAACACTAATGCCACACTTTGAACAATAGTGTTTGGTTAGAAATCGAACAATTGGCTCCACTAGTGCCGCACTTTGAATTATAGTGTTGTTAGAAATCCAACTATTTTAACCACTAGTGCCGCACTTTGAACTATAGTGGTGTTAAAATAAAACTATTGGCTCCACTAGTGCCGCACTTTGAACTATAGTGTTGTTAGAAATCCAACTATTGGCTCCATTAGTGCCGCACTTTGAACTATAGTGTTGTTAGAAATAAACTATTGAAAACACTAATGCCACACTTTGAACAATAGTGTTTGGTTAGAAATCGAACAATTGGCTCCACTAGTGCCGCACTTTGAATTATAGTGTTGTTAGAAATCCAACTATTTTAACCACTAGTGCCGCACTTTGAACTATAGTGGTGTTAAAATCCAACTATTGGCTCCACTAGTGCCGCACTTTGAACTATAGTGTTGTTAGAAATAAAGTATTGAAAACACTAATGCCACACTTTGAACAATAGTGTTTGGTTACAAATCGAACAATTGGCTCCACTAGTGCCGCACTTTGAATTATAGTGTTGTTAGAAATCCAACTATTTTAACCACTAGTGCCGCACTTTGAACTATAGTGGTGTTAAAATCCAACTATTGGCTCCACTAGTGCCGCACTTTGAACTATAGTGTTGTTAGAAATCCAACTATTGGCTCCATTAGTGCCGCACTTTGAACTATAGTGTTGTTAGAAATAAAGTATTGAAAACACTAATGCCACACTTTGAACAATAGTGTTTGGTTACAAATCGAACAATTGGCTCCACTAGTGCCGCACTTTGAATTATAGTGTTGTTAGAAATCCAACTATTTTAACCACTAGTGCCGCACTTTGAACTATAGTGGTGTTAAAATCCAACTATTGGCTCCATTAGTGCCGCACTTTGAACTATAGTGTTGTTAGAAATAAAGTATTGAAAACACTAATGCCACACTTTGAACAATAGTGTTTGGTTACAAATCGAACAATTGGCTCCACTAGTGCCGCACTTTGAATTATAGTGTTGTTAGAAATCCAACTATTTTAACCACTAGTGCCGCACTTTGAACTATAGTGGTGTTAAAATCCAACTACTGGCTCCACTAGTGCCGCACTTTGAACTATAGTGTTGTTAGAAATCCAACTATTGGCTCCATTAGTGCCGCACTTTGAACTATAGTGTTGTTAGAAATAAACTATTGAAAACACTATGCCACACTTTGAACAATAGTGTTTGGTTAGAAATCGAACAATTGGCTCCACTAGTGCCGCACTTTGAATTATAGTGTTGTTAGAAATCCAACTATTTTAACCACTAGTGCCGCACTTTGAACTATAGTGGTGTTAAAATCCAACTATTGGCTCCACTAGTGCTGCACTTTGAACTATAGTGTTGTTAGAAATCCAACTATTGGCTCCATTAGTGCCGCACTTTGAACTATAGTGTTGTTAGAAATAAACTATTGAAAACACTAATGCCACACTTTGAACAATAGTGTTTGGTTAGAAATCGAACAATTGGCTCCACTAGTGCCGCACTTTGAATTATAGTGTTGTTAGAAATCCAACTATTTTAACCACTAGTGCCGCACTTTGAACTATAGTGGTGTTAAAATCCAACTATTGGCTCCACTAGTGCCGCACTTTGAACTATAGTGTTGTTAGAAATCCAACTATTGGCTCCATTAGTGCCGCACTTTGAACTATAGTGTTGTTAGAAATAAACTATTGAAAACACTAATGCCACACTTTGAACAATAGTGTTTGGTTAGAAATCGAACAATTGGCTCCACTAGTGCCGCACTTTGAATTATAGTGTTGTTAGAAATCCAACTATTTTAACCACTAGTGCCGCACTTTGAACTATAGTGGTGTTAAAATCCAACTATTGGCTCCACTAGTGCCGCACTTTGAACTATAGTGGTGTTAAAATCCAACTATTGGCTCCACTAGTGCTGCACTTTGAACTATAGTGTTGTTAGAAATCCAACTATTGGCTCCATTAGTGCCGCACTTTGAACTATAGTGTTGTTAGAAATAAACTATTGAAAACACTAATGCCACACTTTGAACAATAGTGTTTGGTTAGAAATCGAACAATTGGCTCCACTAGTGCCGCACTTTGAATTATAGTGTTGTTAGAAATCCAACTATTTTAACCACTAGTGCCGCACTTTGAACTATAGTGGTGTTAAAATCCAACTATTGGCTCCACTAGTGCCGCACTTTGAACTATAGTGTTGTTAGAAATCCAACTATTGGCTCCATTAGTGCCGCACTTTGAACTATAGTGTTGTTAGAAATAAACTATTGAAAACACTAATGCCACACTTTGAACAATAGTGTTTGGTTAGAAATCGAACAATTGGCTCCACTAGTGCCGCACTTTGAATTATAGTGTTGTTAGAAATCCAACTATTTTAACCACTAGTGCCGCACTTTGAACTATAGTGGTGTTAAAATCCAACTATTGGCTCCACTAGTGCCGCACTTTGAACTATAGTGTGGTTAAAATCCAACTATTGGCTCCACTAGTGCCGCACTTTGAACTATAGTGTTGTTAGAAATCCAACTATTTTAACCACTAGTGCCGCACTTTGAACAATAGTGTTTTGTTAGAAATCCAACTATTGCTAGACCAAATCCCATTCAGCTGAACCCTTTTTTTAAACGAAAATGTACGGTTTTCTTTATTTAATAAATATATACAATTTGATACAAATTGAACGTTTTTTTATTTACTTTTTTACACTAATTTCCCTAGTAGTACGTGCATATAAGCCAAATCTAACCTAACCGCACCTATTTAAACTAACCTTCCCTAATCTAACCTACCCTAATCTGCATTAAAAGTAGCTATATGACTTGGGCCTAAGGTGGTGCCTTGGGTGTTGAGGATTATTTGTTCTTTTACAATTTTTTTATTTAACCTATTTTACCTAAACTAACCTAACAAAATACTGAATAATTTAACAAAATTTACCTAAAATTCACAATTCTTTTAAAATTCGGCATTGGTCTGTATTTCAAAATAGTTTCCAAATTTCCATCTATACTTAGTAGGCGTTCTGCAATTTTAAAAAAAAAACACAACGTAACTCAATAGCAACTAAACTACTCGCGTTAGCCACTAGGTGGCTATATATTAACTGAAAAGCCGAAGCATTACCTCCAATGGGGTGTAATACCCCAGAAAGACAAAATAAAATTACTTTACTTAATAGATACAACAAATAGTAGGAAATTGGACACTGAGTGCAATTGGGGTTACGGTAACCCCTCCCTGGATAATAACGAAGTCCGTTTTATGAATTTCGCGAGAACAATTAACTAAAGTAGACAACGGTACGATCCGCGTTATCAAAATTTATATTATTTCGGGGGACCAACTCCTAAACAGGCTAGTCTAATAGGCCACTCGGACGTGATGTCGCCGAGAGGGGGCGCATCACTTAAGGAGATTATCTATTTAAAATGCGTCTCCGATATTCGTTATTCGTTTTATCATCCCCGAACGGGGCTAATTTGTAATTTCACGAATAGCGTTAAGTTTCGGACGACGCTCACCAGGAGGAGACAGCGGCGCCCTGCAAAAGTCACGATTGTCGGCGAGCGCTCCTCTCGACCATCCATCAAGCCGAGTCTACGCGGCACCCTAGACTGGTGGCTCCGCCTATGAACGATTATATTGTCAGTACCGAGTGTTGTATAGTATTATTTTCCGCCCCCCCCCCTTTCCTAGTTAATGGCGCCCGAATGGTCACTACTACTCTAGGCCTCTGCATTGGCGAATTGAGGAACCCTCGCTTTTTATATAAATCGCTTGTTTAGTAACTTAAGTGTTTAGGAACCTTAATATATCATGTTCCAGACAGGATGCCAGCTCGCGTGTACTTCGAATGTTGCGCGCTTTCTAATAATCATGTTGTACCTAAACAATTGTGTTATATTATCGGGGTAGAACCATCCCACAAATTACACGGAACGAACGAGTTCATTTAGTTTGGACAAGTACCAGAAATCTAGGTCTAAATAAAGCGCTGGAGATAATCGAATCACTGCGTGTTTTAGTTTATTTCGAATTAATCTATGGCATTTTAAATATTAAATCTTACGTATATTAAAACAATTGTTTTTAACCCGTTTTAAATTTAGTGCATATACTCAACTGATTCAGTTTTTCATTTGTACGTTGCTACTAATACGTCCTGATTCAGTTTTCAATTTGTACGTTGCTACTAATACGTCCTGATTCAGTTTTTAATTTGTACGTTGCTACTAATACGTCCTGATTCGGTTTTCAATTTGTACGTTGCTAGTAATACGTCCGGATTTTGTACGTTTCTGTAACTATTAATACGTCCGGATTTTGTACGTTTCTGTAACTATTAATACGTCCTGATTTTGTACGTTTCTGTAACTATTAATACGTCCTGATTTTATACGTTTCTGTAACTAATTATACGTCCTGATTTTGTACGTTTCTGTAACTATTAATACGTCTAAATTAATTACATCGCTATAGCTATTAATACGTCTCGATTTGAACGTCGCTGCAGCTACTAATACATCCTGATTTATACGTATATGCAACTGCTATTTCATACTGATTTTTACGTATCTGCAACTGCTATTTCATACTGATTTTTACGTATATGCAACTGCTATTTCATCCTGATTTTTACGTATACGCAACTGCTATTTCATCCTGATTTTTACGTATATGCAACTGCTATTTCATCCTGATTTTTACGTATCTGCAACTACTTTTATATCCTGATTTTACATCACCGTAACTACTATAACATCCCAATTTTTACGTATCTGCAACTGCTTTTATATCCTGATTTTACATCGCCGTAACTACTATAACATCCCAATTTTTACGTATCTACAACTGCTATTACATACTGATTTTACGTCATCGTAGCTACTAATACGTCCCGATTTTTATTTACGTAACTGTAACTATTAATACGGCTACATTTTACGTCGTACCTACTAATATGTCTTTAAACAGTTTATTTGACTTCGTTTGGAACATTCTGAACACATTTAGCTTTTGGTTAATAAACTCCATTAGGATTGGTCCTTCAAAGCAATTCTTCCGATTTTAGAACACGCCCACCTTGTCAAAAGCAACCGGGTCCCGAATCCTTGGCCCGTGGCCTGGCACACGACGTACTATTCTATTACTATTAAAAGCTATCATTGGCAAATTAACTGCATTTGCATATTCAAATTACGCGACTTACAAAATGTCACAGCCATGTTAAACGAAACAGAATCGGATCGTAAGACTTGATTGCGTAATAGGCGACTAACTCGTTATCTTAAATATCCGGTACAGGTAACACGATCCGTCAAATTCCTTAACGTCTAGTTTCAAGTCTTTCCAAAGGTACGAGTACAGAACTGAAGCTAAGCGGTATTGTTAAGGTATTTTAGTTTCAACCAGTGGCTGCACCATCAGTCTATCATGACCCTTCGTTTCATAATTATATGTTATGTTCTCTTTAATGAATCCAACCCGGTTTAGTGGAAGTAAAATAATCCACACATCGGGTTCGAGTTTCTAAGAATTTTTCGTACGTACGCCTTTTTCTATAACATTACGTTCGTTTTTACCTTTCCGAGGGGTATTAAAATCACCGTGTCTGTCGGTGTGTGTGTGTGTCTGTCTGTGGGTGTGTCTGTCTGTGGGTGTGGGTGGGCTACGAACGTGTTCGCATTTTCGGAGCAAAGTGTAATCGCTGCTCCGAATTGGGGAAAAGTTTTTTCAAAAGCACCCCCTTTTTGTTGTAATTGGGTGTAGTATAAATATTTTTCATTTTGCGTTAGTATCGGGCGAGATTCGAACCCGAGCCCTCCTGCACGACAGGTGAGGGTTCTACCACAGAAATTAGAAACTCTTCCGAGGAGAGGTATATTTTGGCTTGCCAACTTGTTTTTATTTCAAAGGGCATTTTTTTAATCACAAAGTCTGGTATATGGTTCGATGTTGTTGAGATAGTGCTTTCTCGTTTAAAGTATCCGTTTGCGGTTAATGGGAAATTAATGAAAGGCGCTAATTAGGATATTCTCGTTCAGCGTTTTGTATATACGTTAATTTCCTTTTTATTGTTTAGCTTAATTAGTTCTATTTATTGATAGTACTTTTTACGTACTAATTAAGTGCTTAATTAATGAATCGTTTGTATCTAGAGGAATCGTTGGGATTTAATTGTATTCCGTTAACTGCTACTAAATTAAATTTATACTGAATATTTAAATACGTTTTAATCTACTCGAAATAATATTTTAAAATATATTATCAAAATGAGTTTCGCATATTGCGAATCGAAATTCGTTATTATAATGATTTTAAAACATTATTTAAAAAAAATGTTTTATAAGTCGGAAAATATCCTTAGTGGACCTACGAAGGTTTCATTATCAATTCCCCAGTTGCATACTTATCTCGTTAAAGTTATATTATACACTTCTGGTATGAACTATATGTATAATATTTCGGTATTTTTGAATATTTTCATTTGAAAAATGTGAATTAAAAATCGCTCTAACGTTATTAAAAAATATAAATATATAGATAAATAATTTCTTAAATTTCAAAGTTAAATCTTGAAATTATAGAGGCTAATAGATGTTTCTATAAAATAAAATAAAGCGTCTAACCAATGAAAACTGTACACAAGAACATTCACGATTTTGCCAATTGACCAAAAGCTGTAACTGTCATGGAATCCACTATTTAAGCCAAATCTGTGACCTTACAAGATATCAAAATGTCTAAAAAAACACATTATGGATGCAGCCACTATTGTTTGACAAATGACCAAACGCTGTAACTGTCATGGAATCCACTATTTAAGCCAAATCTGTGACCTTACAAGATATCAAAATGTCTAAAAAAACACATTATGGATGCAGCCACTATTGTTTGACAAATGACCAAACGCTGTAACTGTCATGGAATCCACTATTTAAGCCAAATCTGTGACCTTACAAGATATCAAAATGTCTAAAAAAACACATTATGGATGCAGCCACTACTGTTTGACAAATGACCAAAAGCTGTAACTGTCAGGGCATCCACTATTTAAGCTACATCTGTGACGCAACACAATTTTAAAATACTTAGCATCTGCTGCCTCGGCAACATTCCACGATTTCTATGAAGAAAAAAGCCATTGAAACGCTATTTTGTATAATCTCCATTAACATCTAATTGTTGTCGAGCGAACAAATACATTTATACGGAGTCGATCTATATACGGATATTTCTTTTAGCGTACAGAAAGATGAGAAAAACAATTAACAAAATGATAGTAATTAAATCTGCTCTCTCGAGTTACGTAATGAACTATCCGAGCTTCGTTAACGAAAAATATCCGAGACCAGGTTTGTGGTCTATTATATCATTTCTTAGAAACTTCGACCGTTTCTCGAGTAACTACCTTGATTGGCAGCACCATCAATTGTCCACTAGACCAACCAACTCTTTCATTTGCCGTAGATTTAATTACAACCAAAGAAGGAGTTGATTGTACTATAAATGTGTTTTCACCTTATCAAAGTTACTAATAGTTACCGAAATTAAGATATTTTAACCATTAAATTATTTTTAAATCGTTCGAAATATACAAGGCCAATTCCATTGAATTGGGAATAATACTGCTAGAATTACAATTACGATTTCGGTTGCCATGGTTTCGCGGGACCTGTTCTGATAAGACTGTACGAAATTCATCTTTATAATTAGGCGGTAGCGCCATCTATACTTTGTAAAGTTATATGACTAAAAATAAATAATTATTAGCTAACTCACCGTAACTTGAGTTAAAAAGGATCGTGTTGACATAATAAAGTTATTTTTAAACAACTTCGAAGGTTTGTTTGTTACGAGTAATCATACATTTCAATTTCGCATCAGATTCGCGAAAAAATTCAATTGCAATATAGTGGCCACCACTAGAGACAGATGCCGCCACGGTAGAACGATAAAGTTGATAAAGTCTACTTATTGAACGAAATTGGTCCCGCGCCAGCCAGATTTAGTTGTACCTCTATTTATTCCCAACTCAATGGCCAATTCACAGGAATGAAAATTTTTGCCCAACACAGTTAATGAGCTCAGTTTTAGCAAGTTTAGTCTCGAGTTTAAAAAAAAACAAGTTATATTGACGTTCACACGCTCTACGAAAAGTTGTCAAGATCTCGACCGTTAACCCGGTAAAGACAATTACTCCTATAATGCTTAAGTAAATACTTCTATTTAGTGAACATTGTAGTTGGAAAATTTTCCGTATTTTTCCGAAAAAAAATAAAAAAGGTTTCATTCCATAATTAGTCTAATATATTGTTTGCAAATTTAAAAATGCGTCATTTTCGCCTCATTTTTTCGAATCCAAAAGTAAAACTAAACCTCTAGACTAGTCCAAACTGATTAACAATATAACACTATTAATGTTTTGTAGTATGTTTACTGATATTAGATATTTTATATCGATAAAAAGTTAAAAACATTAAAAACCCTTAAAAAGTAATTTATATATAAAATTTTTATTTTTACGATTTGCGGAAAATTTTCCGCATTTTATTTTTCCGGAAAATTAACAACACTACTTTTATTACAATTTAAGTCGATTTACGCTAAGAAAGGCATCTACAATCATTTAGTTTTGTGTAATCAAAAGGATATACATAATAATATTAGGTTTAAATATTTGGAGCTAAGCCTGGGTCATAAAAACCGGTCATTCTGCAAAAATCAGCTAAAATAAGCTTTATTTTCGGTCAACACACGAAGTAAATATTTTATTAATTCACTCGAAGCTATACTGCGATTTATATTTTGCCAACAATGTTTTGCTAAAATGTTTCCTCGTGTGATGAAAAAATATATGATTTAACTTAACTTTTCATTTTAAGGATAATTTATTTTTGTTATTACGCAGGAATTAATACAATTAGAAGTTTCATTTAAACCAAGGAATACCTCTGGTGTGGTTCCAAACCAGAGTGACTGAGAAAAATCATATCACCTCGGGCAGGAATCGAACCTATGACCTTTGAGTTACCGTCCCAAAGCCATAAATAATGCTAATTTTTTATTTAACTTCAATTTAAATCTTCCCGTAAAACATATTTGGTTTACTTAAATCCAATAAAATGTATAACTTAAAAATTAACTTACGATCAGTAAATGAAAAGAGACTTAAAACCGTTTTAAGTCTCTTTTCATTTAGTTTTTCACAATGTGCTTCTCTTCACTTCTAGTTATTATGTTACTTATGCTTTAATGTATAGCAAGAACCGAAAATGACCTTCGAGTTCGTGTACAAAAATGTCCAGAGATCAGTACACTCCGATTTTTAAATTTAGCCTAGAAGATGGTATTAGACTAAATTTTGATTAAATCTCATTTTAAAGAAATTTAAACCAACTATATAAATAGTTATCAAAAGCTTAACACGTCTAATATCCCAATAGAATGAGAAACAGCTTGTATTATTTAAATTAAATTATTTTGTTGAATTAAAATTACGTTTTTGCGCTCGACACGAGGTTTACATGGTGGCGCAAAATGAATTTTAAGATCCACCAATTTTGCTCCATTCACGATACGTTTCTCGCGTGATCAAAAGAGTCAATGCGTAGAATATGGAAATATCTGGGTCCTGCGGGCAGATATTGTAAGAATGTTAACTCCGCAATCGCGTTGTTGACCCTAAAATAATGGATCTTCGATTTGATAATAGATGTAGAGTCTGGCGCCGTTCTGTTGTTTATCAATTTAAAACAATAAAACTTCTTTTTTGGGGCTCTGGCTATTATAAAAAATAAAGAAAAGGTCGCCGATATTGGGGTTCGATCAAATATATTCTCATCCACTATAATCAGTCACTCGATAACCGGTAGTTAAATTCGCGTACCCCCGACCCCAGGGCTACAAAGGGGGCATCATCGAAACATTAAAAAAGACCCCCGCTTACTGATGTACCGCTACGCTGGTCTATAAGTACTCCGATTGATAGGGGCTGGAAGTTGGGGTTAAGGTCGAAGTTCACGGGAGACCAGGCCGGCGCCAACCTTCTGGTCGTGGATGGGAAGCCCGTAAACAATGATAGTTCATTTAATGAGCGTTTCCCGTTGCTATTTATCATATTTATTTTATAGCAAAACAAGTTGTTATCAGAAAAATAACAGGATGTTAAGGGCTATTTAGCTTACGCACGGTCTCTTTAGTTTTAAACGTATATCGTTTCTTATGACTTATGATTGATGTGGAATTTAGTTTACGCGGCTTTACGTTTCAAACGATATTTCAATCTTTTTAAATAACCCTAACCACAATCTACCAGCGTGATAATCCCATTACGAATATAAACCAAACGATTTTAAAGGTATATTCCCATTCGATCGAAATCCCATTCGACCGAATTCAATATGTTTCCGAAATAAAGCCCAAAAAGCGGATTCGGTTCTTTGGGACTTTTTATTTGGTTTTTTTACTTCTGCCTGTGGTTCCACGATGTCACTTGGAGGTAGTTATAGGCTAGGTTAGGTTAGGTTAGGTGCAAAATTGGGCTGTAAACCGCACAATTGGGCTATTCTCGATCGATTGGGACTCAATGTTAAATCGTTTTCGAACGAATGGGATTTCGGTCAAATGGGCCCAAAGCATTTTAAAATATCAAAATTATCATTAATCTGAAAATTACTCGTATTAATTTAGTGCAATAATTTTCCTTAAGTGTGTTAGTTAGTCGAAATATTTACTCATAGCTATGTGGGAAGTGACGTCAAAATGACGTCATACCTAACAAGATAAAAATATGCAATATTTTTTAATAATAGTAACCAGCTAGGCTAATACCCAAGTCACCAACTTAGGCCTAAGTCATCAAGCGACTTTTGAAGCCATTAATTCAATTGGCCGGTTTACAATGCGTAAAAGGGTGGTGGCAAGCCCTACATGCCACGCGAGCCAACATCTCCCTACACTAACTAGTACCATTAACCTTAACAAGTTTTTATGGAAGGGGAAACCGAAGAGCTCGAGGGAAAACCCCTTAAACCAGTGGGGAAAGAACTTGCAAACTCAACGCGGAAGGAGTTGTTCCGAGTTTTCACCCAGTGCCACAACCCGGCTCCTCTTGCTGCGAGGCGAAAGTGCTAACCACTCCGCAAGATATTATACAAGGTTGCCACAAAATTTTGAGATTCAAATTCCCTGACCATTTTAAGAGATTGTCCCTGACTTTTTAGGGCAAATTTATTTTATTTTATTTTATATTTTACTTTTATTAGAAGTTAATACATTAAAATGGACTTATATAAGATTATTGCAATGTTGAAAAAATTAGCCAAACTTTCAAGGAAATAAATAATAATCAAAGAATTTGTCATAGATCTAGAGTAAAATTCCCTTAAAAAAGTGTCAAGATTAAATTTAATTCCCTGACGTTTTACAAAGTCTTAAAATTCCCTGAGCTTTCCCTGACTTTTTAGGCCTATTTTTAAATTCCCTGACTTTTCCTTGATTTCTCTGACTTGTGTCAACCCTGTTATAAACTTAAAATGGTTTAATGTTTGCTAATTAATGTTGTTAATTTAAAATAAGTTAAAATTAATTAAATCGTAATTTATTTATGTAATTAATTATAAAAAGCGATATAAAAAGTTTTCCCCTTTACTATCGCGCGCGCGAGGTAAAATCTGTACTTTCTTTCCTCGATACAATATTTGGCATAGCTATCGCCATCTATGAACAATAGGGCGAAACTGAATGGTATGCCAGCATAATAATAATAAAGTTTATTAAACAGGAAAAGAAAGTTTACACTTATTGCGCCCTGCTTTAGTAGGGAATGGAGATAATATAAAATACCATGAAAGTTACACAAAAATAAGAATGCAATAACAGCAATGACAAAGGAATGGCGATGGATATGGCAAAAGGTACACGGGTCTACTTATTGGGATTATAATTTGAAGATTATAATCGTCCCGAACCCAGTGGCGGCGCCAGGAATTTTCGCGAGGGTAGGCAAACCAAATAAATGGGCCCCCGACCCGGGACCCCACTTTTCTCAACGAAATGCTTCAATAAAATAAAGTAGTGATGTATATGACGAACAAAAAGTTCTAACAACAGTAAAACGAGTCCAAATATAACAGAACTGGTTTTATTTACTAGGAGATACCTCAAAAATTTCTAAATTCATTATCGACAATTGTTTCATTGTTATTTATAAATAATTTTATCTCGTGGGACAATTTTGAGACCCTTTCTAGATCAATTTGGGGCCCCTTATAGGGTGATTTTGGGGCCCCTCAAAATTTTAAGGTAGGCAGTGGCCTACCTGGCCTACCCCCTAGCGCCGCCACTGCCCGAACCGTTTAAAACATTGCGCCTTAGCTGCTTTACAAAGTGAACGTGGCTAAAATTTACGAGCGGTATAAAAAAGAGAAACAGCTTTAGTTAAGTATCCTAAATCCAGCCGTTTTAAAAATGAAATTTATCGTTTTACGAAACCGAGCCAAGAATTTCAGCGGGAGGGAAAAGCAACCGTAGAACTGGGCCCGAATTTAAACGCCACTAAAAGTCAGTAATCATGAATAACAAACCATTTTTTTCAGGCCTAAGCGGGTCTTCAAACGAAAGATGTCGCCTTGATCCCTTTGGGATTAGTCGGAGGAAGTTAAAGTTGGCTCCGGAGATCTTCTTCCGACAAAGATGGCACCGTAATGGCAGTCGTAACTCCCGATGACGCACCGATGATCGGACGACGCCGAGGCCCCCTGTCGTTGGAAAACGGAAGCTCCATCGTGGCGACGCCAAATCTGTAATTCGAAAAACGACGCGAAAAAAAGCCTAAATGCTAAATGAAGAAGATGCCAATTAAACGCTTATATTCGGATGAGGAGACTGTCTGCGGCGACGGACTGTCGCCCCTGTGGCCTCCTCGGCTCCCCTCCTGGACCCTCGTCCCTCGTGTCCTCCAGGCAAGACCTTCCCCTCTGCGAGAGAGAGAGCAGCGCGTCCTCTCAAGTCCGAAGACGATGATTAATCGAGTGGCGTAAACGTTCTCAAATTGGCCCACTCGCGGATATGCTTCTGTTTTTTTAAGTCGAGAGATCGCTGTCATTCTTACGGCAGAAGGTTCTTTTTTAGTCGGGTCTTCTTGGGTCCCGAAGAAAGGTTGTCTGGCTCTCTTTAACGGCTTAGAGATCGTTAAAATGCCTAATGGATGTTTTGAATACCGTTTGTTGCATCACCTTTCAGTTAGCAGACTTTTCCTAGGCAGATCGAGGGTTCCGGTCATTCGGAAAAATGATTTTGAGAAATCTTGAAATATAAAATGAATATCCCTAAATCTGGTCGAAAATTAGAACGTAAAACTTACTCTAAATTAGGGCTGTCGAAATGGGCGTTCTCAAAAATTCACTTATATATATTATCATAAAATAAAATGTCTATTTTTAAAAATTGGAAATTTTGACACCCCTGTGCTAAATCTTAAAATGTTTCGTATTACCAAAATAACGAAATTTGCAAATCCCGTTTTTTTTATCTTTTGGTATTGCGTGGTTACTACACGAAAAGTTAAAAAAGACCAACAGCTTAAAGATCTATGGACCGAAGTACCGCGTATAATCTCTAATAAAGTAACTCGGACTTCTGATTTAAAAGACATTAAAAGTCACTAGATCACTTGGGTCAAGGGAATTAGCCTTGTTAATTATTATTATTATTATAATTAAAGTAAGGTCCAAAGTCGTTGATCTTTTTAATTTTTCGCACTGACCAATTAGCGACCAATGGTTGATCTCTAAATTTACCTTACTTTTTATCCGATAAATGTTGATAGTCCAATCGGACTTCATTCCCATGTCGTCTTGTAAAGTTATAAAACTGTTTCGATACCGGCTGGCGCGTTTACAAACCAATCTGGTCCGTATTCAACTTTGGTCCAGCATATGGAATCAATTAGAAGCAATTGCCCATCTCGTACTTGTAAGCGTAAATCAAACTAATCTCTTCGTAAGTATATCATTTACGGTCCGTTTCTATTCGCCGAAGAACCGCTCGCGAGCGTGAGTTTTGGGGATATGTCACTCGATATCAACCCAGCAACAACAGCTCGCCGAAATGGTGTCCCATCTTCTCTAGAGACCATCAGCCCTCGACGGAAGCTCGTTAAAGGGAGCCCTATAGTCTCTAAGGGCCTTAATGAGGGCCCCCGCCCTCAACCGACCTTCTTCTTTGGCGACACTCTCGAGGCGCTCTTTGTCGCCCGAGATTGCTATTTCGGAATAGCATTTTAGCTTTCAATTACTCACGCAGCGAGAGATGCTGATACGTTTTTTTGTTTGTTTTCTACTTCACCGACACTCGGAAGAGAGGTTTTTTTTTTTGGAGTTGTCACTCTCGACGTCCTCGTGATCTGATTGGCGGAGGACTTGCCTTTCCAATATTTCTTTTTTCGCCCGCTGCCTCCGTCAACATCCGAGATTTCGGCGTCGTCTTAATTTCCTCGAGGATATGTAGCGCGCCATGAGTACCGTTAGAGATCCGGACTGTCCCTCCAAGTTCTTCATCGAGAGTCTTTTGTCCAGGCCTTATAGAAACCCCGATTACGTAGCTCCCAATTACTTGGTTCCCGCAGCGCGAGATCGAAGTTTGCCGTGTCCGATTTCTGGTAGCGTCGATAACGCGTCTTCCTTGTTGAGCGAATCCGTTAGAAGTAAAGTCTGTCGGCCCGAAAGAGTTGAGGCCACGTCGAGTCAAGAGTCGACGTCCGCTAGTTTCGATGACGAAGATGCCAATGGTGAGAATTGTTTCCTTAGTGGATTGTTGTTAACACCGCGGCTCTGTCGTTTTCCGTTACTCACCAGTTTTGAATTATATGAAACTGAAATTTTACTTAGAAAACGTCATTAACCAAGCCTTAAAATTTGGCTAAATCAGATTTAAACTGGTTATAAAATAAGTTACAAAATAGCGTTATTTTAAAGATAGAGATTCTGTATGATTATCTCAAATTTTGATGTTTAATTAGCAAAATTATTGAATATTTATAGCACTCCACGAAAATTTATAAAACGCGTATTTTGGATACAAATTTACAGTTTTGTCTGTCGTCCCAATTTTGTAAACGACTAAAATGGGACATTTAATTTATTTCCAACCATTTAGGTACTAAAAGAGCTCGAATAAATTATTTTATACCCATTTAATCTTTCATATTTAATAAATTACCTTTTGGGGTATTGAAAGGGAAGTAGCAATAAGACTAAACCTTTTCCAGACCTTGTGGCAAAGGAATAAAAAAGTTATGCTCCGTACATTGAGTTCTTTTGATTACCTATTTAGTTCCCTTAAACGAAGAAAAAATTATATGGACCCATTTCGAGACTAGTATTTGAATATTTCCTTTTTGAATGTTTTCTTTAAAATAACACTATGTGAAGAAATTCCAATCACCTGAAATATTTAACAATAGTTTAGTCTTTTAAAGTTTGTTTAAAGAACTAAACTATTAATAATAATATTAATATTGATTAAGGCGTCAAACTATGCGTACCCAAATAGGAGCGCGGCAGAATTTTTGTTAGAGCTATATCAAATGCCGAAAAACCTTATTGATTTTTGCGTTTTCAACCGCCCTATGTTCCGCTATACTTCAGGTGCGCTTATGATAATGGTTAATATATTGATTCGTATTGAATAATAAAAACAATGAAAATATGTAAGAGCCTATAAAGGACTGAAAGTAAAATCAAAAGTAAATCAACCGAAGTTATCAGAATGCTATACTCCCCATGTTGGAGGCGTTTTCCTTATGAAGTTACATTTTGATCTTGAATTTGAAATTTTGCACGCTCCTAGGCCAAAAAAAACCGTTTTTGTTTTAATGAAACCATTTTTTACACATAGAAATAGATATACCCACAATTCCCAAATGCAATTTATCGCGTCAAAAGACGGGGATAGAAATTAGCTTTTATTTGACTCGATTTTCTCATCATTTTCATAAGGAAAACGCCCTCCGATTCTGAGCGCTATTTCGATAACTTAGGTTAATTTACTTCTGGTAAAATGGATAAAATGTTTTAAAATAAGTACTTAACACCACAAAAGGACTGAATTTGGAGAGCAGAAGGTTTAAATATGTTCTATAGCATTACCCTGAATGGTTTTAAATATTGGAAAACTTTTATAAAATAAAACATTTATTTCTATCAGTGTAGCCGATATAACTTCAAATATCGACGTTTACCCTAAAGATAATCTAAACTTTACAATTTATCTGGCCCTCAAAGGGTTCCAAAATTGGCTGCTTAGTGGTCCTAAAATTGTTGGCATTTTCTGTAAAGAACAGGTATTTGCTATTGGCTTTCCAACAGGTATTTGCTTAACGAACTTTATAAGCAAACTTATAGACACTTTGAGGTGTTCGAGTTTTACGTTTGAAAATGTTCGTGGGTACTAAATAACATTATTTTACTAAAGAAACTCGAAATTTACTAACATATCAGTTACTAAAATGTAATCTAGTTTAATCACTATGCTAAAATCTTCCCTTACGAAAATAAAATGTCAAAATTTGTAACCAACTGCAATCATCTTTAAATATAAAGCCCAGTTCACGCTATACAATTAATTGGGCCACTTAATTGAAACCAACTAATTGTAAGCAATAAAATTGTACATTGTGAACAGAAAAAGTTGGACCCATTGTTCCAACTTTTTCTGTTCACACTCTTCAATTTTCTTGCTTACAATTAGTTGGTTTCAATTAAGTGCTCCAATTAATTGTATAGTGTGAACTGGGCCTAATTTTGTTTGTATCAAATTCCGTTGAAATTAGAATAAAGTTAAATTTCATATAATGTAATTGAATCAAATATAACGCATTTTGCATTGCATTTTATGATCAATGTCGAATTTGGAATATATCCAATTTTTGATATAATTTTAGAATGAAATTTGATCCACCATTTTCGTAAAGGCAGTGAAAATGTTCATGCCCTAATGACCTTATTGCCGCGTAATTAAAAGTCCTAAAATTGAACCAAATCGTCAATTTTTAAAATAAACATACCGACACCCCCGCCAAAGTATTCTCGGGATGGCCGTCGTGGTTCGGTTGGCCATTAGTGTCATTAGTTCGTAGTTTCCGCTCCGTCACGACCTGTCATCGACGCGCTCGGTGATAGTCCTAATTGTACCCATCTGGGTTTACACCAAGCACCTCGTAATAGGCCCCATCTTATCCCCCGTAGCGAACAGGGATCCGCGGCCATCGGGATGGCAGAATGGAGAGAAGTCATCGCAGCTGCCACCGATGATTTCTTTGGCTCTGTTCGGGTTTCGTCCCCTAATTTCGCTTCTCAAGTGTAAAAAATAGACTCTTTCGCGCTGCCAGCGTTATTCTTTTAATTAGGTCCGCCCATCGCGCTCTCAAGGTGTCGAAAGAAGGCTTGACAATGTCCCCTTACCTACCCCTCGCGTCTACAGGAACCCCGGGCCGAGGAACGTGGCCAAACTTTTAAAAATATAACCCGGCGTTGTAGCTAGGGGCCCACCGAAAAAAAAACGTTAAATTAAGGATGGGAAATTGGTGGTTTTTAATTCTTTGTCAATCGCTTCATTATCGCCACTTTTCGATGATCATCTTATAGTTGATAGGAACGTCGATTGATTGGGAGAGTTAATGGGAAGCTGAAAGCTTGCCAACTGTTCTAATAGATGCGTGTGACGAAAAGCTAGTTAAATTTATGGTGATGATTTTTGGTTTCTTAGGGTGCTTTGTCAACGCTCTGTGATGTTTCCGCGTTCAGTTAACGTAACTATTTCGTCCTTCTATAAAATAATTTATCACTCTGCGTAATTGTTTTAAATTCTAGGGCACTCATTTTCAAACTATTTTCGAAATATTTAAGAATAATTTATTTATAGTAGTAACTATAACTTTGTAAATATTTTCGGAATAATTTATTTTTAGTAGTAACTATAACTTTGTAAATATTTTCGGAATAATTTATTTATAGTAGTAACTATAACTTTGTAAATATTTTCGGAATAATTTATTTATAGTAGTAACTATAACTTTGTAAATATTTTCGGAATAATTTATTTATAGTAGTATCTATAACTTTGTAAATATTTTCGGAATAATTTATTTATAGTAGTAAATTATAACCTTGTAAATAATTTTCAGCAGAAGTTAAATTTAAGATTAAATCCATAGTATTATGAAATATTTTTTGATTAGATTCCAGATTCATTAATTGTTGTGTATTATTAAAAGTATAAAATATATACCTTAGAGATAAGTGTACCTTCGTAAGCTCTCGCTAATTTTACATGTACATTTAGAAATGAATTATTTTGCATCGATAAGCGGAGTAATACAAGTGGTAAAATATTAAGCCGTGATGCGGTGAATGCTTCCGCGGTTGGGTGAGAAAATAGGGCCAATTGACAACGGCCTCAAGCTTACGAAGGTACATAATTCCGTTGCACGATGGATTATGACGCTCTTTATATCGCGGACATTTATATCTCACCTATTTTATTGCGGGTGGCTTAATTTTTAATCGACCAGTTTATTTTATCGCCCAATTTTTATCGCTGATATTTTCCTTCATTTTAGTGTGGTCGGTTAATAAAACAACGTCAAAAATACAAGAGATTAGATACCAGAATTGTGAAAGTTGTTGATGATTTTGGAAATCGGTCTTCTATTGATTACGTGAAAGGCATTGTAGCAAATATTAATTTTGTTTAGACTTGTTTAGACTTTATATTAATTACATATACGTGTGAAATTTTTTCATTGATTTGCCTATTAAAATTTGTCTTTTTGATATTATATTATTAAGTGTTAAAAAATGGTGCGATAAAAAGTGGTCAGCGATAACCTCTTACGTTATAAAAGAGATTAGCGATAAAAGATCTCCGCGATAATAATTAATCAGCACTTAAGTTGCCGGTGATAAAGTAACTAATATAAGAAAAAAGTCGCGATAATCCACCATGTAATCACATGATTTGGGTACATTTGTTCGAATTTCATTCGTCCGAACGGTGGTACAAATTTTCGAATGATTATTTGTCCGAATGCCGGAAAACAGGATCGTAGGTCCGAAAACGTATTTAATTGCCTGAAAAATTTATCACAACTTTTGTTGGTGATTTAGTCGTTCAATTTATGTTAACTTAACTGGCGAATTTCATTTGTTCGAATAATCGTTTGTCCGTTTTTTCGAACATTAGGAATTGTTTTTTTTTTAATATTGTTAATATAAGAAAATAGTAACATTACCGTGAACCTAACCTAACCTAAAATATCCACAACATTCAACGCAATTCCCACTTACTATATCGGCCAAAGGAAAAATGGACATAATAGTATAAAATGATTAGACATTATAATGCTTATATCCGTTTATTATTGAAATATTTTAAATTTCATTTTATGAATATGAAGTAAAATATAAAATATATAGATATAGCAGCAATTAAGAAAAAACAACTTGAACAAACAACGATATTTACAATGTAGTTTTTTATTTTTAATTCTTGCACTAAAAAAAAATCCGGACAAAAAAAAAACAGTAATAAGAAATACTAATTTAGCGACAGAATTCGGACACGTGATGTTACCGATTCGGACGAATGAAACAAACAAGCCGGGAGTAGTGGCTCACTCCTGTAATCCCAGGCGTCCGGTAGGCAGAGTTTGTGGATGGTCGTGTGAGGACGACTACCAATTCCCCAACGGGTGGTCGGAATACTTCCGCCACGGGTGTCCCCACCCCTGTCCCCACGTATCCCCCCGTTGGCGTGGCCGTTACACATATCTCGCCCTGATTAATCGGATGGTGTTTCGCCGGGCTCGCGGTCTTCTCAGACTCAATCAGCCCTTTCTTCCTTGAATAAAAAAAAAATGAAACAAACAAGTTGTCCAATTCGAAAAATTGAAACATTTGTTCCACCGTTCGGACGATTGAAATTCGAACCAATGTACCTACCCGAATCAGATGGATATTATCTTTCGTATGAAATATACGAATCACTAAATCACAACAATTCCATTCCAGACTCGTCCCCCAACGACAAAGCGGACTCTGAGAAGCGCAAGAGGCCACGAACGGCGTTCACCACAGCGCAGATAAAGGCCTTGGAAGGAGAATTCGATAAAAACAAATACTTATCCGTCAGCAAACGTACGCAGTTGTCCAAAACGTTAAAGCTCACCGAAACGCAGGTCAGTCCCTCCGACTTAACCTCTCTTTAACCTAAGTAACATAATAAAAATAAGTATGTCAATCATTGTTTTCATAAAATCCCCATACCAGAACTGCCTAGGAGGTGATATACTCAAGGTTTCCTCCGAGTTCTTCAGTTTTCCCTTCCATAAAAACTTGTTGAGGTTAACGGTAATAGTTAGTGTAGGGAGCTGTTGGCTCGCGTGGCTTGAAGGGCTTGCCACCACCCTCCTACGCATTGTAACATGGCCACCGGAATTAATGGCTTTAAAAGTCGCTTGATGACTTGGGCCTAAGGTTGTGCCTTGGGTATTAGCCTAGCTGATTATTATTATTATTGTTTTCATAAAATCTCCATCAATGAACTGCCTATGAGTTGATATTCTCAAGGAAGGGGCATGTATGATTTTTCGGAAAAGAAGCTTGTTGGCGTACATTCAAGCGAGTCGCACCGATGGTTTTAAAACTGGAACGTACTAAACTGAACACCCATAGACGGATTTTATGAAAACACATTTCAAGAAAAACTATCACCAACCTGATTTTCAGAGCTATAGCGCAAACTAGGTTTATTTCTCAGCACAGAGCCCCCTACATAGCCGGATTTTATGAAAACCCATATTAAGAAAGACTATCACCAACCTGATTTTCAGAGCTATAGCGCAAACTAGGTTTATTTCTCAGCACAGAGCCCCCTACATAGCCGGATTTTATGAAAACCCATATTAAGAAAGACTATCACCAACCTGATTTTCAGAGCTATAGCGCAAACTAGGTTTATTTCTCAGCACAGAGCCCCCTACATAGCCGGATTTTATGAAAACACATTTCAAGAAAGACTATCACCAACCTGATTTTCAGAGCTATAGCGCAAACTAGGTTTATTTCTCAGCACAGAGCCCCCTACATAGCCGGATTTTATGAAAACCCATATTAAGAAAGACTATCACCAACCTGATTTTCAGAGCTATAGCGCAAACAAGGTTTATTTCTCAGCACAGAGCCCCCTACATAGCCGGATTTTATGAAAACCCATATTAAGAAAGACTATCACCAACCTGATTTTCAGAGCTATAGCGCAAACTAGGTTTATTTCTCAGCACAGAGCCCCCTACATAGCCGGATTTTATGAAAACCCATATTAAGAAAGACTATCACCAACCTGATTTTCAGAGCTATAGCGCAAACAAGGTTTATTTCTCAGCACAGAGCCCCCTACATAGCCGGATTTTATTAAAACCCATATTAAGAAAGACTATCACCAACCTGATTTTCAGAGCTATTGCGTAATCTAGTTTTAGTTCTCTGCACACGCTATACTCACAAGGAGACATCCCGAAGTGTAACCCACCGATTTTGTTCAAACTCGGGGGATTGGTAGCCCTTCATGTATCATGAAAAATCCTAAAGGGAATTTATTCAATGGGCAACCGTTTTGCCATGGAAACGAAAAATGTTTTTGACAACACAAAATATTAAATTTTCCCATTGAAAATAACAAGGGATTTTGACCTCAAATTGATCAAAAGATGATCAGTTTTGATGTTTTTTTTGTCAATTTTTATCTATTTTTTTCTATTTTTGGCATTTTCGAAATTTGTTAAAATGTTTCACAGGGGGGGGGGGGCTAGAAATCGGTCTGAATCCCATGTTATTTTCAATGGGAAAATTTAAATTTTTGTTGTCAAATATATTTTTCGTTGCCATGGCAAAACGGTTGCCCATTGAATAAATCCCCTTTAGGATTTTTCATGATACATGAAGGTCTACCAATCCCCCGAGTTTGAACAAAATCGGTGGGTTACACTTCGGGATGTCTCCTTGTCAGTTCGACTGCGAGTTGAAATCGGAGCTTAAAAACGGATGGGTCAGAAAGTACAATAGGAAGTGTCATACTTATGTCTATAACGTTACTTTTGCTTTAGTTGTATCCTATCAAATTAACGATTAATGGATTAATAGATTAAAATATGGTTTCAAAACCGGCGAACGAAATGGAAGCGAAAATACACGAGTGATTTGGAAAGTTTGGCCCAGCAGTATTACTGTTCGCTGGGAATGTACGCGGCCAGACCCATGTTCGTCGGGGACCGACTTTGGCTGTTCACTTACCCGGGCACGTCACCTCTCCCCGGCGCCGGGCCGCCTTCGGTGCCGCCGTCATCCCTCGTCGGTGACGTGCAGTATCATCCGCATCCGGATCATCTCGGCAACGGGCCATCGACGCCTCGCTTCCCGGCTCCGACGACGTCCTCTCAACACCTCTTCTTCCCCACCGAGGACGCTCTCACGTCGGGCCTAGTCAAAAACGATTCTCATCGACGACCCGACGCCATTAATATTGTTCAAACATTGTAGACACCGCGTTTAAACCTTTTATTTATTAGTTTTATTAAAATTCCATCAATTTTTGGCAAAAAATCATTTGTTGAATAACGAATAAAATAAATCTTTTTTAGTGGTTGTTAATAAATAACGTTGCAAATAATTTAATCGAATAAAAGTATTTGAAATAAATATACTAAAATATTTTTTTAAAACAGTTAGTTTATAAATAAAAAGTCCAAAATATCTGTTTTATCTAATCATTTCAAATAAATTTATTTTGAAAATAAAATAGGACTTAATTATTCGGTCATCAACTATTTTCGGTTTGCGTAGTTTACAAATAGATCGTCGAAAATAACTTTATTTGAGAGGGCTAGACGCAAGTAAAATCGCTGAAAGTATTGCCATATTTTTAAGCTAAAAACAGTGACGTAAGACCAACATTCAAACAAGAAGGCCGCGTTACTTTTTAGAGATACTTTTGGATAATCTTGACTAAGACCTCTAGTGGCAGATTTCTAAAGTTTGACAGAAGAGTATTTTCTCAGTGACGGTAATGGTTTCCCATAGCGTTACGGTTTATTAGCGTAAATTTAAAAACGAGTATAAGGTAATTGAATATTCGCGACAGAAACTGTTCTAGGTGGCGCTGCGACGCCACCGTTCCCTCGCCATTTCTTGGGTTTGTAGCGTCTGCTATAATCGAAATTGCGTAAATCTGGGAGTCGATTCTGTTCCGTGTTGTATTATAATAGCAATACAAATAATTTCAAAGGGATAAAATATATTTTATTTAAGACTTTGATTGTTAAAAGAGGGCGTATCCATAGTTTTCCGTTAGCCCTACGGTTTTGAAAAATTTGGAAAATAAAATCATTTGGGGGCATGTAAACTATCCATTTTCACTCAAACCACGGAAAAAATACTAAGTTTTATAAGCCTCGGCCGTTTTTTGCGCTTTTCGTCGGTCGTAACGACGCAAAATTAGTCAATTTTCTAGAGATTTTGAGTGAAAATTAGTAGTTTACGTCTCCCCAAATGATACATGTAATATCTTTTTTTTTTCAAATATTTTAGCAAGAGTATAGCTGTTAAATTGAATTATTAACTATGGGTACGTTCAGTAACGCTCATCAAAAACATCGCTGAGTAATCGATGCCAACATTTTGTTACTGTACGATTTTTCACGTTTCCGATTTGACGTCATGATAGGCATCCGATGCTCATCAAAAAAACCATCTCGGCCTAAACTTTAATAATTAAAGGGCTTGCCACCACCCTCCTACGCATCGTAACCCGGTCACCTGAATTAAAGGCTTTAAAAGTCGCTCGATGACTTAGGCCTAAGGTGGTGCCTTGGGTATTACCCTAGCTTATTATTATATATACCTTTGTCCAAAGATACCGTTGTAAACGGCTGTTGTTTCTAGGAAAGTGATTCGCAAGCGCTTGTCAATCTCCCAAAGGTGACACCTCTCCAAACCCAACCAAGGGGCCACTTCCATTATTTACTTCTGCTTAAATTCATTTTTGAATTTAGATTAAAAAGCCTTAAAGGGAGTATAAAATGCCGCGCAGATCGTGCATCATTGAATTTCACATTTCAACCACCAAGTTTAACCGAATCTCGGAATTATTGTCGCTAGCTGCGTTAAAAATACGTCGTAGCGATTGTTAGCAGACGAGTTTTCGGTTTACTTTCTACTCCTTTAACGCTATGAAAAACCATCCTCTTCTCTATAATTCTTCAAGTTCGCCACTTGAGCTCTCAATCTTAGGCAAGATTATCAATTGTTCAAATACTGAAAGTAAAGCCCAGTTCACAATATTGATTTTATTGCGATACTTAATTGTATTGAACTAATTGCGAGCGAGAAAATTGTATATAGTGTGAATAGAAAAAGTGGGAAAAATTGTTACAGTTCACATAATACAGTTATACAATTTTCTTGTTTACAATTAGTTCTTGTTTACAATTAGTTGGACACAATTAAGTGGCCCAATTAATTCAATAATGTGAACTGGGATTAATTCTGGTGTCAAAGACTTTTAAGGTTGACGACGACCATTTTATTTGAACAGAAAGAAAAAAAATATCGCAAACGTTTACTCGATTAATCATAAGTAACTTAATAACAATAAGTATGGCATTAAGTAAAATGGCGACTATTGAGATCCCAAAAAAATACATTATTAACCAAGGATGAAAATATATTACCGAGTTCAGTTCAAGCTCAAGTCGAAGTTGATCGAGAGTGCCAGTGTCCGTTATGAAATTTGTATTAAATGATAGGAAGTGTGATACTTATTGTTGTTACGTTGCTTATGGACTAACCAAACAAAAAGAAGAAAACTGTTTATTCCTTATTTGCATTAAAGAAAATATTTGAATTATTTGAATTGTTTTATTCGGCAAAATAAACGTCTGAAAATATTTTGTTAAAAACTATTTATCAAATGAATGTACATTAAATATTCGTAAAACCTTATTTATCAGATAATAGTCGGAAATATTTAAAAAAAAAAGTATTTACTAAATAACGTCCTCACAAAATATTTGATTATTTGGCAAATAAATATATCTAAAATATTTGGCTCTGTCAATCGACGAATAAATATGATCGAATATTTTGTTATTTAGTAATTTATTTAAATAAAATGTTATTCAAATAATGCCCATGTCTGGTTGGCAGAAACCAGCCCGACTGGTTTAATTCACCCTGGTTTTAATCACCGAATAAAATACATGGTTAAAACCACTTTTTTTATTAAAAAATATTGAGAAATGAATTAGAAATATTAAAAAAACTAAAACTTAACCTTCCGTTTTGTAGGTAAGTAATGAGAGCTAGATATAAGCAATTAGGGGATCTTAAAATTCATTTTGCGTGTGAAAATAAGCCGCCATGTTAGGGTATAAAAGCGGGTAAATAAGTCTGCTATACCTCACAATGTAAAGGTACTGTGACGCGCAAAAACGTCATTTTAAAATGGGGCAATTTGAGCATTTTCGAAGTAATGAGGGCTAGATATCAGCAATTTGAGCATTTTCGAAGTAATGAGGGCTAGATATCAGCAATTTGAGCATTTTCGAAGTAATGAGGGCTAGGTTTAAGCAATTTGAGTATTTTCGAAGTAATGAGGGCTAGGTTTAAGCAATTTGAGCATTTTCTTATTAATGGTTTTAACCGTTTTAAACAACTGGTTTTTTAAATTTAAAAAAGCCGTTTTTTTCCAACCCTGCTATAAATAGCTACGTCTTCTCGATTTAAACCTCGCAACGACATAATTTGGATCGTTGTCATTTTAATGTCCGTGTTCGAAAAAGCATCTTCGTCGATAGGTGATGCAGCCGATGGCCACGAGTTCCAACGTGATGATGGCTAGTCCCACCGCGATCAAAGCGACGGCTTCTTGGCTTAAGCCACCGTCGCGATCGGAGTCGTCATGTTCAATCTCTTCGTGATTAGCGTCCGCTGCAACATTTTATGATACCTCAGTCGAGATCATTGAGTTGGGAATATTAATCTAGAGGTCCACAAAACGTCGGATTTCAGTATTTCGCGAAACAAGTTTTTAAAAAGTAAGAATACTGCCGTCTGCTCCCGAATGACGAGAAAACTTTATCATTCTACCAGTGGCGCCGTCTATCTCTCAATGGTTCGTTCAAATAAGACGCGTTTTCCGGAAAAATATATTTTTTTTGAAAAGTAATGGATGGCGCCACGGGTCATATGATAACGTTTTCTCGTCATTTTAGAGGAGACGGCACATTCGTAATTTTCAAAAACTTGTTTCGCGGTGAGCAGATTTGATTGGATCTCTAGATTAATATTCCCAACTCAATGGTCGGGATTGGCGTTAGTATTTAATATTAATTAATTTATTTATTACTTTGACGATTGTCGGTTTCAATTTGCATCGACGGTGTCGTGTTACTTTCATTAATCTTTACGCGGAGAGACGGTAAATATAGAGTTAACTTCTAAAACATGGAATGCGTTGATATGGAAATTATTTTACATATTACCAAGAATGTATTTATTTATACTCAGGGAGAATGAATATGTCGAGACTATCGACGGACACGTTGAGGCGGTCTTATTTTTTGCGTCCTCGCAGCAGCGTTAATCGCGTCGAAAAACGTAGTTTTTAAGAACCAATGAGATTGCAGTATTATCAAAAGTAAATATGGGGAGAAAGTCTATCAATGCCTTCAGATTTTACCTTCCACCATGCTTGACACCCTTTTTGAAGAGCTAGTGATCACGTGATATTTCTAACCAATAAGGATAGCACATTACGCGCGAAGTAGTGCATTTGTGGTATTCCGGTCCGCGCTCAAGATGAAAATTTTGAATTTTATTCCCTGGCAACCATGTCACCGCCTCGCGATTTCAAATAGTCTCTCTGTCAAATGCTGACCATTATTTCCTTCGAAAACGGTTGATTTTAATTAATAATTACTATATCAATTGTAAAATAAACAAAAAAAGCTTGTAGCTATAGCTATTATTTCAGTTAAACTTGCCAATTGTTAGGCCTTAACATCGTAGATTTACCAATTAGTCCCGATCTCTGCTCTTAGATGGCGCCACGCTCTCCACGATTTAAACGAGTGTTATTCTAGTTACGGTTTATTTCTTTTCAAAAGTCATGTTATTATTTTTAAAATGTCGCATTTTAGTTTCTATGATATATTTACTTTATTTAGGAACTAAATTAACCAAATTATCGAAAGCAAAAGTTTAATATTCACGTATTTTATAGAGAACTATTTTTAATCGTGGCGGAGTACAACCGATACCTTTATGTCCCTGTAAAGAGGCGAGGGGGAAGTCATTTCTGAAGCCCAAAAATTTTACCCCTCAAATAAGACGTCGTGCGGTTGGACCCAAATGCCAGACTTTCTCCCCCTATTTATTTTTGGTATTATTTGATTTTATTAAAGCGGAGGGGCATACCGGGGGCCCCAACGGGTGGAATTGGAGAAACGCTAAAAATCATCTCCACATATTCATTCTCCCTGAGTATAAATAAATACATTCTTGATATTACTTTATTTAAAAATAAGCGAAATAAAACTTAAAATTTTAAATTTCTAAATTTATTTTTAATTATCCTTTTAATTTTCTAAATTTTCAAAACTCGTTTATTTCGAGATGTAATATAATATATTTATAGAAATATAAAAATTGCGTTTTAAATTTTTACTTCATATCGATATCTGCGTTTAATTTATTAGAATTGAAATATACCATATCTATTACAATTATTATTATCAATTTGCTTTGTGAATATTTTACTTTGCCTGGTCCTTTGCTTTGAGTGGAAACTAATTTCAATATCAATACATTAAATGTTCGAAATTATTTTAAAAACTTTAAAATGACGTTACTTCCGGTTTGGGGATCCCTCGCTGCGCTTCCGTGTAACCTTTGACATTGGGCAGCTTCGAGTGGTCCCTGACGATACCCACGGTCTCTTTGACACCCGTGGTGTTCACGGTACCTGAAACTAGACCGTTCAGAATGAACACATATAGGCCTGTTATAATTTGCAGCTCACCTTTGACGGTTTGACATATGTAATTCCTTTCTTCCAAACAACCCCGTTTGTATTCGAGTGAGCCAGAATTCAATTCAACGCAGTGATCCATTTCGTCGTTCTTCCGTTCGCCTATTTTCAAAAATAAAAATGATGCAAGATTAATATTTTTCGTTCGTTACTAACGAGGAGACTACCCGAGGTGATAATCACCGATTTGGTTGAAACTAGGTGGGTATGTAGACCTTATGGTAACATGAAATTTCACCAAGGGAAAAGTTGCAATGAGTATTAGTTTTGCCATGGCAACCGAAAATGTTTTTGACAACACAGTCTGTACATTGTCCCATTGAAAATAACAATTGATCAAATTGACCAAAATTCATCAAAATATCATAAAATTCATTTCATTTGTCAATTTTGATCTATTTTGTTTTGGTTTTGAAATTTGAATTTTTTATTTAATTTTTCAGTGCTCAGATTCCCATGTTATTTTCAATGAGAAAATATACATACTGTGTTGTCAAAAACATTTTCGGTTGCCATGGCAAAACTAATGCCCATTGCAATTTTTCCCTTGGTGAAATTTCATGTTACCATAAGGTCTACATACCCACCTAGTTTCAACCAAATCGGTGATTATCACCTCGGGTAGTCTCCTCGTAAGTCCGACAGTTCCTTATCGTACCTACGAATGATTCTTTAACCCGCAACAGAAAAGTTTGATTTTCATACTTCTGCAGCGCGAGTGCCAACTCAAATATGGCATCCGGCGATTCTAGCATTGCCAGTTCACCTTCTGGTGCTATGAGAACGCGATAATTCTTAACAATAACTCATTTGTACCAGAAGTTCAAAATATGATTCTTAGTAGAGAAGTATCCATCAGGGCGAGTGGTGCCCAAATTGACAATCTTTAGTAAAGGGTCATTTCAACCTTCAAAATGGAACTCTGGACCTTCAAAATATTTATCTCGGAAATATCTCGAATTATATTTGGTGGGGTGGCGGAGTGGTTAGCACTTTCGCCTCGCAGCAGAGGAGCCGGGTTCGATCCCAGCTTAATTTGTGGCACTGGGTGAAAACTCGAACCACTCCTTCCGCGTTGAGTTTGCAAGTTCTTTCCCCACTGGTTTAAGGGGTTTCCCCTTCCATAAAAACTTGTCGAGGATAACGACAATAGTTAGTGTAGGGAGCTGTTGGCTCGCGTGGCATGAAGGGCTTTCCACCATGCACACTCCTACGCATTGTAACACGGCCACCTGAATTAATGGCTTTAAAAATCGCTTGATGACTTAGGCCTAAGGTGGTGCCTTGGGTATTAGCCTAGCTGATTATTATTAAAAAAAATATATACATATCTTAAAATAAAAAAGATCTATTATAAACAGGAGGATCTCGACCTTGAGAATGGTGACCTTCAAAATGGCTATTTTTGTAATTGAAAGTTTGAACACTTTTGATCTAGGACTTTAAAATAAAACCTTCACAAGCTAACGAACGATTAAAATGGTCGCGAATTACTTAACCCGATAACGTTAAGTGTAAATATTACACCGCTTAATAGTTTAGTAAACTTTCTAATAGTTTAAAAATCACAATATGATATATTTCCCACGCATCATTTTGACGTGTTTTGAAAAATCGAAGACACATGTTTTAAGCGAATAACATTAACAGGATACTTCTCTCTTTGAAAATCTATCATACACTTCTGGTTGTACTTGTAATTGAAAGTTTACTTTTTTTAGCACAGGCAATTTTCGATTCGGTGACTGTCTTATGTTCTTCGCTTTCAATGTAGTAGCAATAGTCGTTGTGAATGTCCAGCCATCCCTCTGGACATTTCTGAACACGAACTTGAAGGTCATTTTCGGTTCTTGCTATACATTAAAGCATAAGTAACATAATAACCATAAGTATGACAATTAACGAGATTTACAACCAAACTGATTTTCATAGTTATTGCGTAATCAATATGTTTTCTCAGCACAGAGCCCTCTAGTGTCTAAAATACGCGAGACTTCCGCTAAGCCGAAATATCTGGTTTCCGCTAGACAGGCGGAATATTAGGCTAAAATGATCAAAATTAAAAAAGTTTTTCTCGGCGCCACGAGCTCACGTTTTTTTATCACGCGTGATTCGCACGCGGGCTTCGAAACAAAGCCAAACTCCTCGCGACTCCAGAACGTGCTCTCCGATATTAGGCTTAAATGTTTATGAAAACGTAGTCATCCAAAAGGGTAAGGCGCGAGTCCAAGTCGCAGCTTGAAGAGAGTATCAGTGCCGAAAAAAGGTTCGGTTAGAAAATTAGCATTAAAGCAATAGGAACTTAGGAAGTGTCATACTTATTGTTGTTATGTTACTTATGATAAAAGATAATTATTTAGTAGAATTTGAGCGGATAATTTGCGTACTTATGCGTTTGACGCAAACGAAACTGTTTTTCTTCGTGCAGTCTTCCAGCGTCCAGCCTTGGCCTTCCGGAGCGGCCGCTACGCATTTTTCGGCCATTTGCGACAGCGGTCCTTCAAAAGGTTTATAATGATGGGCATTTTTGGCATCTGTCCAGTCAAAACCACCCTTAAATTGTGAAATGTATGTAAACCATAAATACTTTCGTATTTAGAGCATGGACAGTAAATTAAGAGGACAGGTTTTCGATACCCTTCCACAGTGCATTTTATTTCTCCCCGCGTATCAATCAGCTCGAGAGACTCCGAGGGAGTCTTGCAAGGTCATTTGTACCACGTGATCTTAAAATTTCAAAATGGCAATCTAATGCGGTTGATATTGTTACGTAATTTTTAATTTTGGTTTTTTAATTCAATAAAAACTATCAACTGATATTTAGTATATCATATTTAATCTATAAAAACGTGAAAAAATACCTTTTGGCGTAAAAATGTACTTTGTGTTTATCTTTTTTCTTTTTTCGAACAGTATCGTCCACTCTTAGCGATACTTGTTTTTTTTTTCAAATTACCTTAGCCGACTCCCTTAGTGTGATTAGTTTACGAGGGCTAAAAACCAGGCTTTTTACCGATCCTCTAAAATCTACTATCCATGTTTAGAGGGACACCCTTAGAGGTGTCGATTTAAATGCTTTTAATGTTAATAGATGGCGCTAATTTAAACTTTTGATATGAAGGGAATACATAATGTAGTACAATCCTTTTTAAATTCGTCGTGAAAAGAAACACGAAAACAAACAACTTTCGCCATTTATAGATAATTTAAAATTTTTACGTTACAGTCTGCTGGCGCCATCTGTTAAAACTTCTATTGTTTACAAATCGACCCTTAAAGGCGTTACTTCGGGGAATGGATCTATTACTACCTTTTTGTCGTGATGATTCGAAAACCCCATCCAAACCTTCTGCCGCAGATTGGCGGCCAATTTAGTCATGAAGGCTTCTTCGTAGTTGTCCTTTATCAAGACCAAACCACTGTCGTATTTCGTCTTGCATTCTTTCTCAGCTGACCAATAATCCACTTTTCTTCCTTCCAGACGGTAGCAAGACTCTCTGTAACGCGTAAAACCTTTGGGACACCGTTGCTCGTTTACTTCCGCTTTTACTGTGTTAAACTTTGTGTCAATACGTGGTTAGAAACTTAGCCAGCGCTAACACCTAGGAGCCACAAACGTAGCACCCCACACAAGGAGAACGCAACCCGTCAAATGTAGTCTATTTTCTTGCGTACATTTTACATTGGCTAGACGCTTTATCGCCTGCTGCCGTCGGAAAGGGAAAATTCGGAAATTGTCTTCCCTCTTACCAGGGGCGTAGGAACCGGGAGGGGCAGGGGGCAATGCCCATCCCTAGAATTTGGCTGGGTGGGGCAACTAATGTTATTGCCCCCTCCAACTTTTAGGTCAGTTGAAATCTTCAAAAGGCTCAAATTATCATTTTGAAAGCATATACAGTTTATAGAATCTCAACTGTGTTTAAATTTCAGTATTTTCCCGCCAATTTACATAGTACTAAAAAGTACACATGCATTCGGAGAATCTACACTCCATTAAAAATTAAAAACCATTCTCCAGACCCCTTTTCGTTTCTCTTTGCCCCCTCCAACTTCTAGAAAGTTCCTACGCCCCGGCCCCTTTCCGTAAACGTTGCAGCGTAAAGGCTCGTCCAATGAAATTTGTACACAACACTGCGTTAGCGTGTTTAAAGGCTAGCTGCGTTCTCCTTGTGTTTGTTGCTCCTAGCTAACACTAACTTGGTTCTCTTTGGCAGACAAATCCAAACTTCAGGGAACACACTTCGTCTTTCCATTTGCCCAAATCGGTCGCATCGTTGTCCATGATGAAGCATTCTCTGTCCAAGCCCTTTAATCATTATTGATCAACAGTTATTTATATTTAGTCCTGTTTATCGTCGTGTCTTACTCCATCCGGTTCGTTATGTCCGTAATTTCGAAAGTTAACTTCGCTCGATCCATCGACCCATCTGGGAGCTGTGTTGGTAATCCACGGCGCTGGTTTCTTAAGCCCTATCCACACCGGTAGTTTCGGGGAAGTTGACACCATATACGCCGTTAGGAAATCTAAAATTTACATTGATCAGAGGTATATTACATAGTTCTTCCGAAGGTTATCCGGTTTCCCTTTTCCATAGAAACTTGTTGAGGTCAACGGTAATAGTAAAGACCAAAAGTGACATAATTACCAAAAGTGTGACAATCCCTGTACTTTCGTATGCTAAAGGTTTAATGAATGCTCGACTCGAGATCGACCACCTAAAAGACTATTTATTTTCGCCTTTCTGGATCTTTTTTTAGTCTGTGGTATTATATCGTAGGTAGATGGCGATTGCATCTACACAAAACGACGAAAAAACTAAAAATACACTAACTTTGACCAGTGCAACTTAGTTCCTCCGTTCCTCACTACGAGGCGTTATTTGTGAGTTTTAACTTCCTTCCCTCCCCAAGACATACTTTCCCTTCTCCCCTTCCAACTTGTATTTCGCTCGTAATATTCATTAAGAAACAGGTCCGATTGACACACTTTTGGTAATAGAGACTTGGCACTCCGTAGCTTTGGTCATGGCCGCCATTGTGGTAAAATTTTTCTCCCCACGCTAAAAACTATTGAAAACAAACTGTGACGTAGTACTGCCAAGTCCCTATTATGTCACTTTTGTAAAGACCTATTCATACGAGCCGCCATTTTAGGAAAACATTGTTGATCAATATGAGTGGTTCAGTGTGAATGTTGAAAATATTTTAACAACGTATTGGCCAGTGGCCACAGGTTTTGAAGAACGGACCGTTTTTATGACCAAGGCTTAGTACCAAATATTTAAATCAAATACATCCTTTTGATTACGCGAAACTTAATCATTATATTAATGGTAAATGCCTTTTTTAATTTAAATGGACGTATTTTGTTCTTCGCCGGTTAACCAGCGAAATCTCGACAACTTTTGGTTTTAGTGCGGGGAGTTGTTAGCTCACGTGGCATGAAGGGTTTGCATGCCACGCAAAATGGCCTAGTTACCGTCTCTAGTTGACTCGGGAATTAGATTAACTTAATTAAAATTAACTTATTTATAAATAATATTTTCGATTATTACACATCACGATATTTCTTTTCCCAATCATAATTTAGAAAATCGCCAAATTATATATATCAAGTAAATAACAATAGCACTCAAGGGAGATACTTCTAAATAAATGTATTATATACTTCTGATATAAGCCGATATTTGTATCAAAATTATTTACTTTGTTCTTCGAGCGAATTAATAGTAGCTAAATTTCCTCCATTTAATTGGCAAAAATGTTGAGCGTCTTTGAAATTCCTGTCAGATACTCCGTCGATTTCGTTGGTGTAGATATTATAGCACTTATTTTCTGTTTGTGAAAAGAATTGTAAATTTATTAACATAATTAATTTAATAAAAATAACAAATAATTACCAAATTCTCTCCATCCGACTGGACACCACGAAATCGGGTTTTCCGTCGTTATCTGACAGTTCACATCTAAAAAATGGTTGTAGGGTTATAAATAGAATAGTTTCAGCTTTAGTTTACTTACTGTAAATGAATAGGATTAACAAAAGTGGTAAATCAGGTTTCAATTGCATCTTTCATTCACGTTCAGTGTATCACGCTAAATGAATCGTAGATTTAGCTTTTACATCGAGTCGTAAATATTTTATCAAGGAAATTACCGGTATTAGATTATTCGGTGGGTCCTTTGTATTTAATTAATGTTGACGACAATATAAAGGAAGCTCTGATTACGTTAGATTAGATTGAAATCTTGGTTTCCCAGTTCAGTTTGGCAACCACCCCGGCTCTCAGCAGTGCATTTCTTTGCTTAGCGCGTTTTTCTTAAGCCTTAATATTTCCCTTACGTAAGTTATTTCTTTTGTACTATACGCGTTAGTGGAAAAAGAATTAATTGTTAATTAGATAGATATTAGTATATATTTAGAAACGATAAGCATTAATTCTTCTCAATGAATTTTAAGGAATAGTTTCCATAATAATTAAAATGTCGTTTAGTTTAATTAAAAGTAGTTTTAATTGCTAATAAGATAGATATTGGTGTATATTTAGTAACGTTATTCCTTAATTCAGATAAAATATTTATTAATAAATAATTAACGTAAAAGACATTTATTTTAATTTAAAATATAATTATTATATTGTAATAAGCTATGACATAAGCTTTTCCATAGAAAAATATGAATGAGACTTTGCTGCAGACCCAAAATTGGAAAATTCTTATAATCCAATTACGATCGCATTAATTAAATTAAAACATTGTCCCTGACTAACGAGCTAAGTTTATTTAGTTATTAACTATAATTCCCAGGATTAATTTTTTTAAAAGAAAGTGGATTATATTTTGACCTTAAAAATAACAATTTTAAAATTAGGTTTTCGTAATATTTTCGTCAAATATTATATCAAAATAATAATAAATTTTAAAAGGAATTTAATCGAATCCCATTCGACCGAATTCCCATTAGACCGAATTCCGCCAATGATTTTGATGAAATTAGCCCAAAGGCAGGTTCTGTATTTTTCTAATCGACCGACGCAATATTCACAATTGAGCGACCGCAAAAAAAATTGTTTTTCTTTCTACTCCTTTTGATTTTTTATGGAAGCGCTTTAATATATTTTTAAGTCTGTTAGGTGAGGTTAGGTAACACTGCATGCTGTTCTGACAGATGATAAACCCGGAGAAGTGTGGGTTTTTCGGTCGAATGGGATTCGGCGCAATGGAACAGATTCTCTGAAAGCCGCTACGATAAATTCAGATTAGTTTCGAGTTTCAGCTAATATCAACTGATCTTGTAATATCTTAATGTAAATTTAGATATTCTGATACATGATTTATTACAAATATTTTATCGGTTCAGATAACGAGACGGTTATTTGAGAATCAGTTTCAACTTTCAAGCACTATCCGGGTAGTTAAAATTTCACTACTTAAGAAAGAGCGAAAAGAGAGAGGCATCGCTTTCACTGCTCAAAAAAGAGCGAAAGAGGGGCACCGCTTTCATCGCTCAAAAAAGAGCGAAAAGAGAGGGGCATCGCTTTCACTGCTCAAAAAAAGAGCGAAAAGAGAGGGGCATCGCTTTCACTGCTCAAAAAAGAGCGAAAAGAGAGGGGCACCGCTGTCATCGCTCAAAAAAGAGCGAAAAGAGAGGGGCATCGCTTTCACTATTCAAAAAGAGCGAAAAGAGAGGGGCACCGCTGTCATCGCTCAAAAAAGAGCGAAAAGAGAGGGGCATCGCTTTCACTATTCAAAAAGAGCGAAAAGAGAGGGGCATCGCTTTCACTGCTCAAAAAAGAGCGAAAAGAGAGGGTCATCGCTTTCACTGCTCAAAAAAGAGCGAAAAGAGAGGGGCATCGCTTTCACTGCTCAAAAAAGAGCGAAAAGAGAGGGGCATCGCTTTCACTGCTCAAAAAAGAGCGAAAAGAGAGGGGCATCGCTTTCACTGCTCAAAAAAGAGCGAAAAGAGAGGGGCACTGCTGTCATCGCTCAAAAAAGAGCGAAAAGAGAGGGGCATCGCTTTCACTATTCAAAAAGAGCGAAAAGAGAGGGGCACCGCTGTCATCGCTCAAAAAAGAGCGAAAGAGGGGCACCGCTTTCATCGCTCAAAAAAGAGCGAAATAGGGGCACCGCTTTCATCGCTCAAAAAAGAGCGAAAAGAGAGGGGCATCGCTTTCACTGCTCAAAAAAGAGCGAAAAGAGAGGGGCACTGCTGTCATCGCTCAAAAAAGAGTGAAAAGAGAGGGGCATCGCTTTCACTATTCAAAAAGAGCGAAAAGAGAGGGGCACCGCTGTCATCGCTCAAAAAAGAGCGAAAAGAGAGGGGCATCGCTTTCACTATTCAAAAAGAGCGAAAAGAGAGGGGCACCGCTGTCATCGCTCAAAAAAGAGCGAAAGAGGGGCATCGCTTTCACTGCTCAAAAAAGAGCGAAAAGAGAGGGGCACTGCTGTCATCGCTCAAAAAAGAGCGAAAAGAGAGGGGCATCGCTTTCACTATTCAAAAAGAGCGAAAAGAGAGGGGCACCGCTGTCATCGCTCAAAAAAGAGCGAAAGAGGGGCACCGCTTTCATCGCTCAAAAAAGAGCGAAAAGAGAGGGGCACCGCTGTCATCGCTCAAAAAAGAGCGAAAAGAGAGGGGCACCGCTGTCATCGCTCAAAAAAGAGCGAAAGAGGGGCACCGCTTTCATCGCTCAAAAAAGAGCGAAAAGAGAGGGGCATCGCTTTCACTGCTCAAAAAAGAGCGAAAAGAGAGGGGCATCGCTTTCACTGCTCAAAAAAGAGCGAAAAGAGAGGGGCATCGCTTTCACTGCTCAAAAAAAAGCGAAAAGAGAGGGGCACTGCTGTCATCGCTCAAAAAAGAGCGAAAAGAGAGGGCATCACTTTCACTATTCAAAAAGAGCGAAAAGAGAGGGGCACCGCTGTCATCGCTCAAAAAAGAGCGAAAGAGGGGCACCGCTTTCACTGCTCAAAAAAGAGCGAAAAGAGAGGGGCACTGCTGTCATCGCTCAAAAAAGAGTGAAAAGAGAGGGGCATCGCTTTCACTATTCAAAAAGAGCGAAAAGAGAGGGGCACCGCTGTCATCGCTCAAAAAAGAGCGAAAGAGGGGCACCGCTTTCATCGCTCAAAAAAGAGCGAAAAGAGAGGGGCATCGCTTTCACTGCTCAAAAAAGAGCGAAAAGAGAGGGGCACTGCTGTCATCGCTCAAAAAAGAGCGAAAAGAGAGGGGCATCGCTTTCACTGCTCAAAAAAGAGCGAAAAGAGAGGGGCATCGCTTTCACTGCTCAAAAAAAGAGCGAAAAGAGAGGGGCACCGCTGTCATCGCTCAAAAAAGAGCGAAAAGAGAGGGGCATCGCTTTCACTGCTCAAAAAAGAGCGAAAAGAGAGGGGCACCGCTGTCATCGCTCAAAAAAGAGCGAAAAGAGAGGGGCATCGCTTTCACTATTCAAAAAAAGCGAAAAGAGAGGGGCACCGCTGTCATCGCTCAAAAAAGAGCGAAAAGAGAGGGGCATCGCTTTCAGCGCTCAAAAAAGAGCGAAAAGAGAGGGCATCGCTTTCACTGCTCAAAAAAGAGCGAAAAGAGAGGGGCATCGCTTTCACTGCTCAAAAAAGAGCGAAACGAGAGGGGCATCGCTTTCACTGCTCAAAAAAGAGCGAAAAGAGAGGGGCATCGCTTTCACTGCTCAAAAAAGAGCGAAAGAGGGGCACCGCTTTCATCGCTCAAAAAAGAGCGAAAAGAGAGGGGCACCGCTGTCATCGCTCAAAAAAGAGCGAAAAGAGAGGGGCATCGCTTTCACTATTCAAAAAGAGCGAAAAGAGAGGGGCACCGCTGTCATCGCTCAAAAAAGAGCGAAAGAGGGGCATCGCTTTCACTGCTCAAAAAAGAGCGAAAAGAGAGGGGCACTGCTGTCATCGCTCAAAAAAGAGCGAAAAGAGAGGGGCATCGCTTTCACTATTCAAAAAGAGCGAAAAGAGAGGGGCACCGCTGTCATCGCTCAAAAAAGAGCGAAAGAGGGGCACCGCTTTCATCGCTCAAAAAAGAGCGAAAAGAGAGGGGCACCGCTGTCATCGCTCAAAAAAGAGCGAAAAGAGAGGGGCATCGCTTTCACTGCTCAAAAAAGAGCGAAAAGAGAGGGGCACTGCTGTCATCGCTCAAAAAAGAGCGAAAAGAGAGGGGCATCGCTTTCACTGCTCAAAAAGAGCGAAAAGAGAGGGGCACCGCTGTCATCGCTCAAAAAAGAGCGAAAAGAGAGGGGCACCGCTGTCATCGCTCAATAAAGAGCGAAAGAGGGGCACCGCTTTCATCGCTCAAAAAAGAGCGAAAAGAGAGGGGCATCGCTTTCACTATTCAAAAAGAGCGAAAAGAGAGGGGCACCGCTGTCATCGCTCAAAAAAGAGCGAAAGAGGGGCACCGCTTTCATCGCTCAAAAAAGAGCGAAAAGAGAGGGGCATCGCTTTCACTGCTCAAAAAAGAGCGAAAAGAGAGGGGCACTGCTGTCATCGCTCAAAAAAGAGCGAAAAGAGAGGGGCATCGCTTTCACTGCTCAAAAAAGAGCGAAAAGAGAGGGGCATCGCTTTCACTGCTCAAAAAAAGAGCGAAAAGAGAGGGGCACCGCTGTCATCGCTCAAAAAAGAGCGAAAAGAGAGGGGCATCGCTTTCACTGCTCAAAAAAGAGCGAAAAGAGAGGGGCATCGCTTTCACTGCTCAAAAAAGAGCGAAAGAGGGGCACCGCTTTCATCGCTCAAAAAAGAGCAAAAAGAGAGGGGCACCGCTGTCATCGCTCAAAAAAGAGCGAAAAGAGAGGGGCATCGCTTTCACTGCTCAAAAAAGAGCGAAAAGAGAGGGGCACCGCTGTCATCGCTCAAAAAAGAGCGAAAAGAGAGGGGCATCGCTTTCACTGCTCAAAAAGAGCGAAAAGAGAGGGGCACCGCTGTCATCGCTCAAAAAAGAGCGAAAGAGGGGCACCGCTTTCATCGCTCAAAAAAGAGCGAAAAGAGAGGGGCATCGCTTTCACTGCTCAAAAAAGAGCGAAAAGAGAGGGGCACTGCTGTCATCGCTCAAAAAAGAGCGAAAAGAGAGGGGCACTGCTGTCATCGCTCAAAAAAGAGCGAAAAGAGAGGGGCACTGCTGTCATCGCTCAAAAAAGAGCGAAAGAGGGGCATCGCTTTCACTGCTCAAAAAAGAGCGAAAAGAGAGGGGCACTGCTGTCATCGCTCAAAAAAGAGCGAAAAGAGAGGGGCATCGCTTTCACTATTCAAAAAGAGCGAAAAGAGAGGGGCACCGCTGTCATCGCTCAAAAAAGAGCGAAAGAGGGGCACCGCTTTCACTGCTCAAAAAAGAGCGAAAAGAGAGGGGCACTGCTGTCATCGCTCAAAAAAGAGCGAAAGAGGGGCATCGCTTTCACTGCTCAAAAAAGAGCGAAAAGAGAGGGGCACTGCTGTCATCGCTCAAAAAAGAGCGAAAAGAGAGGGGCATCGCTTTCACTATTCAAAAAGAGCGAAAAGAGAGGGGCATCGCTTTCACTGCTCAAAAAAGAGCGAAAAGAGAGGGGCACCGCTTTCACTGCTCAAAAAAGAGCGAAAAGAGAGGGGCATCGCTTTCACTGCTCAAAAAAGAGCGAAAAGAGAGGGGCACCGCTGTCATCGCTCAAAAAAGACCGAAAAGAGAGGGGCACTGCTGTCATCGCTCAAAAAAGAGCGAAAAGAGAGGGGCACTGCTGTCATCGCTCAAAAAAGAGCGAAAAGAGAGGGGCACTGCTGTCATCGCTCAAAAAAGAGCGAAAGAGGGGCATCGCTTTCACTGCTCAAAAAAGAGCGAAAAGAGAGGGGCACTGCTGTCATCGCTCAAAAAAGAGCGAAAAGAGAGGGGCATCGCTTTCACTATTCAAAAAGAGCGAAAAGAGAGGGGCACCGCTGTCATCGCTCAAAAAAGAGCGAAAGAGGGGCACCGCTTTCACTGCTCAAAAAAGAGCGAAAAGAGAGGGGCACTGCTGTCATCGCTCAAAAAAGAGCGAAAGAGGGGCATCGCTTTCACTGCTCAAAAAAGAGCGAAAAGAGAGGGGCACTGCTGTCATCGCTCAAAAAAGAGCGAAAAGAGAGGGGCACCGCTGTCATCGCTCAAAAAAGAGCGAAAAGAGAGGGGCACCGCTGTCATCGCTCAAAAAAGAGCGAAAAGAGAGGGGCACCGCTGTCATCGCTCAAAAAAGAGCGAAAAGAGAGGGGCATCGCTTTCACTATTCAAAAAGAGCGAAAAGAGAGGGGCACCGCTGTCATCGCTCAAAAAAGAGCGAAAAGAGAGGGGCATCGCTTTCACTATTCAAAAAGAGCGAAAAGAGAGGGGCATCGCTTTCACTGCTCAAAAAAGAGCGAAAAGAGAGGGTCATCGCTTTCACTGCTCAAAAAAGAGCGAAAAGAGAGGGTCATCGCTTTCACTGCTCAAAAAAGAGCGAAAAGAGAGGGGCATCGCTTTCACTATTCAAAAAGAGCGAAAAGAGAGGGGCATCGCTTTCACTGCTCAAAAAAGAGCGAAAAGAGAGGGGCACTGCTGTCATCGCTCAAAAAAGAGCGAAAAGAGAGGGGCATCGCTTTCACTATTCAAAAAGAGCGAAAAGAGAGGGCACCGCTGTCATCGCTCAAAAAAGAGCGAAAGAGGGGCACCGCTTTCATCGCTCAAAAAAGAGCGAAATAGGGGCACCGCTTTCATCGCTCAAAAAAGAGCGAAAAGAGAGGGGCATCGCTTTCACTGCTCAAAAAAGAGCGAAAAGAGAGGGGCACTGCTGTCATCGCTCAAAAAAGAGCGAAAAGAGAGGGGCATCGCTTTCACTGCTCAAAAAAGAGCGAAAAGAGAGGGGCATCGCTTTCACTGCTCAAAAAAGAGCGAAAAGAGAGGGGCACCGCTGTCATCGCTCAAAAAAGACCGAAAAGAGAGGGGCACTGCTGTCATCGCTCAAAAAAGAGCGAAAAGAGAGGGGCATCGCTTTCACTGCTCAAAAAAGAGCGAAAAGAGAGGGGCATCGCTTTCACTGCTCAAAATAGAGCGAAAAGAGAGGGGCACCGCTGTCATCGCTCAAAAAAGAGCGAAAAGAGAGGGGCACCGCTGTCATCGCTCAAAAAAGAGCGAAAAGAGAGGGGCACCGCTGTCATCGCTCAAAAAAGAGCGAAAAGAGAGGGGCATCGCTTTCACTGCTCAAAAAAGAGTGAAAAGAGAGGGGCACTGCTGTCATCGCTCAAAAAAGAGCGAAAAGAGAGGGGCATCGCTTTCACTATTCAAAAAGAGCGAAAAGAGAGGGGCACCGCTGTCATCGCTCAAAAAAGAGCGAAAGAGGGGCACCGCTTTCATCGCTCAAAAAAGAGCGATAAGTGAGGGGCACCGCTGTCATCGCTCAAAAAAGAGCGAAAAGAGAGGGGCATCGCTTTCACTATTCAAAAAGAGCGAAAAGAGAGGGGCACCGCTGTCATCGCTCAAAAAAGACCGAAAAGAGAGGGGCATTGCTTTCACTGCTCAAAAAAGAGCGAAAAGAGAGGGGCATCGCTTTCACTACTTAAGAAAGAGCGAAAAGAGAGGGGCATCGCTTTCACTGCTCAAAAAAGAGCGAAAGAGGGGCACCGCTTTCATCGCTCAAAAAAGAGCGAAAAGAGAGGGGCATCGCTTTCACTGCTCAAAAAAGAGCGAAAAGAGAGGGGCACCGCTGTCATTGCTCAAAAAAGAGCGAAAAGAGAGGGGCACCGCTGTCATCGCTCAAAAAAGAGCGAAAAGAGAGGGCATCGCTTTCACTGCTCAAAATAGAGCGAAAAGAGAGGGGCACCGCTGTCATCGCTCAAAAAAGAGCGAAAAGAGAGGGGCACCGCTGTCATCGCTCAAAAAAGAGCGAAAAGAGAGGGGCACCGCTGTCATCGCTCAAAAAAGAGCGAAAAGAGAGCAGCATCGCTTTCACTGCTCAAAAAAGAGTGAAAAGAGAGGGGCACTGCTGTCATCGCTCAAAAAAGAGCGAAAAGAGAGGGGCATCGCTTTCACTATTCAAAAAGAGCGAAAAGAGAGGGGCACCGCTGTCATCGCTCAAAAAAGAGCGAAAGAGGGGCACCGCTTTCATCGCTCAAAAAAGAGCGATAAGTGAGGGGCACCGCTGTCATCGCTCAAAAAAGAGCGAAAAGAGAGGGGCATCGCTTTCACTATTCAAAAAGAGCGAAAAGAGAGGGGCACCGCTGTCATCGCTCAAAAAAGACCGAAAAGAGAGGGGCATTGCTTTCACTGCTCAAAAAAGAGCGAAAAGAGAGGGGCATCGCTTTCACTACTTAAGAAAGAGCGAAAAGAGAGGGGCATCGCTTTCACTGCTCAAAAAAGAGCGAAAGAGGGGCACCGCTTTCATCGCTCAAAAAAGAGCGAAAAGAGAGGGGCATCGCTTTCACTGCTCAAAAAAGAGCGAAAAGAGAGGGGCACCGCTGTCATTGCTCAAAAAAGAGCGAAAAGAGAGGGGCACCGCTGTCATCGCTCAAAAAAGAGCGAAAAGAGAGGGCATCGCTTTCACTGCTCAAAAAAGAGCGAAAAGAGAGGGGCACCGCGGTCATCGCTCAAAAAAGAGCGAAAAGAGAGGGCATCGCTTTCACTGCTCAAAAAAGAGCGAAAAGAGAGGGGCACCGCGGTCATCGCTCAAAAAAGAGCGAAAAGAGAGGGGCATCGCTTTCACTGCTCAAAAAATAGCGAAAAGAGAGGGGCACTGCTGTCATCGCTCAAAAAAGAGCGAAAAGAGAGGGGCATCGCTTTCACTGCTCAAAAAAGAGCGAAAAGAGAGGGGCATCGCTTTCACTGCTCAAAAAAGAGCGAAAAGAGAGGGGCACTGCTGTCATCGCTCAAAAAAGAGCGAAAAGAGAGGGGCACTGCTGTCATCGCTCAAAAAAGAGCGAAAGAGGGGCATCGCTTTCACTGCTCAAAAAAGAGCGAAAAGAGAGGGGCACTGCTGTCATCGCTCAAAAAAGAGCGAAAAGAGAGGGGCATCGCTTTCACTATTCAAAAAGAGCGAAAAGAGAGGGGCACCGCTGTCATCGCTCAAAAAAGAGCGAAAGAGGGGCACCGCTTTCATCGCTCAAAAAAGAGCGAAAAGAGAGGGGCACCGCTTTCACTGCTCAAAAAAGAGCGAAAAGAGAGGGGCATCGCTTTCACTGCTCAAAAAAGAGCGAAAAGAGAGGGGCATCGCTTTCACTGCTCAAAAAAGAGCGAAAAGAGAGGGGCACCGCTGTCATCGCTCAAAAAAGACCGAAAAGAGAGGGGCACTGCTGTCATCGCTCAAAAAAGAGCGAAAAGAGAGGGGCACCGCTGTCATCGCTCAAAAAAGAGCGAAAAGAGAGGGGCATCGCTTTCACTGCTCAAAAAGAGCGAAAAGAGAGGGGCATCGCTTTCACTATTCAAAAAGAGCGAAAAGAGAGGGGCACCGCTGTCATCGCTCAAAAAAGAGCGAAAGAGGGGCACCGCTTTCATCGCTCAAAAAAGAGCGAAAAGAGAGGGGCATCGCTTTCACTGCTCAAAAAAGAGCGAAAAGAGAGGGGCACTGCTGTCATCGCTCAAAAAAGAGCGAAAAGAGAGGGGCACTGCTGTCATCGCTCAAAAAAGAGCGAAAAGAGAGGGGCACTGCTGTCATCGCTCAAAAAAGAGCGAAAGAGGGGCATCGCTTTCACTGCTCAAAAAAGAGCGAAAAGAGAGGGGCACTGCTGTCATCGCTCAAAAAAGAGCGAAAAGAGAGGGGCATCGCTTTCACTATTCAAAAAGAGCGAAAAGAGAGGGGCACCGCTGTCATCGCTCAAAAAAGAGCGAAAGAGGGGCACCGCTTTCACTGCTCAAAAAAGAGCGAAAAGAGAGGGGCACTGCTGTCATCGCTCAAAAAAGAGCGAAAGAGGGGCATCGCTTTCACTGCTCAAAAAAGCGCTCAAAAAAGAGCGAAAAGAGAGGGGCATCGCTTTCACTGCTCAAAAAAGAGCGAAAAGAGAGGGGCACTGCTGTCATCGCTCAAAAAAGAGCGAAAAGAGAGGGGCACTGCTGTCATCGCTCAAAAAAGAGCGAAAAGAGAGGGGCACTGCTGTCATCGCTCAAAAAAGAGCGAAAGAGGGGCATCGCTTTCACTGCTCAAAAAAGAGCGAAAAGAGAGGGGCACTGCTGTCATCGCTCAAAAAAGAGCGAAAAGAGAGGGGCATCGCTTTCACTATTCAAAAAGAGCGAAAAGAGAGGGGCACCGCTGTCATCGCTCAAAAAAGAGCGAAAGAGGGGCACCGCTTTCACTGCTCAAAAAAGAGCGAAAAGAGAGGGGCACTGCTGTCATCGCTCAAAAAAGAGCGAAAGAGGGGCATCGCTTTCACTGCTCAAAAAAGAGCGAAAAGAGAGGGGCACTGCTGTCATCGCTCAAAAAAGAGCGAAAAGAGAGGGGCATCGCTTTCACTATTCAAAAAGAGCGAAAAGAGAGGGGCATCGCTTTCACTGCTCAAAAAAGAGCGAAAAGAGAGGGGCACCGCTTTCACTGCTCAAAAAAGAGCGAAAAGAGAGGGGCATCGCTTTCACTGCTCAAAAAAGAGCGAAAAGAGAGGGGCACCGCTGTCATCGCTCAAAAAAGACCGAAAAGAGAGGGGCACTGCTGTCATCGCTCAAAAAAGAGCGAAAAGAGAGGGGCACTGCTGTCATCGCTCAAAAAAGAGCGAAAAGAGAGGGGCACTGCTGTCATCGCTCAAAAAAGAGCGAAAGAGGGGCATCGCTTTCACTGCTCAAAAAAGAGCGAAAAGAGAGGGGCACTGCTGTCATCGCTCAAAAAAGAGCGAAAAGAGAGGGGCATCGCTTTCACTATTCAAAAAGAGCGAAAAGAGAGGGGCACCGCTGTCATCGCTCAAAAAAGAGCGAAAGAGGGGCACCGCTTTCACTGCTCAAAAAAGAGCGAAAAGAGAGGGGCACTGCTGTCATCGCTCAAAAAAGAGCGAAAGAGGGGCATCGCTTTCACTGCTCAAAAAAGAGCGAAAAGAGAGGGGCACTGCTGTCATCGCTCAAAAAAGAGCGAAAAGAGAGGGGCACCGCTGTCATCGCTCAAAAAAGAGCGAAAAGAGAGGGGCACCGCTGTCATCGCTCAAAAAAGAGCGAAAAGAGAGGGGCACCGCTGTCATCGCTCAAAAAAGAGCGAAAAGAGAGGGGCATCGCTTTCACTATTCAAAAAGAGCGAAAAGAGAGGGGCACCGCTGTCATCGCTCAAAAAAGAGCGAAAAGAGAGGGGCATCGCTTTCACTATTCAAAAAGAGCGAAAAGAGAGGGGCATCGCTTTCACTGCTCAAAAAAGAGCGAAAAGAGAGGGTCATCGCTTTCACTGCTCAAAAAAGAGCGAAAAGAGAGGGTCATCGCTTTCACTGCTCAAAAAAGAGCGAAAAGAGAGGGGCATCGCTTTCACTATTCAAAAAGAGCGAAAAGAGAGGGGCATCGCTTTCACTGCTCAAAAAAGAGCGAAAAGAGAGGGGCACTGCTGTCATCGCTCAAAAAAGAGCGAAAGAGGGGCACCGCTTTCATCGCTCAAAAAAGAGCGAAATAGGGGCACCGCTTTCATCGCTCAAAAAAGAGCGAAAAGAGAGGGGCATCGCTTTCACTGCTCAAAAAAGAGCGAAAAGAGAGGGGCACTGCTGTCATCGCTCAAAAAAGAGCGAAAAGAGAGGGGCATCGCTTTCACTGCTCAAAAAAGAGCGAAAAGAGAGGGGCATCGCTTTCACTGCTCAAAAAAGAGCGAAAAGAGAGGGGCACCGCTGTCATCGCTCAAAAAAGAGCGAAAGAGGGGCACCGCTTTCATCGCTCAAAAAAGAGCGAAATAGGGGCACCGCTTTCATCGCTCAAAAAAGAGCGAAAAGAGAGGGGCATCGCTTTCACTGCTCAAAAAAGAGCGAAAAGAGAGGGGCACTGCTGTCATCGCTCAAAAAAGAGCGAAAAGAGAGGGGCATCGCTTTCACTGCTCAAAAAAGAGCGAAAAGAGAGGGGCATCGCTTTCACTGCTCAAAAAAGAGCGAAAAGAGAGGGGCACCGCTGTCATCGCTCAAAAAAGACCGAAAAGAGAGGGGCACTGCTGTCATCGCTCAAAAAAGAGCGAAAAGAGAGGGGCATCGCTTTCACTGCTCAAAAAAGAGCGAAAAGAGAGGGGCATCGCTTTCACTGCTCAAAATAGAGCGAAAAGAGAGGGGCACCGCTGTCATCGCTCAAAAAAGAGCGAAAAGAGAGGGGCACCGCTGTCATCGCTCAAAAAAGAGCGAAAAGAGAGGGGCACCGCTGTCATCGCTCAAAAAAGAGCGAAAAGAGAGGGGCATCGCTTTCACTGCTCAAAAAAGAGTGAAAAGAGAGGGGCACTGCTGTCATCGCTCAAAAAAGAGCGAAAAGAGAGGGGCATCGCTTTCACTATTCAAAAAGAGCGAAAAGAGAGGGGCACCGCTGTCATCGCTCAAAAAAGAGCGAAAGAGGGGCACCGCTTTCATCGCTCAAAAAAGAGCGATAAGTGAGGGGCACCGCTGTCATCGCTCAAAAAAGAGCGAAAAGAGAGGGGCATCGCTTTCACTATTCAAAAAGAGCGAAAAGAGAGGGGCACCGCTGTCATCGCTCAAAAAAGACCGAAAAGAGAGGGGCATTGCTTTCACTGCTCAAAAAAGAGCGAAAAGAGAGGGGCATCGCTTTCACTACTTAAGAAAGAGCGAAAAGAGAGGGGCATCGCTTTCACTGCTCAAAAAAGAGCGAAAGAGGGGCACCGCTTTCATCGCTCAAAAAAGAGCGAAAAGAGAGGGGCATCGCTTTCACTGCTCAAAAAAGAGCGAAAAGAGAGGGGCACCGCTGTCATTGCTCAAAAAAGAGCGAAAAGAGAGGGGCACCGCTGTCATCGCTCAAAAAAGAGCGAAAAGAGAGGGCATCGCTTTCACTGCTCAAAATAGAGCGAAAAGAGAGGGGCACCGCTGTCATCGCTCAAAAAAGAGCGAAAAGAGAGGGGCACCGCTGTCATCGCTCAAAAAAGAGCGAAAAGAGAGGGGCACCGCTGTCATCGCTCAAAAAAGAGCGAAAAGAGAGCAGCATCGCTTTCACTGCTCAAAAAAGAGTGAAAAGAGAGGGGCACTGCTGTCATCGCTCAAAAAAGAGCGAAAAGAGAGGGGCATCGCTTTCACTATTCAAAAAGAGCGAAAAGAGAGGGGCACCGCTGTCATCGCTCAAAAAAGAGCGAAAGAGGGGCACCGCTTTCATCGCTCAAAAAAGAGCGATAAGTGAGGGGCACCGCTGTCATCGCTCAAAAAAGAGCGAAAAGAGAGGGGCATCGCTTTCACTATTCAAAAAGAGCGAAAAGAGAGGGGCACCGCTGTCATCGCTCAAAAAAGACCGAAAAGAGAGGGGCATTGCTTTCACTGCTCAAAAAAGAGCGAAAAGAGAGGGGCATCGCTTTCACTACTTAAGAAAGAGCGAAAAGAGAGGGGCATCGCTTTCACTGCTCAAAAAAGAGCGAAAGAGGGGCACCGCTTTCATCGCTCAAAAAAGAGCGAAAAGAGAGGGGCATCGCTTTCACTGCTCAAAAAAGAGCGAAAAGAGAGGGGCACCGCTGTCATTGCTCAAAAAAGAGCGAAAAGAGAGGGGCACCGCTGTCATCGCTCAAAAAAGAGCGAAAAGAGAGGGCATCGCTTTCACTGCTCAAAAAAGAGCGAAAAGAGAGGGGCACCGCGGTCATCGCTCAAAAAAGAGCGAAAAGAGAGGGCATCGCTTTCACTGCTCAAAAAAGAGCGAAAAGAGAGGGGCACCGCGGTCATCGCTCAAAAAAGAGCGAAAAGAGAGGGGCATCGCTTTCACTGCTCAAAAAATAGCGAAAAGAGAGGGGCACTGCTGTCATCGCTCAAAAAAGAGCGAAAAGAGAGGGGCATCGCTTTCACTGCTCAAAAAAGAGCGAAAAGAGAGGGGCATCGCTTTCACTGCTCAAAAAAGAGCGAAAAGAGAGGGGCACTGCTGTCATCGCTCAAAAAAGAGCGAAAAGAGAGGGGCACTGCTGTCATCGCTCAAAAAAGAGCGAAAGAGGGGCATCGCTTTCACTGCTCAAAAAAGAGCGAAAAGAGAGGGGCACTGCTGTCATCGCTCAAAAAAGAGCGAAAAGAGAGGGGCATCGCTTTCACTATTCAAAAAGAGCGAAAAGAGAGGGGCACCGCTGTCATCGCTCAAAAAAGAGCGAAAGAGGGGCACCGCTTTCATCGCTCAAAAAAGAGCGAAAAGAGAGGGGCACCGCTTTCACTGCTCAAAAAAGAGCGAAAAGAGAGGGGCATCGCTTTCACTGCTCAAAAAAGAGCGAAAAGAGAGGGGCATCGCTTTCACTGCTCAAAAAAGAGCGAAAAGAGAGGGGCACCGCTGTCATCGCTCAAAAAAGACCGAAAAGAGAGGGGCACTGCTGTCATCGCTCAAAAAAGAGCGAAAAGAGAGGGGCACCGCTGTCATCGCTCAAAAAAGAGCGAAAAGAGAGGGGCATCGCTTTCACTGCTCAAAAAGAGCGAAAAGAGAGGGGCATCGCTTTCACTATTCAAAAAGAGCGAAAAGAGAGGGGCACCGCTGTCATCGCTCAAAAAAGAGCGAAAGAGGGGCACCGCTTTCATCGCTCAAAAAAGAGCGAAAAGAGAGGGGCATCGCTTTCACTGCTCAAAAAAGAGCGAAAAGAGAGGGGCACTGCTGTCATCGCTCAAAAAAGAGCGAAAAGAGAGGGGGACTGCTGTCATCGCTCAAAAAAGAGCGAAAAGAGAGGGGCACTGCTGTCATCGCTCAAAAAAGAGCGAAAGAGGGGCATCGCTTTCACTGCTCAAAAAAGAGCGAAAAGAGAGGGGCACTGCTGTCATCGCTCAAAAAAGAGCGAAAAGAGAGGGGCATCGCTTTCACTATTCAAAAAGAGCGAAAAGAGAGGGGCACCGCTGTCATCGCTCAAAAAAGAGCGAAAGAGGGGCACCGCTTTCACTGCTCAAAAAAGAGCGAAAAGAGAGGGGCACTGCTGTCATCGCTCAAAAAAGAGCGAAAGAGGGGCATCGCTTTCACTGCTCAAAAAAGAGCGAAAAGAGAGGGGCACTGCTGTCATCGCTCAAAAAAGAGCGAAAAGAGAGGGGCATCGCTTTCACTATTCAAAAAGAGCGAAAAGAGAGGGGCATCGCTTTCACTGCTCAAAAAAGAGCGAAAAGAGAGGGGCACCGCTTTCACTGCTCAAAAAAGAGCGAAAAGAGAGGGGCATCGCTTTCACTGCTCAAAAAAGAGCGAAAAGAGAGGGGCACCGCTGTCATCGCTCAAAAAAGACCGAAAAGAGAGGGGCACTGCTGTCATCGCTCAAAAAAGAGCGAAAAGAGAGGGGCACTGCTGTCATCGCTCAAAAAAGAGCGAAAAGAGAGGGGCACTGCTGTCATCGCTCAAAAAAGAGCGAAAGAGGGGCATCGCTTTCACTGCTCAAAAAAGAGCGAAAAGAGAGGGGCACTGCTGTCATCGCTCAAAAAAGAGCGAAAAGAGAGGGGCATCGCTTTCACTATTCAAAAAGAGCGAAAAGAGAGGGGCACCGCTGTCATCGCTCAAAAAAGAGCGAAAGAGGGGCACCGCTTTCATCGCTCAAAAAAGAGCGAAATAGGGGCACCGCTTTCACTGCTCAAAAAAGAGCGAAAAGAGAGGGGCATCGCTTTCACTGCTCAAAAAAGAGCGAAAAGAGAGGGGCATCGCTTTCACTGCTCAAAATAGAGCGAAAAGAGAGGGGCACCGCTGTCATCGCTCAAAAAAGAGCGAAAAGAGAGGGGCACCGCTGTCATCGCTCAAAAAAGAGCGAAAAGAGAGGGGCACCGCTGTCATCGCTCAAAAAAGAGCGAAAAGAGAGGGGCATCGCTTTCACTATTCAAAAAGAGCGAAAAGAGAGGGGCACCGCTGTCATCGCTCAAAAAAGAGCGAAAAGAGAGGGGCATCGCTTTCACTATTCAAAAAGAGCGAAAAGAGAGGGGCATCGCTTTCACTGCTCAAAAAAGAGCGAAAAGAGAGGGTCATCGCTTTCACTGCTCAAAAAAGAGCGAAAAGAGAGGGTCATCGCTTTCACTGCTCAAAAAAGAGCGAAAAGAGAGGGGCATCGCTTTCACTATTCAAAAAGAGCGAAAAGAGAGGGGCATCGCTTTCACTGCTCAAAAAAGAGCGAAAAGAGAGGGGCACTGCTGTCATCGCTCAAAAAAGAGCGAAAAGAGAGGGGCATCGCTTTCACTGCTCAAAAAAGAGCGAAAAGAGAGGGGCACCGCTGTCATCGCTCAAAAAAGACCGAAAAGAGAGGGGCACTGCTGTCATCGCTCAAAAAAGAGCGAAAAGAGAGGGGCATCGCTTTCACTGCTCAAAAAAGAGCGAAAAGAGAGGGGCATCGCTTTCACTGCTCAAAATAGAGCGAAAAGAGAGGGGCACCGCTGTCATCGCTCAAAAAAGAGCGAAAAGAGAGGGGCACCGCTGTCATCGCTCAAAAAAGAGCGAAAAGAGAGGGGCATCGCTTTCACTGCTCAAAAAAGAGTGAAAAGAGAGGGGCACTGCTGTCATCGCTCAAAAAAGAGCGAAAAGAGAGGGGCATCGCTTTCACTATTCAAAAAGAGCGAAAAGAGAGGGGCACCGCTGTCATCGCTCAAAAAAGAGCGAAAGAGGGGCACCGCTTTCATCGCTCAAAAAAGAGCGAAAAGAGAGGGGCACCGCTGTCATCGCTCAAAAAAGAGCGAAAAGAGAGGGGCACCGCTGTCATCGCTCAAAAAAGAGCGAAAAGAGAGGGGCATCGCTTTCACTGCTCAAAAAAGAGTGAAAAGAGAGGGGCACTGCTGTCATCGCTCAAAAAAGAGCGAAAAGAGAGGGGCATCGCTTTCACTATTCAAAAAGAGCGAAAAGAGAGGGGCACCGCTGTCATCGCTCAAAAAAGAGCGAAAGAGGGGCACCGCTTTCATCGCTCAAAAAAGAGCGATAAGTGAGGGGCACCGCTGTCATCGCTCAAAAAAGAGCGAAAAGAGAGGGGCATCGCTTTCACTATTCAAAAAGAGCGAAAAGAGAGGGGCACCGCTGTCATCGCTCAAAAAAGACCGAAAAGAGAGGGGCATTGCTTTCACTGCTCAAAAAAGAGCGAAAAGAGAGGGGCATCGCTTTCACTACTTAAGAAAGAGCGAAAAGAGAGGGGCATCGCTTTCACTGCTCAAAAAAGAGCGAAAGAGGGGCACCGCTTTCATCGCTCAAAAAAGAGCGAAAAGAGAGGGGCATCGCTTTCACTGCTCAAAAAAGAGCGAAAAGAGAGGGGCACCGCTGTCATTGCTCAAAAAAGAGCGAAAAGAGAGGGGCACCGCTGTCATCGCTCAAAAAAGAGCGAAAAGAGAGGGCATCGCTTTCACTGCTCAAAAAAGAGCGAAAAGAGAGGGGCACCGCGGTCATCGCTCAAAAAAGAGCGAAAAGAGAGGGCATCGCTTTCACTGCTCAAAAAAGAGCGAAAAGAGAGGGGCACCGCGGTCATCGCTCAAAAAAGAGCGAAAAGAGAGGGGCATCGCTTTCACTGCTCAAAAAAGAGCGAAAAGAGAGGGTCATCGCTTTCACTGCTCAAAAAAGAGCGAAAAGAGAGGGGCATCGCTTTCACTGCTCAAAAAAGAGCGAAAAGAGAGGGGCATCGCTTTCACTGCTCAAAAAAGAGCGAAAAGAGAGGGGCACTGCTGTCATCGCTCAAAAAAGAGCGAAAAGAGAGGGGCATCGCTTTCACTATTCAAAAAGAGCGAAAAGAGAGGGGCACCGCTGTCATCGCTCAAAAAAGAGCGAAAGAGGGGCACCGCTTTCATCGCTCAAAAAAGAGCGAAATAGGGGCACCGCTTTCATCGCTCAAAAAAGAGCGAAAAGAGAGGGGCATCGCTTTCACTGCTCAAAAAAGAGCGAAAAGAGAGGGGCACTGCTGTCATCGCTCAAAAAAGAGCGAAAAGAGAGGGGCATCGCTTTCACTGCTCAAAAAAGAGCGAAAAGAGAGGGGCATCGCTTTCACTGCTCAAAATAGAGCGAAAAGAGAGGGGCACCGCTGTCATCGCTCAAAAAAGAGCGAAAAGAGAGGGGCACCGCTGTCATCGCTCAAAAAAGAGCGAAAAGAGAGGGGCACCGCTGTCATCGCTCAAAAAAGAGCGAAAAGAGAGGGGCATCGCTTTCACTGCTCAAAAAAGAGCGAAAAGAGAGGGTCATCGCTTTCACTGCTCAAAAAAGAGCGAAAAGAGAGGGGCACCGCTTACATCGCTCAAAAAAGAGCGAAAAGAGAGGGGCATCGCTTTCACTATTCAAAAAGAGCGAAAAGAGAGGGGCATCGCTTTCACTGCTCAAAAAAGAGCGAAAAGAGAGGGTCATCGCTTTCACTGCTCAAAAAAGAGCGAAAAGAGAGGGGCATCGCTTTCACTGCTCAAAAAAGAGCGAAAAGAGAGGGGCATCGCTTTCACTGCTCAAAAAAGAGCGAAAAGAGAGGGGCATCGCTTTCACTGCTCAAAAAAGAGCGAAAAGAGAGGGTCATCGCTTTCACTGCTCAAAAAAGAGCGAAAAGAGAGGGGCATCGCTTTCACTGCTCAAAAAAGAGCGAAAAGAGAGGGGCATCGCTTTCACTGCTCAAAAAAGAGCGAAAAGAGAGGGGCATCGCTTTCACTGCTCAAAAAAGAGCGAAAAGAGAGGGGCATCGCTTTCACTGCTCAAAAAAGAGCGAAAAGAGAGGGGCATCGCTTTCACTGCTCAAAAAAGAGCGAAAAGAGAGGGGCATCGCTTTCACTGCTCAAAAAAGAGCGAAAAGAGAGGGGCATCGCTTTCACTGCTCAAAAAAGAGCGAAAAGAGAGGGTCATCGCTTTCACTGCTCAAAAAAGAGCGAAAAGAGAGGGGCACCGCTTACATCGCTCAAAAAAGAGCGAAAAGAGAGGGGCATCGCTTTCACTGCTCAAAAAAGAGCGAAAAGAGAGGGGCATCGCTTTCACTGCTCAAAATAGAGCGAAAAGAGAGGGGCACCGCTGTCATCGCTCAAAAAAGAGCGAAAAGAGAGGGGCACCGCTGTCATCGCTCAAAAAAGAGCGAAAAGAGAGGGGCACCGCTGTCATCGCTCAAAAAAGAGCGAAAAGAGAGGGGCATCGCTTTCACTGCTCAAAAAAGAGCGAAAAGAGAGGGTCATCGCTTTCACTGCTCAAAAAAGAGCGAAAAGAGAGGGGCACCGCTTACATCGCTCAAAAAAGAGCGAAAAGAGAGGGGCATCGCTTTCACTATTCAAAAAGAGCGAAAAGAGAGGGGCATCGCTTTCACTGCTCAAAAAAGAGCGAAAAGAGAGGGTCATCGCTTTCACTGCTCAAAAAAGAGCGAAAAGAGAGGGGCACCGCTTACATCGCTCAAAAAAGAGCGAAAAGAGAGGGGCATCGCTTTCACTATTCAAAAAGAGCGAAAAGAGAGGGGCATCGCTTTCACTGCTCAAAAAAGAGCGAAAAGAGAGGGTCATCGCTTTCACTGCTCAAAAAAGAGCGAAAAGAGAGGGGCATCGCTTTCACTGCTCAAAAAAGAGCGAAAAGAGAGGGGCATCGCTTTCACTGCTCAAAAAAGAGCGAAAAGAGAGGGGCATCGCTTTCACTGCTCAAAAAAGAGCGAAAAGAGAGGGGCATCGCTTTCACTGCTCAAAAAAGAGCGAAAAGAGAGGGGCACCGCTTACATCGCTCAAAAAAGAGCGAAAAGAGAGGGGCATCGCTTTCACTATTCAAAAAGAGCGAAAAGAGAGGGGCATCGCTTTCACTGCTCAAAAAAGAGCGAAAAGAGAGGGGCATCGCTTTCACTGCTCAAAAAAGAGCGAAAAGAGAGGGGCATCGCTTTCACTGCTCAAAAAAGAGCGAAAAGAGAGGGGCATCGCTTTCACTGCTCAAAAAAGAGCGAAAAGAGAGGGGCATCGCTTTCACTGCTCAAAAAAGAGCGAAAAGAGAGGGGCATCGCTTTCACTGCTCAAAAAAGAGCGAAAAGAGAGGGGCATCGCTTTCACTGCTCAAAAAAGAGCGAAAAGAGAGGGGCACTGCTGTCATCGCTCAAAAAAGAGCGAAAAGAGAGGGGCATCGCTTTCACTATTCAAAAAGAGCGAAAAGAGAGGGGCACCGCTGTCATCGCTCAAAAAAGAGCGAAAGAGGGGCACCGCTTTCATCGCTCAAAAAAGAGCGAAATAGGGGCACCGCTTTCATCGCTCAAAAAAGAGCGAAAAGAGAGGGGCATCGCTTTCACTGCTCAAAAAAGAGCGAAAAGAGAGGGGCACTGCTGTCATCGCTCAAAAAAGAGCGAAAAGAGAGGGGCATCGCTTTCACTGCTCAAAAAAGAGCGAAAAGAGAGGGGCATCGCTTTCACTGCTCAAAATAGAGCGAAAAGAGAGGGGCACCGCTGTCATCGCTCAAAAAAGAGCGAAAAGAGAGGGGCACCGCTGTCATCGCTCAAAAAAGAGCGAAAAGAGAGGGGCACCGCTGTCATCGCTCAAAAAAGAGCGAAAAGAGAGGGGCATCGCTTTCACTGCTCAAAAAAGAGCGAAAAGAGAGGGTCATCGCTTTCACTGCTCAAAAAAGAGCGAAAAGAGAGGGGCACCGCTTACATCGCTCAAAAAAGAGCGAAAAGAGAGGGGCATCGCTTTCACTATTCAAAAAGAGCGAAAAGAGAGGGGCATCGCTTTCACTGCTCAAAAAAGAGCGAAAAGAGAGGGTCATCGCTTTCACTGCTCAAAAAAGAGCGAAAAGAGAGGGGCATCGCTTTCACTGCTCAAAAAAGAGCGAAAAGAGAGGGGCATCGCTTTCACTGCTCAAAAAAGAGCGAAAAGAGAGGGGCATCGCTTTCACTGCTCAAAAAAGAGCGAAAAGAGAGGGTCATCGCTTTCACTGCTCAAAAAAGAGCGAAAAGAGAGGGGCATCGCTTTCACTGCTCAAAAAAGAGCGAAAAGAGAGGGTCATCGCTTTCACTGCTCAAAAAAGAGCGAAAAGAGAGGGGCATCGCTTTCACTGCTCAAAAAAGAGCGAAAAGAGAGGGGCATCGCTTTCACTGCTCAAAAAAGAGCGAAAAGAGAGGGGCATCGCTTTCACTGCTCAAAAAAGAGCGAAAAGAGAGGGGCATCGCTTTCACTGCTCAAAAAAGAGCGAAAAGAGAGGGGCATCGCTTTCACTGCTCAAAAAAGAGCGAAAAGAGAGGGGCATCGCTTTCACTGCTCAAAAAAGAGCGAAAAGAGAGGGGCACCGCTTACATCGCTCAAAAAAGAGCGAAAAGAGAGGGGCATCGCTTTCACTATTCAAAAAGAGCGAAAAGAGAGGGGCATCGCTTTCACTGCTCAAAAAAGAGCGAAAAGAGAGGGGCATCGCTTTCACTGCTCAAAAAAGAGCGAAAAGAGAGGGGCATCGCTTTCACTGCTCAAAAAAGAGCGAAAAGAGAGGGGCATCGCTTTCACTGCTCAAAAAAGAGCGAAAAGAGAGGGGCATCGCTTTCACTGCTCAAAAAAGAGCGAAAAGAGAGGGGCATCGCTTTCACTGCTCAAAAAAGAGCGAAAAGAGAGGGGCATCGCTTTCACTGCTCAAAAAAGAGCGAAAAGAGAGGGGCACTGCTGTCATCGCTCAAAAAAGAGCGAAAAGAGAGGGGCATCGCTTTCACTATTCAAAAAGAGCGAAAAGAGAGGGGCACCGCTGTCATCGCTCAAAAAAGAGCGAAAGAGGGGCACCGCTTTCATCGCTCAAAAAAGAGCGAAATAGGGGCACCGCTTTCATCGCTCAAAAAAGAGCGAAAAGAGAGGGGCATCGCTTTCACTGCTCAAAAAAGAGCGAAAAGAGAGGGGCACTGCTGTCATCGCTCAAAAAAGAGCGAAAAGAGAGGGGCATCGCTTTCACTGCTCAAAAAAGAGCGAAAAGAGAGGGGCATCGCTTTCACTGCTCAAAATAGAGCGAAAAGAGAGGGGCACCGCTGTCATCGCTCAAAAAAGAGCGAAAAGAGAGGGGCACCGCTGTCATCGCTCAAAAAAGAGCGAAAAGAGAGGGGCATCGCTTTCACTATTCAAAAAGAGCGAAAAGAGAGGGGCACCGCTGTCATCGCTCAAAAAAGAGCGAAAGAGGGGCACCGCTTTCATCGCTCAAAAAAGAGCGATAAGTGAGGGGCACCGCTGTCATCGCTCAAAAAAGAGCGAAAAGAGAGGGGCATCGCTTTCACTGCTCAAAAAAGAGCGAAAGAGGGGCACCGCTTTCATCGCTCAAAAAAGAGCGAAAAGAGAGGGGCATCGCTTTCACTGCTCAAAAAAGAGCGAAAAGAGAGGGGCACCGCTGTCATTGCTCAAAAAAGAGCGAAAAGAGAGGGGCACCGCTGTCATCGCTCAAAAAAGAGCGAAAAGAGAGGGCATCGCTTTCACTGCTCAAAAAAGAGCGAAAAGAGAGGGGCACCGCGGTCATCGCTCAAAAAAGAGCGAAAAGAGAGGGCATCGCTTTCACTGCTCAAAAAAGAGCGAAAAGAGAGGGGCACCGCGGTCATCGCTCAAAAAAGAGCGAAAAGAGAGGGGCATCGCTTTCACTGCTCAAAAAATAGCGAAAAGAGAGGGGCACTGCTGTCATCGCTCAAAAAAGAGCGAAAAGAGAGGGGCATCGCTTTCACTGCTCAAAAAAGAGCGAAAAGAGAGGGGCATCGCTTTCACTGCTCAAAAAAGAGCGAAAAGAGAGGGGCACTGCTGTCATCGCTCAAAAAAGAGCGAAAAGAGAGGGGCACTGCTGTCATCGCTCAAAAAAGAGCGAAAGAGGGGCATCGCTTTCACTGCTCAAAAAAGAGCGAAAAGAGAGGGGCACTGCTGTCATCGCTCAAAAAAGAGCGAAAAGAGAGGGGCACTGCTGTCATCGCTCAAAAAAGAGCGAAAGAGGGGCATCGCTTTCACTGCTCAAAAAAGAGCGAAAAGAGAGGGGCACTGCTGTCATCGCTCAAAAAAGAGCGAAAAGAGAGGGGCATCGCTTTCACTATTCAAAAAGAGCGAAAAGAGAGGGGCACCGCTGTCATCGCTCAAAAAAGAGCGAAAAGAGAGGGGCATCGCTTTCACTGCTCAAAAAAGAGCGAAAAGAGAGGGGCATCGCTTTCACTGCTCAAAAAAGAGCGAAAAGAGAGGGGCACTGCTGTCATCGCTCAAAAAAGAGCGAAAAGAGAGGGGCATCGCTTTCACTGCTCAAAAAAGAGCGAAAAGAGAGGGGCACCGCTTTCACTGCTCAAAAAAGAGCGAAAAGAGAGGGGCATCGCTTTCACTGCTCAAAAAAAAGCGAAAAGAGAGGGGCACTGCTGTCATCGCTCAAAAAAGAGCGAAAAGAGAGGGCATCACTTTCACTATTCAAAAAGAGCGAAAAGAGAGGGGCACCGCTGTCATCGCTCAAAAAAGAGCGAAAGAGGGGCACCGCTTTCATCGCTCAAAAAAGAGCGAAATAGGGGCACCGCTTTCACTGCTCAAAAAAGAGCGAAAAGAGAGGGGCATCGCTTTCACTGCTCAAAAAAGAGCGAAAAGAGAGGGGCATCGCTTTCACTGCTCAAAAAAGAGCGAAAAGAGAGGGGCATCGCTTTCACTGCTCAAAAAAGAGCGAAAAGAGAGGGGCATCGCTTTCACTGCTCAAAAAAGAGCGAAAAGAGAGGGGCACTGCTGTCATCGCTCAAAAAAGAGCGAAAAGAGAGGGGCATCGCTTTCACTATTCAAAAAGAGCGAAAAGAGAGGGGCACCGCTGTCATCGCTCAAAAAAGAGCGAAAGAGGGGCACCGCTTTCATCGCTCAAAAAAGAGCGAAATAGGGGCACCGCTTTCATCGCTCAAAAAAGAGCGAAAAGAGAGGGGCATCGCTTTCACTGCTCAAAAAAGAGCGAAAAGAGAGGGGCATCGCTTTCACTATTCAAAAAGAGCGAAAAGAGAGGGGCATCGCTTTCACTGCTCAAAAAAGAGCGAAAGAGGGGCACCGCTTTCATCGCTCAAAAAAGAGCGAAATAGGGGCACCGCTTTCATCGCTCAAAAAAGAGCGAAAAGAGAGGGTCATCGCTTTCACTGCTCAAAAAAGAGCGAAAAGAGAGGGGCACCGCTTACATCGCTCAAAAAAGAGCGAAAAGAGAGGGGCATCGCTTTCACTATTCAAAAAGAGCGAAAAGAGAGGGGCATCGCTTTCACTGCTCAAAAAAGAGCGAAAAGAGAGGGTCATCGCTTTCACTGCTCAAAAAAGAGCGAAAAGAGAGGGGCATCGCTTTCACTGCTCAAAAAAGAGCGAAAAGAGAGGGGCATCGCTTTCACTGCTCAAAAAAGAGCGAAAAGAGAGGGGCATCGCTTTCACTGCTCAAAAAAGAGCGAAAAGAGAGGGGCATCGCTTTCACTGCTCAAAAAAGAGCGAAAAGAGAGGGGCACCGCTTACATCGCTCAAAAAAGAGCGAAAAGAGAGGGGCATCGCTTTCACTATTCAAAAAGAGCGAAAAGAGAGGGGCATCGCTTTCACTGCTCAAAAAAGAGCGAAAAGAGAGGGGCATCGCTTTCACTGCTCAAAAAAGAGCGAAAAGAGAGGGGCATCGCTTTCACTGCTCAAAAAAGAGCGAAAAGAGAGGGGCATCGCTTTCACTGCTCAAAAAAGAGCGAAAAGAGAGGGGCATCGCTTTCACTGCTCAAAAAAGAGCGAAAAGAGAGGGGCATCGCTTTCACTGCTCAAAAAAGAGCGAAAAGAGAGGGGCATCGCTTTCACTGCTCAAAAAAGAGCGAAAAGAGAGGGGCACTGCTGTCATCGCTCAAAAAAGAGCGAAAAGAGAGGGGCATCGCTTTCACTATTCAAAAAGAGCGAAAAGAGAGGGGCACCGCTGTCATCGCTCAAAAAAGAGCGAAAGAGGGGCACCGCTTTCATCGCTCAAAAAAGAGCGAAATAGGGGCACCGCTTTCATCGCTCAAAAAAGAGCGAAAAGAGAGGGGCATCGCTTTCACTGCTCAAAAAAGAGCGAAAAGAGAGGGGCACTGCTGTCATCGCTCAAAAAAGAGCGAAAAGAGAGGGGCATCGCTTTCACTGCTCAAAAAAGAGCGAAAAGAGAGGGGCATCGCTTTCACTGCTCAAAATAGAGCGAAAAGAGAGGGGCACCGCTGTCATCGCTCAAAAAAGAGCGAAAAGAGAGGGGCACCGCTGTCATCGCTCAAAAAAGAGCGAAAAGAGAGGGGCACCGCTGTCATCGCTCAAAAAAGAGCGAAAAGAGAGGGGCATCGCTTTCACTGCTCAAAAAAGAGCGAAAAGAGAGGGTCATCGCTTTCACTGCTCAAAAAAGAGCGAAAAGAGAGGGGCACCGCTTACATCGCTCAAAAAAGAGCGAAAAGAGAGGGGCATCGCTTTCACTATTCAAAAAGAGCGAAAAGAGAGGGGCATCGCTTTCACTGCTCAAAAAAGAGCGAAAAGAGAGGGTCATCGCTTTCACTGCTCAAAAAAGAGCGAAAAGAGAGGGGCATCGCTTTCACTGCTCAAAAAAGAGCGAAAAGAGAGGGGCATCGCTTTCACTGCTCAAAAAAGAGCGAAAAGAGAGGGGCATCGCTTTCACTGCTCAAAAAAGAGCGAAAAGAGAGGGTCATCGCTTTCACTGCTCAAAAAAGAGCGAAAAGAGAGGGGCATCGCTTTCACTGCTCAAAAAAGAGCGAAAAGAGAGGGTCATCGCTTTCACTGCTCAAAAAAGAGCGAAAAGAGAGGGGCATCGCTTTCACTGCTCAAAAAAGAGCGAAAAGAGAGGGGCATCGCTTTCACTGCTCAAAAAAGAGCGAAAAGAGAGGGGCATCGCTTTCACTGCTCAAAAAAGAGCGAAAAGAGAGGGGCATCGCTTTCACTGCTCAAAAAAGAGCGAAAAGAGAGGGGCATCGCTTTCACTGCTCAAAAAAGAGCGAAAAGAGAGGGGCATCGCTTTCACTGCTCAAAAAAGAGCGAAAAGAGAGGGGCACCGCTTACATCGCTCAAAAAAGAGCGAAAAGAGAGGGGCATCGCTTTCACTATTCAAAAAGAGCGAAAAGAGAGGGGCATCGCTTTCACTGCTCAAAAAAGAGCGAAAAGAGAGGGGCATCGCTTTCACTGCTCAAAAAAGAGCGAAAAGAGAGGGGCATCGCTTTCACTGCTCAAAAAAGAGCGAAAAGAGAGGGGCATCGCTTTCACTGCTCAAAAAAGAGCGAAAAGAGAGGGGCATCGCTTTCACTGCTCAAAAAAGAGCGAAAAGAGAGGGGCATCGCTTTCACTGCTCAAAAAAGAGCGAAAAGAGAGGGGCATCGCTTTCACTGCTCAAAAAAGAGCGAAAAGAGAGGGGCACTGCTGTCATCGCTCAAAAAAGAGCGAAAAGAGAGGGGCATCGCTTTCACTATTCAAAAAGAGCGAAAAGAGAGGGGCACCGCTGTCATCGCTCAAAAAAGAGCGAAAGAGGGGCACCGCTTTCATCGCTCAAAAAAGAGCGAAATAGGGGCACCGCTTTCATCGCTCAAAAAAGAGCGAAAAGAGAGGGGCATCGCTTTCACTGCTCAAAAAAGAGCGAAAAGAGAGGGGCACTGCTGTCATCGCTCAAAAAAGAGCGAAAAGAGAGGGGCATCGCTTTCACTGCTCAAAAAAGAGCGAAAAGAGAGGGGCATCGCTTTCACTGCTCAAAATAGAGCGAAAAGAGAGGGGCACCGCTGTCATCGCTCAAAAAAGAGCGAAAAGAGAGGGGCACCGCTGTCATCGCTCAAAAAAGAGCGAAAAGAGAGGGGCATCGCTTTCACTATTCAAAAAGAGCGAAAAGAGAGGGGCACCGCTGTCATCGCTCAAAAAAGAGCGAAAGAGGGGCACCGCTTTCATCGCTCAAAAAAGAGCGATAAGTGAGGGGCACCGCTGTCATCGCTCAAAAAAGAGCGAAAAGAGAGGGGCATCGCTTTCACTGCTCAAAAAAGAGCGAAAGAGGGGCACCGCTTTCATCGCTCAAAAAAGAGCGAAAAGAGAGGGGCATCGCTTTCACTGCTCAAAAAAGAGCGAAAAGAGAGGGGCACCGCTGTCATTGCTCAAAAAAGAGCGAAAAGAGAGGGGCACCGCTGTCATCGCTCAAAAAAGAGCGAAAAGAGAGGGCATCGCTTTCACTGCTCAAAAAAGAGCGAAAAGAGAGGGGCACCGCGGTCATCGCTCAAAAAAGAGCGAAAAGAGAGGGCATCGCTTTCACTGCTCAAAAAAGAGCGAAAAGAGAGGGGCACCGCGGTCATCGCTCAAAAAAGAGCGAAAAGAGAGGGGCATCGCTTTCACTGCTCAAAAAATAGCGAAAAGAGAGGGGCACTGCTGTCATCGCTCAAAAAAGAGCGAAAAGAGAGGGGCATCGCTTTCACTGCTCAAAAAAGAGCGAAAAGAGAGGGGCACTGCTGTCATCGCTCAAAAAAGAGCGAAAAGAGAGGGGCACTGCTGTCATCGCTCAAAAAAGAGCGAAAGAGGGGCATCGCTTTCACTGCTCAAAAAAGAGCGAAAAGAGAGGGGCACTGCTGTCATCGCTCAAAAAAGAGCGAAAAGAGAGGGGCATCGCTTTCACTATTCAAAAAGAGCGAAAAGAGAGGGGCACCGCTGTCATCGCTCAAAAAAGAGCGAAAAGAGAGGGGCACTGCTGTCATCGCTCAAAAAAGAGCGAAAGAGGGGCATCGCTTTCACTGCTCAAAAAAGAGCGAAAAGAGAGGGGCACTGCTGTCATCGCTCAAAAAAGAGCGAAAAGAGAGGGGCACTGCTGTCATCGCTCAAAAAAGAGCGAAAAGAGAGGGGCACTGCTGTCATCGCTCAAAAAAGAGCGAAAGAGGGGCATCGCTTTCACTGCTCAAAAAAGAGCGAAAAGAGAGGGGCACTGCTGTCATCGCTCAAAAAAGAGCGAAAAGAGAGGGGCACTGCTGTCATCGCTCAAAAAAGAGCGAAAGAGGGGCATCGCTTTCACTGCTCAAAAAAGAGCGAAAAGAGAGGGGCACTGCTGTCATCGCTCAAAAAAGACCGAAAAGAGAGGGGCATCGCTTTCACTATTCAAAAAGAGCGAAAAGAGAGGGGCACCGCTGTCATCGCTCAAAAAAGAGCGAAAAGAGAGGGGCATCGCTTTCACTGCTCAAAAAAGAGCGAAAAGAGAGGGGCATCGCTTTCACTGCTCAAAAAAGAGCGAAAAGAGAGGGGCACTGCTGTCATCGCTCAAAAAAGAGCGAAAAGAGAGGGGCATCGCTTTCACTGCTCAAAAAAGAGCGAAAAGAGAGGGGCACCGCTTTCACTGCTCAAAAAAGAGCGAAAAGAGAGGGGCATCGCTTTCACTGCTCAAAAAAAAGCGAAAAGAGAGGGGCACTGCTGTCATCGCTCAAAAAAGAGCGAAAAGAGAGGGCATCACTTTCACTATTCAAAAAGAGCGAAAAGAGAGGGGCACCGCTGTCATCGCTCAAAAAAGAGCGAAAGAGGGGCACCGCTTTCATCGCTCAAAAAAGAGCGAAATAGGGGCACCGCTTTCACTGCTCAAAAAAGAGCGAAAAGAGAGGGGCATCGCTTTCACTGCTCAAAAAAGAGCGAAAAGAGAGGGGCATCGCTTTCACTGCTCAAAAAAGAGCGAAAAGAGAGGGGCATCGCTTTCACTGCTCAAAAAAGAGCGAAAAGAGAGGGGCATCGCTTTCACTGCTCAAAAAAGAGCGAAAAGAGAGGGGCACTGCTGTCATCGCTCAAAAAAGAGCGAAAAGAGAGGGGCATCGCTTTCACTATTCAAAAAGAGCGAAAAGAGAGGGGCACCGCTGTCATCGCTCAAAAAAGAGCGAAAGAGGGGCACCGCTTTCATCGCTCAAAAAAGAGCGAAATAGGGGCACCGCTTTCATCGCTCAAAAAAGAGCGAAAAGAGAGGGGCATCGCTTTCACTATTCAAAAAGAGCGAAAAGAGAGGGGCACCGCTTACATCGCTCAAAAAAGAGCGAAAAGAGAGGGGCATCGCTTTCACTATTCAAAAAGAGCGAAAAGAGAGGGGCATCGCTTTCACTGCTCAAAAAAGAGCGAAAAGAGAGGGTCATCGCTTTCACTGCTCAAAAAAGAGCGAAAAGAGAGGGGCATCGCTTTCACTGCTCAAAAAAGAGCGAAAAGAGAGGGGCATCGCTTTCACTGCTCAAAAAAGAGCGAAAAGAGAGGGGCATCGCTTTCACTGCTCAAAAAAGAGCGAAAAGAGAGGGTCATCGCTTTCACTGCTCAAAAAAGAGCGAAAAGAGAGGGGCACCGCTTACATCGCTCAAAAAAGAGCGAAAAGAGAGGGGCATCGCTTTCACTATTCAAAAAGAGCGAAAAGAGAGGGGCATCGCTTTCACTGCTCAAAAAAGAGCGAAAAGAGAGGGTCATCGCTTTCACTGCTCAAAAAAGAGCGAAAAGAGAGGGGCATCGCTTTCACTGCTCAAAAAAGAGCGAAAAGAGAGGGGCATCGCTTTCACTGCTCAAAAAAGAGCGAAAAGAGAGGGGCATCGCTTTCACTGCTCAAAAAAGAGCGAAAAGAGAGGGTCATCGCTTTCACTGCTCAAAAAAGAGCGAAAAGAGAGGGGCATCGCTTTCACTGCTCAAAAAAGAGCGAAAAGAGAGGGTCATCGCTTTCACTGCTCAAAAAAGAGCGAAAAGAGAGGGGCATCGCTTTCACTGCTCAAAAAAGAGCGAAAAGAGAGGGGCATCGCTTTCACTGCTCAAAAAAGAGCGAAAAGAGAGGGGCACCGCTGTCATCGCTCAAAAAAGACCGAAAAGAGAGGGGCACTGCTGTCATCGCTCAAAAAAGAGCGAAAAGAGAGGGGCATCGCTTTCACTGCTCAAAAAAGAGCGAAAAGAGAGGGGCATCGCTTTCACTGCTCAAAAAAGAGCGAAAAGAGAGGGGCACTGCTGTCATCGCTCAAAAAAGAGCGAAAAGAGAGGGGCATCGCTTTCACTGCTCAAAAAAGAGCGAAAAGAGAGGGGCACCGCTTTCACTGCTCAAAAAAGAGCGAAAAGAGAGGGGCATCGCTTTCACTGCTCAAAAAAAAGCGAAAAGAGAGGGGCACTGCTGTCATCGCTCAAAAAAGAGCGAAAAGAGAGGGCATCACTTTCACTATTCAAAAAGAGCGAAAAGAGAGGGGCACCGCTGTCATCGCTCAAAAAAGAGCGAAAGAGGGGCACCGCTTTCATCGCTCAAAAAAGAGCGAAATAGGGGCACCGCTTTCACTGCTCAAAAAAGAGCGAAAAGAGAGGGGCATCGCTTTCACTGCTCAAAAAAGAGCGAAAAGAGAGGGGCATCGCTTTCACTGCTCAAAAAAGAGCGAAAAGAGAGGGGCATCGCTTTCACTGCTCAAAAAAGAGCGAAAAGAGAGGGGCATCGCTTTCACTGCTCAAAAAAGAGCGAAAAGAGAGGGGCACTGCTGTCATCGCTCAAAAAAGAGCGAAAAGAGAGGGGCATCGCTTTCACTATTCAAAAAGAGCGAAAAGAGAGGGGCACCGCTGTCATCGCTCAAAAAAGAGCGAAAGAGGGGCACCGCTTTCATCGCTCAAAAAAGAGCGAAATAGGGGCACCGCTTTCATCGCTCAAAAAAGAGCGAAAAGAGAGGGGCATCGCTTTCACTGCTCAAAAAAGAGCGAAAAGAGAGGGGCACTGCTGTCATCGCTCAAAAAAGAGCGAAAAGAGAGGGGCATCGCTTTCACTGCTCAAAAAAGAGCGAAAAGAGAGGGGCATCGCTTTCACTGCTCAAAATAGAGCGAAAAGAGAGGGGCACCGCTGTCATCGCTCAAAAAAGAGCGAAAAGAGAGGGGCACCGCTGTCATCGCTCAAAAAAGAGCGAAAAGAGAGGGGCACCGCTGTCATCGCTCAAAAAAGAGCGAAAAGAGAGGGGCACTGCTGTCATCGCTCAAAAAAGAGCGAAAAGAGAGGGGCATCGCTTTCACTGCTCAAAAAAGAGCGAAAAGAGAGGGTCATCGCTTTCACTGCTCAAAAAAGAGCGAAAAGAGAGGGGCATCGCTTTCACTGCTCAAAAAAGAGCGAAAAGAGAGGGGCATCGCTTTCACTGCTCAAAAAAGAGCTAAAAGAGAGGGGCATCGCTTTCACTGCTCAAAAAAGAGCGAAAAGAGAGGGTCATCGCTTTCACTGCTCAAAAAAGAGCGAAAAGAGAGGGGCATCGCTTTCACTGCTCAAAAAAGAGCGAAAAGAGAGGGGCATCGCTTTCACTGCTCAAAAAAGAGCGAAAAGAGAGGGTCATCGCTTTCACTGCTCAAAAAAGAGCGAAAAGAGAGGGGCACCGCTTACATCGCTCAAAAAAGAGCGAAAAGAGAGGGGCATCGCTTTCACTATTCAAAAAGAGCGAAAAGAGAGGGGCATCGCTTTCACTGCTCAAAAAAGAGCGAAAAGAGAGGGTCATCGCTTTCACTGCTCAAAAAAGAGCGAAAAGAGAGGGGCATCGCTTTCACTGCTCAAAAAAGAGCGAAAAGAGAGGGGCATCGCTTTCACTGCTCAAAAAAGAGCGAAAAGAGAGGGGCATCGCTTTCACTGCTCAAAAAAGAGCGAAAAGAGAGGGGCACCGCTGTCATCGCTCAAAAAAGAGCGAAAAGAGAGGGGCACCGCTGTCATCGCTCAAAAAAGAGCGAAAAGAGAGGGGCATCGCTTTCACTATTCAAAAAGAGCGAAAAGAGAGGGGCATCGCTTTCACTGCTCAAAATAGAGCGAAAAGAGAGGGGCACCGCTGTCATCGCTCAAAAAAGAGCGAAAAGAGAGGGGCACCGCTGTCATCGCTCAAAAAAGAGCGAAAAGAGAGGGGCACCGCTGTCATCGCTCAAAAAAGAGCGAAAAGAGAGGGGCATCGCTTTCACTATTCAAAAAGAGCGAAAAGAGAGGGGCATCGCTTTCACTGCTCAAAAAAGAGCGAAAAGAGAGGGGCATCGCTTTCACTGCTCAAAAAAGAGCGAAAAGAGAGGGGCATCGCTTTCACTGCTCAAAAAAGAGCGAAAAGAGAGGGGCATCGCTTTCACTGCTCAAAAAAGAGCGAAAAGAGAGGGGCATCGCTTTCACTGCTCAAAAAAGAGCGAAAAGAGAGGGGCATCGCTTTCACTGCTCAAAAAAGAGCGAAAAGAGAGGGGCACCGCTTACATCGCTCAAAAAAGAGCGAAAAGAGAGGGGCATCGCTTTCACTGCTCAAAAAAGAGCGAAAAGAGAGGGGCATCGCTTTCACTGCTCAAAAAAGAGCGAAAAGAGAGGGTCATCGCTTTCACTGCTCAAAAAAGAGCGAAAAGAGAGGGGCATCGCTTTCACTGCTCAAAAAAGAGCGAAAAGAGAGGGGCATCGCTTTCACTGCTCAAAAAAGAGCGAAAAGAGAGGGGCATCGCTTTCACTGCTCAAAAAAGAGCGAAAAGAGAGGGGCATCGCTTTCACTGCTCAAAAAAGAGCGAAAAGAGAGGGGCATCGCTTTCACTGCTCAAAAAAGAGCGAAAAGAGAGGGGCATCGCTTTCACTGCTCAAAAAAGAGCGAAAAGAGAGGGGCATCGCTTTCACTGCTCAAAAAAGAGCGAAAAGAGAGGGGCATCGCTTTCACTGCTCAAAAAAGAGCGAAAAGAGAGGGGCATCGCTTTCACTGCTCAAAAAAGAGCGAAAAGAGAGGGTCATCGCTTTCACTGCTCAAAAAAGAGCGAAAAGAGAGGGGCACCGCTTACATCGCTCAAAAAAGAGCGAAAAGAGAGGGGCATCGCTTTCACTATTCAAAAAGAGCGAAAAGAGAGGGGCATCGCTTTCACTGCTCAAAAAAGAGCGAAAAGAGAGGGTCATCGCTTTCACTGCTCAAAAAAGAGCGAAAAGAGAGGGGCATCGCTTTCACTGCTCAAAATAGAGCGAAAAGAGAGGGGCACCGCTGTCATCGCTCAAAAAAGAGCGAAAAGAGAGGGGCACCGCTGTCATCGCTCAAAAAAGAGCGAAAAGAGAGGGGCACCGCAGTCATCGCTCAAAAAAGAGCGAAAAGAGAGGGGCATCGCTTTCACTATTCAAAAAGAGCGAAAAGAGAGGGGCATCGCTTTCACTGCTCAAAATAGAGCGAAAAGAGAGGGGCACCGCTGTCATCGCTCAAAAAAGAGCGAAAAGAGAGGGGCACCGCTGTCATCGCTCAAAAAAGAGCGAAAAGAGAGGGGCACCGCTGTCATCGCTCAAAAAAGAGCGAAAAGAGAGGGGCATCGCTTTCACTATTCAAAAAGAGCGAAAAGAGAGGGGCATCGCTTTCACTGCTCAAAAAAGAGCGAAAAGAGAGGGGCATCGCTTTCACTGCTCAAAAAAGAGCGAAAAGAGAGGGGCATCGCTTTCACTGCTCAAAAAAGAGCGAAAAGAGAGGGGCATCGCTTTCACTGCTCAAAAAAGAGCGAAAAGAGAGGGGCATCGCTTTCACTGCTCAAAAAAGAGCGAAAAGAGAGGGGCATCGCTTTCACTGCTCAAAAAAGAGCGAAAAGAGAGGGGCATCGCTTTCACTGCTCAAAAAAGAGCGAAAAGAGAGGGTCATCGCTTTCACTGCTCAAAAAAGAGCGAAAAGAGAGGGGCATCGCTTTCACTGCTCAAAAAAGAGCGAAAAGAGAGGGGCATCGCTTTCACTGCTCAAAAAAGAGCGAAAAGAGAGGGGCATCGCTTTCACTGCTCAAAAAAGAGCGAAAAGAGAGGGGCATCGCTTTCACTGCTCAAAAAAGAGCGAAAAGAGAGGGGCATCGCTTTCACTGCTCAAAAAAGAGCGAAAAGAGAGGGGCATCGCTTTCACTGCTCAAAAAAGAGCGAAAAGAGAGGGGCATCGCTTTCACTGCTCAAAAAAGAGCGAAAAGAGAGGGGCATCGCTTTCACTGCTCAAAAAAGAGCGAAAAGAGAGGGTCATCGCTTTCACTGCTCAAAAAAGAGCGAAAAGAGAGGGGCACCGCTTACATCGCTCAAAAAAGAGCGAAAAGAGAGGGGCATCGCTTTCACTATTCAAAAAGAGCGAAAAGAGAGGGGCATCGCTTTCACTGCTCAAAAAAGAGCGAAAAGAGAGGGTCATCGCTTTCACTGCTCAAAAAAGAGCGAAAAGAGAGGGGCATCGCTTTCACTGCTCAAAAAAGAGCGAAAAGAGAGGGGCATCGCTTTCACTGCTCAAAAAAGAGCGAAAAGAGAGGGTCATCGCTTTCACTGCTCAAAAAAGAGCGAAAAGAGAGGGGCACCGCTTACATCGCTCAAAAAAGAGCGAAAAGAGAGGGGCATCGCTTTCACTATTCAAAAAGAGCGAAAAGAGAGGGGCATCGCTTTCACTGCTCAAAAAAGAGCGAAAAGAGAGGGTCATCGCTTTCACTGCTCAAAAAAGAGCGAAAAGAGAGGGGCATCGCTTTCACTGCTCAAAATAGAGCGAAAAGAGAGGGGCACCGCTGTCATCGCTCAAAAAAGAGCGAAAAGAGAGGGGCACCGCTGTCATCGCTCAAAAAAGAGCGAAAAGAGAGGGGCACCGCTGTCATCGCTCAAAAAAGAGCGAAAAGAGAGGGGCATCGCTTTCACTATTCAAAAAGAGCGAAAAGAGAGGGGCATCGCTTTCACTGCTCAAAATAGAGCGAAAAGAGAGGGGCACCGCTGTCATCGCTCAAAAAAGAGCGAAAAGAGAGGGGCACCGCTGTCATCGCTCAAAAAAGAGCGAAAAGAGAGGGGCACCGCTGTCATCGCTCAAAAAAGAGCGAAAAGAGAGGGGCATCGCTTTCACTATTCAAAAAGAGCGAAAAGAGAGGGGCATCGCTTTCACTGCTCAAAAAAGAGCGAAAAGAGAGGGGCATCGCTTTCACTGCTCAAAAAAGAGCGAAAAGAGAGGGGCATCGCTTTCACTGCTCAAAAAAGAGCGAAAAGAGAGGGGCATCGCTTTCACTGCTCAAAAAAGAGCGAAAAGAGAGGGGCATCGCTTTCACTGCTCAAAAAAGAGCGAAAAGAGAGGGGCATCGCTTTCACTGCTCAAAAAAGAGCGAAAAGAGAGGGGCATCGCTTTCACTGCTCAAAAAAGAGCGAAAAGAGAGGGTCATCGCTTTCACTGCTCAAAAAAGAGCGAAAAGAGAGGGTCATCGCTTTCACTGCTCAAAAAAGAGCGAAAAGAGAGGGGCACCGCTTACATCGCTCAAAAAAGAGCGAAAAGAGAGGGGCATCGCTTTCACTATTCAAAAAGAGCGAAAAGAGAGGGGCATCGCTTTCACTGCTCAAAAAAGAGCGAAAAGAGAGGGTCATCGCTTTCACTGCTCAAAAAAGAGCGAAAAGAGAGGGGCATCGCTTTCACTGCTCAAAAAAGAGCGAAAAGAGAGGGGCATCGCTTTCACTGCTCAAAAAAGAGCGAAAAGAGAGGGGCATCGCTTTCACTGCTCAAAAAAGAGCGAAAAGAGAGGGTCATCGCTTTCACTGCTCAAAAAAGAGCGAAAAGAGAGGGGCATCGCTTTCACTGCTCAAAAAAGAGCGAAAAGAGAGGGGCATCGCTTTCACTGCTCAAAAAAGAGCGAAAAGAGAGGGGCATCGCTTTCACTGCTCAAAAAAGAGCGAAAAGAGAGGGGCATCGCTTTCACTGCTCAAAAAAGAGCGAAAAGAGAGGGGCATCGCTTTCACTGCTCAAAAAAGAGCGAAAAGAGAGGGTCATCGCTTTCACTGCTCAAAAAAGAGCGAAAAGAGAGGGGCATCGCTTTCACTGCTCAAAAAAGAGCGAAAAGAGAGGGGCATCGCTTTCACTGCTCAAAAAAGAGCGAAAAGAGAGGGGCATCGCTTTCACTGCTCAAAAAAGAGCGAAAAGAGAGGGGCATCGCTTTCACTGCTCAAAAAAGAGCGAAAAGAGAGGGGCATCGCTTTCACTGCTCAAAAAAGAGCGAAAAGAGAGGGGCATCGCTTTCACTGCTCAAAAAAGAGCGAAAAGAGAGGGGCATCGCTTTCACTGCTCAAAAAAGAGCGAAAAGAGAGGGTCATCGCTTTCACTGCTCAAAAAAGAGCGAAAAGAGAGGGGCACCGCTTACATCGCTCAAAAAAGAGCGAAAAGAGAGGGGCATCGCTTTCACTATTCAAAAAGAGCGAAAAGAGAGGGGCATCGCTTTCACTGCTCAAAAAAGAGCGAAAAGAGAGGGTCATCGCTTTCACTGCTCAAAAAAGAGCGAAAAGAGAGGGGCATCGCTTTCACTGCTCAAAAAAGAGCGAAAAGAGAGGGGCATCGCTTTCACTGCTCAAAAAAGAGCGAAAAGAGAGGGTCATCGCTTTCACTGCTCAAAAAAGAGCGAAAAGAGAGGGGCACCGCTTACATCGCTCAAAAAAGAGCGAAAAGAGAGGGTCATCGCTTTCACTGCTCAAAAAAGAGCGAAAAGAGAGGGGCACCGCTTACATCGCTCAAAAAAGAGCGAAAAGAGAGGGGCATCGCTTTCACTATTCAAAAAGAGCGAAAAGAGAGGGGCATCGCTTTCACTGCTCAAAAAAGAGCGAAAAGAGAGGGTCATCGCTTTCACTGCTCAAAAAAGAGCGAAAAGAGAGGGGCATCGCTTTCACTGCTCAAAATAGAGCGAAAAGAGAGGGGCACCGCTGTCATCGCTCAAAAAAGAGCGAAAAGAGAGGGGCACCGCTGTCATCGCTCAAAAAAGAGCGAAAAGAGAGGGGCATCGCTTTCACTATTCAAAAAGAGCGAAAAGAGAGGGGCATCGCTTTCACTGCTCAAAAAAGAGCGAAAAGAGAGGGTCATCGCTTTCACTGCTCAAAAAAGAGCGAAAAGAGAGGGGCATCGCTTTCACTGCTCAAAAAAGAGCGAAAAGAGAGGGGCATCGCTTTCACTGCTCAAAAAAGAGCGAAAAGAGAGGGGCATCGCTTTCACTGCTCAAAAAAGAGCGAAAAGAGAGGGGCATCGCTTTCACTGCTCAAAAAAGAGCGAAAAGAGAGGGGCATCGCTTTCACTGCTCAAAAAAGAGCGAAAAGAGAGGGTCATCGCTTTCACTGCTCAAAAAAGAGCGAAAAGAGAGGGGCATCGCTTTCACTGCTCAAAAAAGAGCGAAAAGAGAGGGGCATCGCTTTCACTGCTCAAAAAAGAGCGAAAAGAGAGGGGCATCGCTTTCACTGCTCAAAAAAGAGCGAAAAGAGAGGGGCATCGCTTTCACTGCTCAAAAAAGAGCGAAAAGAGAGGGGCATCGCTTTCACTGCTCAAAAAAGAGCGAAAAGAGAGGGGCATCGCTTTCACTGCTCAAAAAAGAGCGAAAAGAGAGGGGCATCGCTTTCACTGCTCAAAAAAGAGCGAAAAGAGAGGGTCATCGCTTTCACTGCTCAAAAAAGAGCGAAAAGAGAGGGGCACCGCTTACATCGCTCAAAAAAGAGCGAAAAGAGAGGGGCATCGCTTTCACTATTCAAAAAGAGCGAAAAGAGAGGGGCATCGCTTTCACTGCTCAAAAAAGAGCGAAAAGAGAGGGTCATCGCTTTCACTGCTCAAAAAAGAGCGAAAAGAGAGGGGCATCGCTTTCACTGCTCAAAAAAGAGCGAAAAGAGAGGGGCATCGCTTTCACTGCTCAAAAAAGAGCGAAAAGAGAGGGTCATCGCTTTCACTGCTCAAAAAAGAGCGAAAAGAGAGGGGCACCGCTTACATCGCTCAAAAAAGAGCGAAAAGAGAGGGGCATCGCTTTCACTATTCAAAAAGAGCGAAAAGAGAGGGGCATCGCTTTCACTGCTCAAAAAAGAGCGAAAAGAGAGGGTCATCGCTTTCACTGCTCAAAAAAGAGCGAAAAGAGAGGGGCATCGCTTTCACTGCTCAAAATAGAGCGAAAAGAGAGGGGCACCGCTGTCATCGCTCAAAAAAGAGCGAAAAGAGAGGGGCACCGCTGTCATCGCTCAAAAAAGAGCGAAAAGAGAGGGGCACCGCTGTCATCGCTCAAAAAAGAGCGAAAAGAGAGGGGCATCGCTTTCACTATTCAAAAAGAGCGAAAAGAGAGGGGCATCGCTTTCACTGCTCAAAATAGAGCGAAAAGAGAGGGGCACCGCTGTCATCGCTCAAAAAAGAGCGAAAAGAGAGGGGCACCGCTGTCATCGCTCAAAAAAGAGCGAAAAGAGAGGGGCACCGCTGTCATCGCTCAAAAAAGAGCGAAAAGAGAGGGGCATCGCTTTCACTATTCAAAAAGAGCGAAAAGAGAGGGGCATCGCTTTCACTGCTCAAAAAAGAGCGAAAAGAGAGGGGCATCGCTTTCACTGCTCAAAAAAGAGCGAAAAGAGAGGGGCATCGCTTTCACTGCTCAAAAAAGAGCGAAAAGAGAGGGGCATCGCTTTCACTGCTCAAAAAAGAGCGAAAAGAGAGGGGCATCGCTTTCACTGCTCAAAAAAGAGCGAAAAGAGAGGGGCATCGCTTTCACTGCTCAAAAAAGAGCGAAAAGAGAGGGGCATCGCTTTCACTGCTCAAAAAAGAGCGAAAAGAGAGGGTCATCGCTTTCACTGCTCAAAAAAGAGCGAAAAGAGAGGGTCATCGCTTTCACTGCTCAAAAAAGAGCGAAAAGAGAGGGGCACCGCTTACATCGCTCAAAAAAGAGCGAAAAGAGAGGGGCATCGCTTTCACTATTCAAAAAGAGCGAAAAGAGAGGGGCATCGCTTTCACTGCTCAAAAAAGAGCGAAAAGAGAGGGTCATCGCTTTCACTGCTCAAAAAAGAGCGAAAAGAGAGGGGCATCGCTTTCACTGCTCAAAAAAGAGCGAAAAGAGAGGGGCATCGCTTTCACTGCTCAAAAAAGAGCGAAAAGAGAGGGGCATCGCTTTCACTGCTCAAAAAAGAGCGAAAAGAGAGGGTCATCGCTTTCACTGCTCAAAAAAGAGCGAAAAGAGAGGGGCATCGCTTTCACTGCTCAAAAAAGAGCGAAAAGAGAGGGGCATCGCTTTCACTGCTCAAAAAAGAGCGAAAAGAGAGGGGCATCGCTTTCACTGCTCAAAAAAGAGCGAAAAGAGAGGGGCATCGCTTTCACTGCTCAAAAAAGAGCGAAAAGAGAGGGGCATCGCTTTCACTGCTCAAAAAAGAGCGAAAAGAGAGGGGCATCGCTTTCACTGCTCAAAAAAGAGCGAAAAGAGAGGGGCATCGCTTTCACTGCTCAAAAAAGAGCGAAAAGAGAGGGTCATCGCTTTCACTGCTCAAAAAAGAGCGAAAAGAGAGGGGCACCGCTTACATCGCTCAAAAAAGAGCGAAAAGAGAGGGGCATCGCTTTCACTATTCAAAAAGAGCGAAAAGAGAGGGGCATCGCTTTCACTGCTCAAAAAAGAGCGAAAAGAGAGGGTCATCGCTTTCACTGCTCAAAAAAGAGCGAAAAGAGAGGGGCATCGCTTTCACTGCTCAAAAAAGAGCGAAAAGAGAGGGGCATCGCTTTCACTGCTCAAAAAAGAGCGAAAAGAGAGGGGCATCGCTTTCACTGCTCAAAAAAGAGCGAAAAGAGAGGGGCATCGCTTTCACTGCTCAAAAAAGAGCGAAAAGAGAGGGGCATCGCTTTCACTGCTCAAAAAAGAGCTAAAAGAGAGGGGCATCGCTTTCACTGCTCAAAAAAGAGCGAAAAGAGAGGGGCATCGCTTTCACTGCTCAAAAAAGAGCGAAAAGAGAGGGGCATCGCTTTCACTGCTCAAAAAAGAGCGAAAAGAGAGGGGCATCGCTTTCACTGCTCAAAAAAGAGCGAAAAGAGAGGGGCATCGCTTTCACTGCTCAAAAAAGAGCGAAAAGAGAGGGGCATCGCTTTCACTGCTCAAAAAAGAGCGAAAAGAGAGGGTCATCGCTTTCACTGCTCAAAAAAGAGCGAAAAGAGAGGGGCATCGCTTTCACTGCTCAAAAAAGAGCGAAAAGAGAGGGGCATCGCTTTCACTGCTCAAAAAAGAGCGAAAAGAGAGGGGCATCGCTTTCACTGCTCAAAAAAGAGCGAAAAGAGAGGGTCATCGCTTTCACTGCTCAAAAAAGAGCGAAAAGAGAGGGGCATCGCTTTCACTGCTCAAAAAAGAGCGAAAAGAGAGGGGCATCGCTTTCACTGCTCAAAAAAGAGCGAAAAGAGAGGGGCATCGCTTTCACTGCTCAAAAAAGAGCGAAAAGAGAGGGGCATCGCTTTCACTGCTCAAAAAAGAGCGAAAAGAGAGGGTCATCGCTTTCACTGCTCAAAAAAGAGCGAAAAGAGAGGGGCACCGCTTACATCGCTCAAAAAAGAGCGAAAAGAGAGGGGCATCGCTTTCACTATTCAAAAAGAGCGAAAAGAGAGGGGCATCGCTTTCACTGCTTAAAAAAGAGCGAAAAGAGAGGGTCATCGCTTTCACTGCTCAAAAAAGAGCGAAAAGAGAGGGGCATCGCTTTCACTGCTCAAAAAAGAGCGAAAAGAGAGGGGCATCGCTTTCACTGCTCAAAAAAGAGCGAAAAGAGAGGGGCATCGCTTTCACTGCTCAAAAAAGAGCGAAAAGAGAGGGGCATCGCTTTCACTGCTCAAAAAAGAGCGAAAAGAGAGGGGCATCGCTTTCACTGCTCAAAAAAGAGCGAAAAGAGAGGGGCACTGCTGTCATCGCTCAAAAAAGAGCGAAAAGAGAGGGGCATCGCTTTCACTGCTCAAAAAAGAGCGAAAAGAGAGGGGCATCGCTTTCACTGCTCAAAAAAGAGCGAAAAGAGAGGGGCATCGCTTTCACTGCTCAAAAAAGAGCGAAAAGAGAGGGGCATCGCTTTCACTGCTCAAAAAAGAGCGAAAAGAGAGGGGCACCGCTTACATCGCTCAAAAAAGAGCGAAAAGAGAGGGGCATCGCTTTCACTATTCAAAAAGAGCGAAAAGAGAGGGGCATCGCTTTCACTGCTCAAAAAAGAGCGAAAAGAGAGGGGCATCGCTTTCACTGCTCAAAAAAGAGCGAAAAGAGAGGGGCATCGCTTTCACTGCTCAAAAAAGAGCGAAAAGAGAGGGGCATCGCTTTCACTGCTCAAAAAAGAGCGAAAAGAGAGGGGCATCGCTTTCACTGCTCAAAAAAGAGCGAAAAGAGAGGGGCATCGCTTTCACTGCTCAAAAAAGAGCGAAAAGAGAGGGGCATCGCTTTCACTGCTCAAAAAAGAGCGAAAAGAGAGGGGCACTGCTGTCATCGCTCAAAAAAGAGCGAAAAGAGAGGGGCATCGCTTTCACTATTCAAAAAGAGCGAAAAGAGAGGGGCACCGCTGTCATCGCTCAAAAAAGAGCGAAAGAGGGGCACCGCTTTCATCGCTCAAAAAAGAGCGAAATAGGGGCACCGCTTTCATCGCTCAAAAAAGAGCGAAAAGAGAGGGGCATCGCTTTCACTGCTCAAAAAAGAGCGAAAAGAGAGGGGCACTGCTGTCATCGCTCAAAAAAGAGCGAAAAGAGAGGGGCATCGCTTTCACTGCTCAAAAAAGAGCGAAAAGAGAGGGGCATCGCTTTCACTGCTCAAAATAGAGCGAAAAGAGAGGGGCACCGCTGTCATCGCTCAAAAAAGAGCGAAAAGAGAGGGGCACCGCTGTCATCGCTCAAAAAAGAGCGAAAAGAGAGGGGCACCGCTGTCATCGCTCAAAAAAGAGCGAAAAGAGAGGGGCATCGCTTTCACTATTCAAAAAGAGCGAAAAGAGAGGGGCACCGCTTACATCGCTCAAAAAAGAGCGAAAAGAGAGGGGCATCGCTTTCACTATTCAAAAAGAGCGAAAAGAGAGGGGCATCGCTTTCACTGCTCAAAAAAGAGCGAAAAGAGAGGGTCATCGCTTTCACTGCTCAAAAAAGAGCGAAAAGAGAGGGGCATCGCTTTCACTGCTCAAAAAAGAGCGAAAAGAGAGGGGCATCGCTTTCACTGCTCAAAAAAGAGCTAAAAGAGAGGGGCATCGCTTTCACTGCTCAAAAAAGAGCGAAAAGAGAGGGTCATCGCTTTCACTGCTCAAAAAAGAGCGAAAAGAGAGGGGCATCGCTTTCACTGCTCAAAAAAGAGCGAAAAGAGAGGGGCATCGCTTTCACTGCTCAAAAAAGAGCGAAAAGAGAGGGGCATCGCTTTCACTGCTCAAAAAAGAGCGAAAAGAGAGGGGCATCGCTTTCACTGCTCAAAAAAGAGCGAAAAGAGAGGGGCATCGCTTTCACTGCTCAAAAAAGAGCGAAAAGAGAGGGGCATCGCTTTCACTGCTCAAAAAAGAGCGAAAAGAGAGGGGCATCGCTTTCACTGCTCAAAAAAGAGCGAAAAGAGAGGGGCATCGCTTTCACTGCTCAAAAAAGAGCGAAAAGAGAGGGTCATCGCTTTCACTGCTCAAAAAAGAGCGAAAAGAGAGGGGCACCGCTTACATCGCTCAAAAAAGAGCGAAAAGAGAGGGGCATCGCTTTCACTATTCAAAAAGAGCGAAAAGAGAGGGGCATCGCTTTCACTGCTCAAAAAAGAGCGAAAAGAGAGGGTCATCGCTTTCACTGCTCAAAAAAGAGCGAAAAGAGAGGGGCATCGCTTTCACTGCTCAAAAAAGAGCGAAAAGAGAGGGGCATCGCTTTCACTGCTCAAAAAAGAGCGAAAAGAGAGGGGCATCGCTTTCACTGCTCAAAAAAGAGCGAAAAGAGAGGGGCATCGCTTTCACTGCTCAAAAAAGAGCGAAAAGAGAGGGGCATCGCTTTCACTGCTCAAAAAAGAGCGAAAAGAGAGGGTCATCGCTTTCACTGCTCAAAAAAGAGCGAAAAGAGAGGGGCATCGCTTTCACTGCTCAAAAAAGAGCGAAAAGAGAGGGGCACCGCTTACATCGCTCAAAAAAGAGCGAAAAGAGAGGGGCATCGCTTTCACTATTCAAAAAGAGCGAAAAGAGAGGGGCATCGCTTTCACTGCTCAAAAAAGAGCGAAAAGAGAGGGTCATCGCTTTCACTGCTCAAAAAAGAGCGAAAAGAGAGGGGCATCGCTTTCACTGCTCAAAAAAGAGCGAAAAGAGAGGGGCATCGCTTTCACTGCTCAAAAAAGAGCGAAAAGAGAGGGGCATCGCTTTCACTGCTCAAAAAAGAGCGAAAAGAGAGGGGCATCGCTTTCACTGCTCAAAAAAGAGCGAAAAGAGAGGGGCATCGCTTTCACTGCTCAAAAAAGAGCTAAAAGAGAGGGGCATCGCTTTCACTGCTCAAAAAAGAGCGAAAAGAGAGGGGCATCGCTTTCACTGCTCAAAAAAGAGCGAAAAGAGAGGGGCATCGCTTTCACTGCTCAAAAAAGAGCGAAAAGAGAGGGGCACTGCTGTCATCGCTCAAAAAAGAGCGAAAAGAGAGGGGCATCGCTTTCACTGCTCAAAAAAGAGCGAAAAGAGAGGGGCATCGCTTTCACTGCTCAAAATAGAGCGAAAAGAGAGGGGCACCGCTTTCACTGCTCAAAAAAGAGCGAAAAGAGAGGGGCACCGCTTACATCGCTCAAAAAAGAGCGAAAAGAGAGGGGCATCGCTTTCACTATTCAAAAAGAGCGAAAAGAGAGGGGCATCGCTTTCACTGCTCAAAAAAGAGCGAAAAGAGAGGGGCATCGCTTTCACTGCTCAAAAAAGAGCGAAAAGAGAGGGGCATCGCTTTCACTGCTCAAAAAAGAGCGAAAAGAGAGGGGCACTGCTGTCATCGCTCAAAAAAGAGCGAAAAGAGAGGGGCATCGCTTTCACTATTCAAAAAGAGCGAAAAGAGAGGGGCACCGCTGTCATCGCTCAAAAAAGAGCGAAAGAGGGGCACCGCTTTCATCGCTCAAAAAAGAGCGAAATAGGGGCACCGCTTTCATCGCTCAAAAAAGAGCGAAAAGAGAGGGGCATCGCTTTCACTGCTCAAAAAAAAGCGAAAAGAGAGGGGCACTGCTGTCATCGCTCAAAAAAGAGCGAAAAGAGAGGGGCATCGCTTTCACTGCTCAAAAAAGAGCGAAAAGAGAGGGGCATCGCTTTCACTGCTCAAAATAGAGCGAAAAGAGAGGGGCACCGCTGTCATCGCTCAAAAAAGAGCGAAAAGAGAGGGGCACCGCTGTCATCGCTCAAAAAAGAGCGAAAAGAGAGGGGCACCGCTGTCATCGCTCAAAAAAGAGCGAAAAGAGAGGGGCATCGCTTTCACTATTCAAAAAGAGCGAAAAGAGAGGGGCACCGCTTACATCGCTCAAAAAAGAGCGAAAAGAGAGGGGCATCGCTTTCACTATTCAAAAAGAGCGAAAAGAGAGGGGCATCGCTTTCACTGCTCAAAAAAGAGCGAAAAGAGAGGGTCATCGCTTTCACTGCTCAAAAAAGAGCGAAAAGAGAGGGGCATCGCTTTCACTGCTCAAAAAAGAGCGAAAAGAGAGGGGCATCGCTTTCACTGCTCAAAAAAGAGCTAAAAGAGAGGGGCATCGCTTTCACTGCTCAAAAAAGAGCGAAAAGAGAGGGTCATCGCTTTCACTGCTCAAAAAAGAGCGAAAAGAGAGGGGCATCGCTTTCACTGCTCAAAAAAGAGCGAAAAGAGAGGGGCATCGCTTTCACTGCTCAAAAAAGAGCGAAAAGAGAGGGGCATCGCTTTCACTGCTCAAAAAAGAGCGAAAAGAGAGGGGCATCGCTTTCACTGCTCAAAAAAGAGCGAAAAGAGAGGGGCATCGCTTTCACTGCTCAAAAAAGAGCGAAAAGAGAGGGGCATCGCTTTCACTGCTCAAAAAAGAGCGAAAAGAGAGGGGCATCGCTTTCACTGCTCAAAAAAGAGCGAAAAGAGAGGGGCATCGCTTTCACTGCTCAAAAAAGAGCGAAAAGAGAGGGTCATCGCTTTCACTGCTCAAAAAAGAGCGAAAAGAGAGGGGCACCGCTTACATCGCTCAAAAAAGAGCGAAAAGAGAGGGGCATCGCTTTCACTATTCAAAAAGAGCGAAAAGAGAGGGGCATCGCTTTCACTGCTCAAAAAAGAGCGAAAAGAGAGGGTCATCGCTTTCACTGCTCAAAAAAGAGCGAAAAGAGAGGGGCATCGCTTTCACTGCTCAAAAAAGAGCGAAAAGAGAGGGGCATCGCTTTCACTGCTCAAAAAAGAGCGAAAAGAGAGGGGCATCGCTTTCACTGCTCAAAAAAGAGCGAAAAGAGAGGGGCATCGCTTTCACTGCTCAAAAAAGAGCGAAAAGAGAGGGGCATCGCTTTCACTGCTCAAAAAAGAGCGAAAAGAGAGGGTCATCGCTTTCACTGCTCAAAAAAGAGCGAAAAGAGAGGGGCATCGCTTTCACTGCTCAAAATAGAGCGAAAAGAGAGGGGCACCGCTGTCATCGCTCAAAAAAGAGCGAAAAGAGAGGGGCACCGCTGTCATCGCTCAAAAAAGAGCGAAAAGAGAGGGGCACCGCTGTCATCGCTCAAAAAAGAGCGAAAAGAGAGGGGCATCGCTTTCACTATTCAAAAAGAGCGAAAAGAGAGGGGCACCGCTTACATCGCTCAAAAAAGAGCGAAAAGAGAGGGGCATCGCTTTCACTATTCAAAAAGAGCGAAAAGAGAGGGGCATCGCTTTCACTGCTCAAAAAAGAGCGAAAAGAGAGGGTCATCGCTTTCACTGCTCAAAAAAGAGCGAAAAGAGAGGGGCATCGCTTTCACTGCTCAAAAAAGAGCGAAAAGAGAGGGGCATCGCTTTCACTGCTCAAAAAAGAGCTAAAAGAGAGGGGCATCGCTTTCACTGCTCAAAAAAGAGCGAAAAGAGAGGGTCATCGCTTTCACTGCTCAAAAAAGAGCGAAAAGAGAGGGGCATCGCTTTCACTGCTCAAAAAAGAGCGAAAAGAGAGGGGCATCGCTTTCACTGCTCAAAAAAGAGCGAAAAGAGAGGGGCATCGCTTTCACTGCTCAAAAAAGAGCGAAAAGAGAGGGGCATCGCTTTCACTGCTCAAAAAAGAGCGAAAAGAGAGGGGCATCGCTTTCACTGCTCAAAAAAGAGCGAAAAGAGAGGGGCATCGCTTTCACTGCTCAAAAAAGAGCGAAAAGAGAGGGGCATCGCTTTCACTGCTCAAAAAAGAGCGAAAAGAGAGGGGCATCGCTTTCACTGCTCAAAAAAGAGCGAAAAGAGAGGGTCATCGCTTTCACTGCTCAAAAAAGAGCGAAAAGAGAGGGGCACCGCTTACATCGCTCAAAAAAGAGCGAAAAGAGAGGGGCATCGCTTTCACTATTCAAAAAGAGCGAAAAGAGAGGGGCATCGCTTTCACTGCTCAAAAAAGAGCGAAAAGAGAGGGTCATCGCTTTCACTGCTCAAAAAAGAGCGAAAAGAGAGGGGCATCGCTTTCACTGCTCAAAAAAGAGCGAAAAGAGAGGGGCATCGCTTTCACTGCTCAAAAAAGAGCGAAAAGAGAGGGGCATCGCTTTCACTGCTCAAAAAAGAGCGAAAAGAGAGGGGCATCGCTTTCACTGCTCAAAAAAGAGCGAAAAGAGAGGGGCATCGCTTTCACTGCTCAAAAAAGAGCGAAAAGAGAGGGTCATCGCTTTCACTGCTCAAAAAAGAGCGAAAAGAGAGGGGCATCGCTTTCACTGCTCAAAAAAGAGCGAAAAGAGAGGGGCACCGCTTACATCGCTCAAAAAAGAGCGAAAAGAGAGGGGCATCGCTTTCACTATTCAAAAAGAGCGAAAAGAGAGGGGCATCGCTTTCACTGCTCAAAAAAGAGCGAAAAGAGAGGGTCATCGCTTTCACTGCTCAAAAAAGAGCGAAAAGAGAGGGGCATCGCTTTCACTGCTCAAAAAAGAGCGAAAAGAGAGGGGCATCGCTTTCACTGCTCAAAATAGAGCGAAAAGAGAGGGGCACCGCTTTCACTGCTCAAAAAAGAGCGAAAAGAGAGGGGCACCGCTTACATCGCTCAAAAAAGAGCGAAAAGAGAGGGGCATCGCTTTCACTATTCAAAAAGAGCGAAAAGAGAGGGGCATCGCTTTCACTGCTCAAAAAAGAGCGAAAAGAGAGGGTCATCGCTTTCACTGCTCAAAAAAGAGCGAAAAGAGAGGGGCATCGCTTTCACTGCTCAAAAAAGAGCGAAAAGAGAGGGGCATCGCTTTCACTGCTCAAAAAAGAGCGAAAAGAGAGGGGCATCGCTTTCACTGCTCAAAAAAGAGCGAAAAGAGAGGGGCATCGCTTTCACTGCTCAAAAAAGAGCGAAAAGAGAGGGGCATCGCTTTCACTGCTCAAAAAAGAGCGAAAAGAGAGGGGCATCGCTTTCACTGCTCAAAATAGAGCGAAAAGAGAGGGGCACCGCTGTCATCGCTCAAAAAAGAGCGAAAAGAGAGGGGCACCGCTGTCATCGCTCAAAAAAGAGCGAAAAGAGAGGGGCACCGCTGTCATCGCTCAAAAAAGAGCGAAAAGAGAGGGGCATCGCTTTCACTATTCAAAAAGAGCGAAAAGAGAGGGGCATCGCTTTCACTGCTCAAAATAGAGCGAAAAGAGAGGGGCACCGCTGTCATCGCTCAAAAAAGAGCGAAAAGAGAGGGGCACCGCTGTCATCGCTCAAAAAAGAGCGAAAAGAGAGGGGCACCGCTGTCATCGCTCAAAAAAGAGCGAAAAGAGAGGGGCACCGCTGTCATCGCTCAAAAAAGAGCGAAAAGAGAGGGGCACCGCTGTCATCGCTCAAAAAAGAGCGAAAAGAGAGGGGCATCGCTTTCACTATTCAAAAAGAGCGAAAAGAGAGGGGCATCGCTTTCACTGCTCAAAATAGAGCGAAAAGAGAGGGGCACCGCTGTCATCGCTCAAAAAAGAGCGAAAAGAGAGGGGCACCGCTGTCATCGCTCAAAAAAGAGCGAAAAGAGAGGGGCACCGCTGTCATCGCTCAAAAAAGAGCGAAAAGAGAGGGGCATCGCTTTCACTATTCAAAAAGAGCGAAAAGAGAGGGGCATCGCTTTCACTGCTCAAAAAAGAGCGAAAAGAGAGGGGCATCGCTTTCACTGCTCAAAAAAGAGCGAAAAGAGAGGGGCATCGCTTTCACTGCTCAAAAAAGAGCGAAAAGAGAGGGGCATCGCTTTCACTGCTCAAAAAAGAGCGAAAAGAGAGGGTCATCGCTTTCACTGCTCAAAAAAGAGCGAAAAGAGAGGGGCACCGCTTACATCGCTCAAAAAAGAGCGAAAAGAGAGGGGCATCGCTTTCACTATTCAAAAAGAGCGAAAAGAGAGGGGCATCGCTTTCACTGCTCAAAAAAGAGCGAAAAGAGAGGGTCATCGCTTTCACTGCTCAAAAAAGAGCGAAAAGAGAGGGGCATCGCTTTCACTGCTCAAAAAAGAGCGAAAAGAGAGGGGCATCGCTTTCACTGCTCAAAAAAGAGCGAAAAGAGAGGGGCATCGCTTTCACTGCTCAAAAAAGAGCGAAAAGAGAGGGGCATCGCTTTCACTGCTCAAAAAAGAGCGAAAAGAGAGGGGCATCGCTTTCACTGCTCAAAAAAGAGCTAAAAGAGAGGGGCATCGCTTTCACTGCTCAAAAAAGAGCGAAAAGAGAGGGGCATCGCTTTCACTGCTCAAAAAAGAGCGAAAAGAGAGGGGCATCGCTTTCACTGCTCAAAAAAGAGCGAAAAGAGAGGGGCATCGCTTTCACTGCTCAAAAAAGAGCGAAAAGAGAGGGGCATCGCTTTCACTGCTCAAAAAAGAGCGAAAAGAGAGGGGCACTGCTGTCATCGCTCAAAAAAGAGCGAAAAGAGAGGGGCATCGCTTTCACTGCTCAAAAAAGAGCGAAAAGAGAGGGGCATCGCTTTCACTGCTCAAAATAGAGCGAAAAGAGAGGGGCACCGCTTTCACTGCTCAAAAAAGAGCGAAAAGAGAGGGGCACCGCTTACATCGCTCAAAAAAGAGCGAAAAGAGAGGGGCATCGCTTTCACTATTCAAAAAGAGCGAAAAGAGAGGGGCATCGCTTTCACTGCTCAAAAAAGAGCGAAAAGAGAGGGTCATCGCTTTCACTGCTCAAAAAAGAGCGAAAAGAGAGGGGCATCGCTTTCACTGCTCAAAAAAGAGCGAAAAGAGAGGGGCATCGCTTTCACTGCTCAAAAAAGAGCGAAAAGAGAGGGGCATCGCTTTCACTGCTCAAAAAAGAGCGAAAAGAGAGGGGCATCGCTTTCACTGCTCAAAATAGAGCGAAAAGAGAGGGGCACCGCTGTCATCGCTCAAAAAAGAGCGAAAAGAGAGGGGCACCGCTGTCATCGCTCAAAAAAGAGCGAAAAGAGAGGGGCACCGCTGTCATCGCTCAAAAAAGAGCGAAAAGAGAGGGGCACCGCTGTCATCGCTCAAAAAAGAGCGAAAAGAGAGGGTCATCGCTTTCACTGCTCAAAAAAGAGCGAAAAGAGAGGGGCACCGCTTACATCGCTCAAAAAAGAGCGAAAAGAGAGGGGCACCGCTGTCATCGCTCAAAAAAGAGCGAAAAGAGAGGGGCACCGCTGTCATCGCTCAAAAAAGAGCGAAAAGAGAGGGGCACCGCTGTCATCGCTCAAAAAAGAGCGAAAAGAGAGGGTCATCGCTTTCACTGCTCAAAAAAGAGCGAAAAGAGAGGGGCACCGCTTACATCGCTCAAAAAAGAGCGAAAAGAGAGGGGCATCGCTTTCACTATTCAAAAAGAGCGAAAAGAGAGGGGCATCGCTTTCACTGCTCAAAAAAGAGCGAAAAGAGAGGGGCATCGCTTTCACTGCTCAAAAAAGAGCGAAAAGAGAGGGGCATCGCTTTCACTGCTCAAAAAAGAGCGAAAAGAGAGGGTCATCGCTTTCACTGCTCAAAAAAGAGCGAAAAGAGAGGGTCATCGCTTTCACTGCTCAAAAAAGAGCGAAAAGAGAGGGGCACCGCTTACATCGCTCAAAAAAGAGCGAAAAGAGAGGGGCATCGCTTTCACTATTCAAAAAGAGCGAAAAGAGAGGGGCATCGCTTTCACTGCTCAAAAAAGAGCGAAAAGAGAGGGTCATCGCTTTCACTGCTCAAAAAAGAGCGAAAAGAGAGGGGCATCGCTTTCACTGCTCAAAAAAGAGCGAAAAGAGAGGGGCATCGCTTTCACTGCTCAAAAAAGAGCGAAAAGAGAGGGGCATCGCTTTCACTGCTCAAAAAAGAGCGAAAAGAGAGGGGCATCGCTTTCACTGCTCAAAAAAGAGCGAAAAGAGAGGGGCATCGCTTTCACTGCTCAAAAAAGAGCGAAAAGAGAGGGGCATCGCTTTCACTGCTCAAAAAAGAGCGAAAAGAGAGGGGCATCGCTTTCACTGCTCAAAAAAGAGCGAAAAGAGAGGGGCATCGCTTTCACTGCTCAAAAAAGAGCGAAAAGAGAGGGGCATCGCTTTCACTGCTCAAAAAAGAGCGAAAAGAGAGGGGCACTGCTGTCATCGCTCAAAAAAGAGCGAAAAGAGAGGGGCATCGCTTTCACTGCTCAAAAAAGAGCGAAAAGAGAGGGGCATCGCTTTCACTGCTCAAAATAGAGCGAAAAGAGAGGGGCACCGCTTTCACTGCTCAAAAAAGAGCGAAAAGAGAGGGGCACCGCTTACATCGCTCAAAAAAGAGCGAAAAGAGAGGGGCATCGCTTTCACTATTCAAAAAGAGCGAAAAGAGAGGGGCATCGCTTTCACTGCTCAAAAAAGAGCGAAAAGAGAGGGTCATCGCTTTCACTGCTCAAAAAAGAGCGAAAAGAGAGGGGCATCGCTTTCACTGCTCAAAAAAGAGCGAAAAGAGAGGGGCATCGCTTTCACTGCTCAAAAAAGAGCGAAAAGAGAGGGGCATCGCTTTCACTGCTCAAAAAAGAGCGAAAAGAGAGGGGCATCGCTTTCACTGCTCAAAAAAGAGCGAAAAGAGAGGGGCATCGCTTTCACTGCTCAAAAAAGAGCGAAAAGAGAGGGGCATCGCTTTCACTGCTCAAAAAAGAGCGAAAAGAGAGGGGCATCGCTTTCACTGCTCAAAAAAGAGCGAAAAGAGAGGGGCATCGCTTTCACTGCTCAAAAAAGAGCGAAAAGAGAGGGGCATCGCTTTCACTGCTCAAAAAAGAGCGAAAAGAGAGGGGCACTGCTGTCATCGCTCAAAAAAGAGCGAAAAGAGAGGGGCATCGCTTTCACTGCTCAAAAAAGAGCGAAAAGAGAGGGGCATCGCTTTCACTGCTCAAAATAGAGCGAAAAGAGAGGGGCACCGCTTTCACTGCTCAAAAAAGAGCGAAAAGAGAGGGGCACCGCTTACATCGCTCAAAAAAGAGCGAAAAGAGAGGGGCATCGCTTTCACTATTCAAAAAGAGCGAAAAGAGAGGGGCATCGCTTTCACTGCTCAAAAAAGAGCGAAAAGAGAGGGTCATCGCTTTCACTGCTCAAAAAAGAGCGAAAAGAGAGGGGCATCGCTTTCACTGCTCAAAAAAGAGCGAAAAGAGAGGGGCATCGCTTTCACTGCTCAAAAAAGAGCGAAAAGAGAGGGGCATCGCTTTCACTGCTCAAAAAAGAGCGAAAAGAGAGGGGCATCGCTTTCACTGCTCAAAAAAGAGCGAAAAGAGAGGGGCATCGCTTTCACTGCTCAAAAAAGAGCGAAAAGAGAGGGGCATCGCTTTCACTGCTCAAAATAGAGCGAAAAGAGAGGGGCACCGCTGTCATCGCTCAAAAAAGAGCGAAAAGAGAGGGGCACCGCTGTCATCGCTCAAAAAAGAGCGAAAAGAGAGGGGCACCGCTGTCATCGCTCAAAAAAGAGCGAAAAGAGAGGGGCATCGCTTTCACTATTCAAAAAGAGCGAAAAGAGAGGGGCATCGCTTTCACTGCTCAAAATAGAGCGAAAAGAGAGGGGCACCGCTGTCATCGCTCAAAAAAGAGCGAAAAGAGAGGGGCACCGCTGTCATCGCTCAAAAAAGAGCGAAAAGAGAGGGGCACCGCTGTCATCGCTCAAAAAAGAGCGAAAAGAGAGGGGCACCGCTGTCATCGCTCAAAAAAGAGCGAAAAGAGAGGGGCACCGCTGTCATCGCTCAAAAAAGAGCGAAAAGAGAGGGGCATCGCTTTCACTATTCAAAAAGAGCGAAAAGAGAGGGGCATCGCTTTCACTGCTCAAAATAGAGCGAAAAGAGAGGGGCACCGCTGTCATCGCTCAAAAAAGAGCGAAAAGAGAGGGGCACCGCTGTCATCGCTCAAAAAAGAGCGAAAAGAGAGGGGCACCGCTTACATCGCTCAAAAAAGAGCGAAAAGAGAGGGGCATCGCTTTCACTATTCAAAAAGAGCGAAAAGAGAGGGGCATCGCTTTCACTGCTCAAAAAAGAGCGAAAAGAGAGGGTCATCGCTTTCACTGCTCAAAAAAGAGCGAAAAGAGAGGGGCATCGCTTTCACTGCTCAAAAAAGAGCGAAAAGAGAGGGGCATCGCTTTCACTGCTCAAAAAAGAGCGAAAAGAGAGGGGCATCGCTTTCACTGCTCAAAAAAGAGCGAAAAGAGAGGGGCATCGCTTTCACTGCTCAAAAAAGAGCGAAAAGAGAGGGGCATCGCTTTCACTGCTCAAAAAAGAGCGAAAAGAGAGGGGCATCGCTTTCACTGCTCAAAATAGAGCGAAAAGAGAGGGGCACCGCTGTCATCGCTCAAAAAAGAGCGAAAAGAGAGGGGCACCGCTGTCATCGCTCAAAAAAGAGCGAAAAGAGAGGGGCACCGCTGTCATCGCTCAAAAAAGAGCGAAAAGAGAGGGGCATCGCTTTCACTATTCAAAAAGAGCGAAAAGAGAGGGGCATCGCTTTCACTGCTCAAAATAGAGCGAAAAGAGAGGGGCACCGCTGTCATCGCTCAAAAAAGAGCGAAAAGAGAGGGGCACCGCTGTCATCGCTCAAAAAAGAGCGAAAAGAGAGGGGCACCGCTGTCATCGCTCAAAAAAGAGCGAAAAGAGAGGGGCACCGCTGTCATCGCTCAAAAAAGAGCGAAAAGAGAGGGGCACCGCTGTCATCGCTCAAAAAAGAGCGAAAAGAGAGGGGCATCGCTTTCACTATTCAAAAAGAGCGAAAAGAGAGGGGCATCGCTTTCACTGCTCAAAATAGAGCGAAAAGAGAGGGGCACCGCTGTCATCGCTCAAAAAAGAGCGAAAAGAGAGGGGCACCGCTGTCATCGCTCAAAAAAGAGCGAAAAGAGAGGGGCACCGCTGTCATCGCTCAAAAAAGAGCGAAAAGAGAGGGGCATCGCTTTCACTATTCAAAAAGAGCGAAAAGAGAGGGGCATCGCTTTCACTGCTCAAAAAAGAGCGAAAAGAGAGGGGCATCGCTTTCACTGCTCAAAAAAGAGCGAAAAGAGAGGGGCATCGCTTTCACTGCTCAAAAAAGAGCGAAAAGAGAGGGGCATCGCTTTCACTGCTCAAAAAAGAGCGAAAAGAGAGGGTCATCGCTTTCACTGCTCAAAAAAGAGCGAAAAGAGAGGGGCACCGCTTACATCGCTCAAAAAAGAGCGAAAAGAGAGGGGCATCGCTTTCACTATTCAAAAAGAGCGAAAAGAGAGGGGCATCGCTTTCACTGCTCAAAAAAGAGCGAAAAGAGAGGGTCATCGCTTTCACTGCTCAAAAAAGAGCGAAAAGAGAGGGGCATCGCTTTCACTGCTCAAAATAGAGCGAAAAGAGAGGGGCACCGCTGTCATCGCTCAAAAAAGAGCGAAAAGAGAGGGGCACCGCTGTCATCGCTCAAAAAAGAGCGAAAAGAGAGGGGCACCGCTGTCATCGCTCAAAAAAGAGCGAAAAGAGAGGGGCATCGCTTTCACTATTCAAAAAGAGCGAAAAGAGAGGGGCATCGCTTTCACTGCTCAAAATAGAGCGAAAAGAGAGGGGCACCGCTGTCATCGCTCAAAAAAGAGCGAAAAGAGAGGGGCACCGCTGTCATCGCTCAAAAAAGAGCGAAAAGAGAGGGGCACCGCTGTCATCGCTCAAAAAAGAGCGAAAAGAGAGGGGCATCGCTTTCACTGCTCAAAAAAGAGCGAAAAGAGAGGGGCACTGCTGTCATCGCTCAAAAAAGAGCGAAAAGAGAGGGGCATCGCTTTCACTGCTCAAAAAAGAGCGAAAAGAGAGGGGCATCGCTTTCACTGCTCAAAAAAGAGCGAAAAGAGAGGGGCACCGCTGTCATCGCTCAAAAAAGAGCGAAAAGAGAGGGGCACCGCTGTCATCGCTCAAAAAAGAGCGAAAAGAGAGGGGCACCGCTGTCATCGCTCAAAAAAGAGCGAAAAGAGAGGGGCATCGCTTTCACTATTCAAAAAGAGCGAAAAGAGAGGGGCATCGCTTTCACTGCTCAAAAAAGAGCGAAAAGAGAGGGGCATCGCTTTCACTGCTCAAAAAAGAGCGAAAAGAGAGGGGCATCGCTTTCACTGCTCAAAAAAGAGCGAAAAGAGAGGGGCATCGCTTTCACTGCTCAAAAAAGAGCGAAAAGAGAGGGTCATCGCTTTCACTGCTCAAAAAAGAGCGAAAAGAGAGGGGCACCGCTTACATCGCTCAAAAAAGAGCGAAAAGAGAGGGGCATCGCTTTCACTATTCAAAAAGAGCGAAAAGAGAGGGGCATCGCTTTCACTGCTCAAAAAAGAGCGAAAAGAGAGGGTCATCGCTTTCACTGCTCAAAAAAGAGCGAAAAGAGAGGGGCATCGCTTTCACTGCTCAAAAAAGAGCGAAAAGAGAGGGTCATCGCTTTCACTGCTCAAAAAAGAGCGAAAAGAGAGGGGCATCGCTTTCACTGCTCAAAAAAGAGCGAAAAGAGAGGGGCACCGCTTACATCGCTCAAAAAAGAGCGAAAAGAGAGGGGCATCGCTTTCACTATTCAAAAAGAGCGAAAAGAGAGGGGCATCGCTTTCACTGCTCAAAAAAGAGCGAAAAGAGAGGGTCATCGCTTTCACTGCTCAAAAAAGAGCGAAAAGAGAGGGGCATCGCTTTCACTGCTCAAAAAAGAGCGAAAAGAGAGGGGCATCGCTTTCACTGCTCAAAAAAGAGCGAAAAGAGAGGGGCATCGCTTTCACTGCTCAAAAAAGAGCGAAAAGAGAGGGGCATCGCTTTCACTGCTCAAAAAAGAGCGAAAAGAGAGGGGCATCGCTTTCACTGCTCAAAAAAGAGCTAAAAGAGAGGGGCATCGCTTTCACTGCTCAAAAAAGAGCGAAAAGAGAGGGGCATCGCTTTCACTGCTCAAAAAAGAGCGAAAAGAGAGGGGCATCGCTTTCACTGCTCAAAAAAGAGCGAAAAGAGAGGGGCACTGCTGTCATCGCTCAAAAAAGAGCGAAAAGAGAGGGGCATCGCTTTCACTGCTCAAAAAAGAGCGAAAAGAGAGGGGCATCGCTTTCACTGCTCAAAATAGAGCGAAAAGAGAGGGGCACCGCTTTCACTGCTCAAAAAAGAGCGAAAAGAGAGGGGCACCGCTTACATCGCTCAAAAAAGAGCGAAAAGAGAGGGGCATCGCTTTCACTATTCAAAAAGAGCGAAAAGAGAGGGGCATCGCTTTCACTGCTCAAAAAAGAGCGAAAAGAGAGGGTCATCGCTTTCACTGCTCAAAAAAGAGCGAAAAGAGAGGGGCATCGCTTTCACTGCTCAAAAAAGAGCGAAAAGAGAGGGGCATCGCTTTCACTGCTCAAAAAAGAGCGAAAAGAGAGGGGCATCGCTTTCACTGCTCAAAAAAGAGCGAAAAGAGAGGGGCATCGCTTTCACTGCTCAAAAAAGAGCGAAAAGAGAGGGGCATCGCTTTCACTGCTCAAAAAAGAGCGAAAAGAGAGGGGCATCGCTTTCACTGCTCAAAATAGAGCGAAAAGAGAGGGGCACCGCTGTCATCGCTCAAAAAAGAGCGAAAAGAGAGGGGCACCGCTGTCATCGCTCAAAAAAGAGCGAAAAGAGAGGGGCACCGCTGTCATCGCTCAAAAAAGAGCGAAAAGAGAGGGGCATCGCTTTCACTATTCAAAAAGAGCGAAAAGAGAGGGGCATCGCTTTCACTGCTCAAAATAGAGCGAAAAGAGAGGGGCACCGCTGTCATCGCTCAAAAAAGAGCGAAAAGAGAGGGGCACCGCTGTCATCGCTCAAAAAAGAGCGAAAAGAGAGGGGCACCGCTGTCATCGCTCAAAAAAGAGCGAAAAGAGAGGGGCACCGCTGTCATCGCTCAAAAAAGAGCGAAAAGAGAGGGGCACCGCTGTCATCGCTCAAAAAAGAGCGAAAAGAGAGGGGCATCGCTTTCACTATTCAAAAAGAGCGAAAAGAGAGGGGCATCGCTTTCACTGCTCAAAATAGAGCGAAAAGAGAGGGGCACCGCTGTCATCGCTCAAAAAAGAGCGAAAAGAGAGGGGCACCGCTGTCATCGCTCAAAAAAGAGCGAAAAGAGAGGGGCACCGCTGTCATCGCTCAAAAAAGAGCGAAAAGAGAGGGGCATCGCTTTCACTATTCAAAAAGAGCGAAAAGAGAGGGGCATCGCTTTCACTGCTCAAAAAAGAGCGAAAAGAGAGGGGCATCGCTTTCACTGCTCAAAAAAGAGCGAAAAGAGAGGGGCATCGCTTTCACTGCTCAAAAAAGAGCGAAAAGAGAGGGGCATCGCTTTCACTGCTCAAAAAAGAGCGAAAAGAGAGGGTCATCGCTTTCACTGCTCAAAAAAGAGCGAAAAGAGAGGGGCACCGCTTACATCGCTCAAAAAAGAGCGAAAAGAGAGGGGCATCGCTTTCACTATTCAAAAAGAGCGAAAAGAGAGGGGCATCGCTTTCACTGCTCAAAAAAGAGCGAAAAGAGAGGGTCATCGCTTTCACTGCTCAAAAAAGAGCGAAAAGAGAGGGGCATCGCTTTCACTGCTCAAAATAGAGCGAAAAGAGAGGGGCACCGCTGTCATCGCTCAAAAAAGAGCGAAAAGAGAGGGGCACCGCTGTCATCGCTCAAAAAAGAGCGAAAAGAGAGGGGCACCGCTGTCATCGCTCAAAAAAGAGCGAAAAGAGAGGGGCATCGCTTTCACTATTCAAAAAGAGCGAAAAGAGAGGGGCATCGCTTTCACTGCTCAAAATAGAGCGAAAAGAGAGGGGCACCGCTGTCATCGCTCAAAAAAGAGCGAAAAGAGAGGGGCACCGCTGTCATCGCTCAAAAAAGAGCGAAAAGAGAGGGGCACCGCTGTCATCGCTCAAAAAAGAGCGAAAAGAGAGGGGCATCGCTTTCACTATTCAAAAAGAGCGAAAAGAGAGGGGCATCGCTTTCACTGCTCAAAAAAGAGCGAAAAGAGAGGGGCATCGCTTTCACTGCTCAAAAAAGAGCGAAAAGAGAGGGGCATCGCTTTCACTGCTCAAAAAAGAGCGAAAAGAGAGGGGCATCGCTTTCACTGCTCAAAAAAGAGCGAAAAGAGAGGGGCATCGCTTTCACTGCTCAAAAAAGAGCGAAAAGAGAGGGGCATCGCTTTCACTGCTCAAAAAAGAGCGAAAAGAGAGGGGCACCGCTTACATCGCTCAAAAAAGAGCGAAAAGAGAGGGGCATCGCTTTCACTATTCAAAAAGAGCGAAAAGAGAGGGGCATCGCTTTCACTGCTCAAAAAAGAGCGAAAAGAGAGGGTCATCGCTTTCACTGCTCAAAAAAGAGCGAAAAGAGAGGGGCACCGCTTACATCGCTCAAAAAAGAGCGAAAAGAGAGGGGCATCGCTTTCACTATTCAAAAAGAGCGAAAAGAGAGGGGCATCGCTTTCACTGCTCAAAAAAGAGCGAAAAGAGAGGGGCACCGCTTACATCGCTCAAAAAAGAGCGAAAAGAGAGGGGCATCGCTTTCACTATTCAAAAAGAGCGAAAAGAGAGGGTCATCGCTTTCACTGCTCAAAAAAGAGCGAAAAGAGAGGGGCACCGCTTACATCGCTCAAAAAAGAGCGAAAAGAGAGGGGCATCGCTTTCACTATTCAAAAAGAGCGAAAAGAGAGGGGCATCGCTTTCACTGCTCAAAAAAGAGCGAAAAGAGAGGGTCATCGCTTTCACTGCTCAAAAAAGAGCGAAAAGAGAGGGGCATCGCTTTCACTGCTCAAAAAAGAGCGAAAAGAGAGGGTCATCGCTTTCACTGCTCAAAAAAGAGCGAAAAGAGAGGGGCACTGCTGTCATCGCTCAAAAAAGAGCGAAAAGAGAGGGGCATCGCTTTCACTGCTCAAAAAAGAGCGAAAAGAGAGGGGCATCGCTTTCACTGCTCAAAATAGAGCGAAAAGAGAGGGGCACCGCTTTCACTGCTCAAAAAAGAGCGAAAAGAGAGGGGCACCGCTTACATCGCTCAAAAAAGAGCGAAAAGAGAGGGGCATCGCTTTCACTATTCAAAAAGAGCGAAAAGAGAGGGGCATCGCTTTCACTGCTCAAAAAAGAGCGAAAAGAGAGGGTCATCGCTTTCACTGCTCAAAAAAGAGCGAAAAGAGAGGGGCATCGCTTTCACTGCTCAAAAAAGAGCGAAAAGAGAGGGGCATCGCTTTCACTGCTCAAAAAAGAGCGAAAAGAGAGGGGCATCGCTTTCACTGCTCAAAAAAGAGCGAAAAGAGAGGGGCATCGCTTTCACTGCTCAAAAAAGAGCGAAAAGAGAGGGGCATCGCTTTCACTGCTCAAAAAAGAGCGAAAAGAGAGGGGCATCGCTTTCACTGCTCAAAATAGAGCGAAAAGAGAGGGGCACCGCTGTCATCGCTCAAAAAAGAGCGAAAAGAGAGGGGCACCGCTGTCATCGCTCAAAAAAGAGCGAAAAGAGAGGGGCACCGCTGTCATCGCTCAAAAAAGAGCGAAAAGAGAGGGGCATCGCTTTCACTATTCAAAAAGAGCGAAAAGAGAGGGGCATCGCTTTCACTGCTCAAAATAGAGCGAAAAGAGAGGGGCACCGCTGTCATCGCTCAAAAAAGAGCGAAAAGAGAGGGGCACCGCTGTCATCGCTCAAAAAAGAGCGAAAAGAGAGGGGCACCGCTGTCATCGCTCAAAAAAGAGCGAAAAGAGAGGGGCACCGCTGTCATCGCTCAAAAAAGAGCGAAAAGAGAGGGGCACCGCTGTCATCGCTCAAAAAAGAGCGAAAAGAGAGGGGCACCGCTGTCATCGCTCAAAAAAGAGCGAAAAGAGAGGGGCATCGCTTTCACTGCTCAAAAAAGAGCGAAAAGAGAGGGGCATCGCTTTCACTGCTCAAAAAAGAGCGAAAAGAGAGGGTCATCGCTTTCACTGCTCAAAAAAGAGCGAAAAGAGAGGGGCACCGCTTACATCGCTCAAAAAAGAGCGAAAAGAGAGGGGCACCGCTGTCATCGCTCAAAAAAGAGCGAAAAGAGAGGGGCACCGCTGTCATCGCTCAAAAAAGAGCGAAAAGAGAGGGGCATCGCTTTCACTATTCAAAAAGAGCGAAAAGAGAGGGGCATCGCTTTCACTGCTCAAAAAAGAGCGAAAAGAGAGGGGCATCGCTTTCACTGCTCAAAAAAGAGCGAAAAGAGAGGGGCATCGCTTTCACTGCTCAAAAAAGAGCGAAAAGAGAGGGGCATCGCTTTCACTGCTCAAAAAAGAGCGAAAAGAGAGGGGCATCGCTTTCACTGCTCAAAAAAGAGCGAAAAGAGAGGGGCATCGCTTTCACTGCTCAAAAAAGAGCGAAAAGAGAGGGGCACCGCTTACATCGCTCAAAAAAGAGCGAAAAGAGAGGGGCATCGCTTTCACTATTCAAAAAGAGCGAAAAGAGAGGGGCATCGCTTTCACTGCTCAAAAAAGAGCGAAAAGAGAGGGTCATCGCTTTCACTGCTCAAAAAAGAGCGAAAAGAGAGGGGCATCGCTTTCACTGCTCAAAAAAGAGCGAAAAGAGAGGGGCATCGCTTTCACTGCTCAAAAAAGAGCGAAAAGAGAGGGGCATCGCTTTCACTGCTCAAAAAAGAGCGAAAAGAGAGGGGCATCGCTTTCACTGCTCAAAAAAGAGCGAAAAGAGAGGGGCATCGCTTTCACTGCTCAAAAAAGAGCTAAAAGAGAGGGGCATCGCTTTCACTGCTCAAAAAAGAGCGAAAAGAGAGGGGCATCGCTTTCACTGCTCAAAAAAGAGCGAAAAGAGAGGGGCATCGCTTTCACTGCTCAAAAAAGAGCGAAAAGAGAGGGGCATCGCTTTCACTGCTCAAAAAAGAGCGAAAAGAGAGGGGCATCGCTTTCACTGCTCAAAAAAGAGCGAAAAGAGAGGGGCATCGCTTTCACTGCTCAAAAAAGAGCGAAAAGAGAGGGTCATCGCTTTCACTGCTCAAAAAAGAGCGAAAAGAGAGGGGCACCGCTTACATCGCTCAAAAAAGAGCGAAAAGAGAGGGGCATCGCTTTCACTATTCAAAAAGAGCGAAAAGAGAGGGGCATCGCTTTCACTGCTCAAAAAAGAGCGAAAAGAGAGGGTCATCGCTTTCACTGCTCAAAAAAGAGCGAAAAGAGAGGGGCATCGCTTTCACTGCTCAAAAAAGAGCGAAAAGAGAGGGGCATCGCTTTCACTGCTCAAAAAAGAGCGAAAAGAGAGGGGCATCGCTTTCACTGCTCAAAAAAGAGCGAAAAGAGAGGGTCATCGCTTTCACTGCTCAAAAAAGAGCGAAAAGAGAGGGGCATCGCTTTCACTGCTCAAAAAAGAGCGAAAAGAGAGGGGCATCGCTTTCACTGCTCAAAAAAGAGCGAAAAGAGAGGGGCATCGCTTTCACTGCTCAAAAAAGAGCGAAAAGAGAGGGGCATCGCTTTCACTGCTCAAAAAAGAGCGAAAAGAGAGGGGCATCGCTTTCACTGCTCAAAAAAGAGCGAAAAGAGAGGGGCATCGCTTTCACTGCTCAAAAAAGAGCGAAAAGAGAGGGGCATCGCTTTCACTGCTCAAAAAAGAGCGAAAAGAGAGGGTCATCGCTTTCACTGCTCAAAAAAGAGCGAAAAGAGAGGGGCACCGCTTACATCGCTCAAAAAAGAGCGAAAAGAGAGGGGCATCGCTTTCACTATTCAAAAAGAGCGAAAAGAGAGGGGCATCGCTTTCACTGCTCAAAAAAGAGCGAAAAGAGAGGGGCATCGCTTTCACTGCTCAAAAAAGAGCGAAAAGAGAGGGGCACCGCTTACATCGCTCAAAAAAGAGCGAAAAGAGAGGGGCATCGCTTTCACTATTCAAAAAGAGCGAAAAGAGAGGGGCATCGCTTTCACTGCTCAAAAAAGAGCGAAAAGAGAGGGGCATCGCTTTCACTGCTCAAAAAAGAGCGAAAAGAGAGGGGCATCGCTTTCACTGCTCAAAAAAGAGCGAAAAGAGAGGGGCATCGCTTTCACTGCTCAAAAAAGAGCGAAAAGAGAGGGGCATCGCTTTCACTGCTCAAAAAAGAGCGAAAAGAGAGGGGCATCGCTTTCACTGCTCAAAAAAGAGCGAAAAGAGAGGGGCATCGCTTTCACTGCTCAAAAAAGAGCGAAAAGAGAGGGTCATCGCTTTCACTGCTCAAAAAAGAGCGAAAAGAGAGGGGCACCGCTTACATCGCTCAAAAAAGAGCGAAAAGAGAGGGGCATCGCTTTCACTATTCAAAAAGAGCGAAAAGAGAGGGGCATCGCTTTCACTGCTCAAAAAAGAGCGAAAAGAGAGGGTCATCGCTTTCACTGCTCAAAAAAGAGCGAAAAGAGAGGGGCATCGCTTTCACTGCTCAAAAAAGAGCGAAAAGAGAGGGGCATCGCTTTCACTGCTCAAAAAAGAGCGAAAAGAGAGGGGCATCGCTTTCACTGCTCAAAAAAGAGCGAAAAGAGAGGGTCATCGCTTTCACTGCTCAAAAAAGAGCGAAAAGAGAGGGGCATCGCTTTCACTGCTCAAAAAAGAGCGAAAAGAGAGGGGCATCGCTTTCACTGCTCAAAAAAGAGCGAAAAGAGAGGGGCATCGCTTTCACTGCTCAAAAAAGAGCGAAAAGAGAGGGGCATCGCTTTCACTGCTCAAAAAAGAGCGAAAAGAGAGGGGCATCGCTTTCACTGCTCAAAAAAGAGCGAAAAGAGAGGGTCATCGCTTTCACTGCTCAAAAAAGAGCGAAAAGAGAGGGGCATCGCTTTCACTGCTCAAAAAAGAGCGAAAAGAGAGGGGCATCGCTTTCACTGCTCAAAAAAGAGCGAAAAGAGAGGGGCATCGCTTTCACTGCTCAAAAAAGAGCGAAAAGAGAGGGGCATCGCTTTCACTGCTCAAAAAAGAGCGAAAAGAGAGGGGCATCGCTTTCACTGCTCAAAAAAGAGCGAAAAGAGAGGGGCATCGCTTTCACTGCTCAAAAAAGAGCGAAAAGAGAGGGGCATCGCTTTCACTGCTCAAAAAAGAGCGAAAAGAGAGGGTCATCGCTTTCACTGCTCAAAAAAGAGCGAAAAGAGAGGGGCACCGCTTACATCGCTCAAAAAAGAGCGAAAAGAGAGGGGCATCGCTTTCACTATTCAAAAAGAGCGAAAAGAGAGGGGCATCGCTTTCACTGCTCAAAAAAGAGCGAAAAGAGAGGGGCATCGCTTTCACTGCTCAAAAAAGAGCGAAAAGAGAGGGGCACCGCTTACATCGCTCAAAAAAGAGCGAAAAGAGAGGGGCATCGCTTTCACTATTCAAAAAGAGCGAAAAGAGAGGGGCATCGCTTTCACTGCTCAAAAAAGAGCGAAAAGAGAGGGGCATCGCTTTCACTGCTCAAAAAAGAGCGAAAAGAGAGGGGCATCGCTTTCACTGCTCAAAAAAGAGCGAAAAGAGAGGGGCATCGCTTTCACTGCTCAAAAAAGAGCGAAAAGAGAGGGGCATCGCTTTCACTGCTCAAAAAAGAGCGAAAAGAGAGGGGCATCGCTTTCACTGCTCAAAAAAGAGCGAAAAGAGAGGGGCATCGCTTTCACTGCTCAAAAAAGAGCGAAAAGAGAGGGTCATCGCTTTCACTGCTCAAAAAAGAGCGAAAAGAGAGGGGCACCGCTTACATCGCTCAAAAAAGAGCGAAAAGAGAGGGGCATCGCTTTCACTATTCAAAAAGAGCGAAAAGAGAGGGGCATCGCTTTCACTGCTCAAAAAAGAGCGAAAAGAGAGGGTCATCGCTTTCACTGCTCAAAAAAGAGCGAAAAGAGAGGGGCATCGCTTTCACTGCTCAAAAAAGAGCGAAAAGAGAGGGGCATCGCTTTCACTGCTCAAAAAAGAGCGAAAAGAGAGGGGCATCGCTTTCACTGCTCAAAAAAGAGCGAAAAGAGAGGGTCATCGCTTTCACTGCTCAAAAAAGAGCGAAAAGAGAGGGGCATCGCTTTCACTGCTCAAAAAAGAGCGAAAAGAGAGGGGCATCGCTTTCACTGCTCAAAAAAGAGCGAAAAGAGAGGGGCATCGCTTTCACTGCTCAAAAAAGAGCGAAAAGAGAGGGGCATCGCTTTCACTGCTCAAAAAAGAGCGAAAAGAGAGGGGCATCGCTTTCACTGCTCAAAAAAGAGCGAAAAGAGAGGGGCATCGCTTTCACTGCTCAAAAAAGAGCGAAAAGAGAGGGGCATCGCTTTCACTGCTCAAAAAAGAGCGAAAAGAGAGGGTCATCGCTTTCACTGCTCAAAAAAGAGCGAAAAGAGAGGGGCATCGCTTTCACTGCTCAAAAAAGAGCGAAAAGAGAGGGGCATCGCTTTCACTGCTCAAAAAAGAGCGAAAAGAGAGGGGCATCGCTTTCACTGCTCAAAAAAGAGCGAAAAGAGAGGGGCATCGCTTTCACTGCTCAAAAAAGAGCGAAAAGAGAGGGGCATCGCTTTCACTGCTCAAAATAGAGCGAAAAGAGAGGGGCACCGCTGTCATCGCTCAAAAAAGAGCGAAAAGAGAGGGGCACCGCTGTCATCGCTCAAAAAAGAGCGAAAAGAGAGGGGCATCGCTTTCACTGCTCAAAAAAGAGCGAAAAGAGAGGGGCATCGCTTTCACTGCTCAAAAAAGAGCGAAAAGAGAGGGGCATCGCTTTCACTGCTCAAAAAAGAGCGAAAAGAGAGGGGCACCGCTTACATCGCTCAAAAAAGAGCGAAAAGAGAGGGGCATCGCTTTCACTATTCAAAAAGAGCGAAAAGAGAGGGGCACCGCTGTCATCGCTCAAAAAAGAGCGAAAAGAGAGGGGCACCGCTGTCATCGCTCAAAAAAGAGCGAAAAGAGAGGGGCATCGCTTTCACTATTCAAAAAGAGCGAAAAGAGAGGGGCATCGCTTTCACTGCTCAAAATAGAGCGAAAAGAGAGGGGCACCGCTGTCATCGCTCAAAAAAGAGCGAAAAGAGAGGGGCACCGCTGTCATCGCTCAAAAAAGAGCGAAAAGAGAGGGGCACCGCTGTCATCGCTCAAAAAAGAGCGAAAAGAGAGGGGCACCGCTGTCATCGCTCAAAAAAGAGCGAAAAGAGAGGGGCACCGCTGTCATCGCTCAAAAAAGAGCGAAAAGAGAGGGGCACCGCTGTCATCGCTCAAAAAAGAGCGAAAAGAGAGGGGCACCGCTGTCATCGCTCAAAAAAGAGCGAAAAGAGAGGGGCATCGCTTTCACTATTCAAAAAGAGCGAAAAGAGAGGGGCATCGCTTTCACTGCTCAAAAAAGAGCGAAAAGAGAGGGGCATCGCTTTCACTGCTCAAAAAAGAGCGAAAAGAGAGGGGCATCGCTTTCACTGCTCAAAAAAGAGCGAAAAGAGAGGGGCATCGCTTTCACTGCTCAAAAAAGAGCGAAAAGAGAGGGGCATCGCTTTCACTGCTCAAAAAAGAGCGAAAAGAGAGGGGCATCGCTTTCACTGCTCAAAAAAGAGCGAAAAGAGAGGGGCATCGCTTTCACTGCTCAAAAAAGAGCGAAAAGAGAGGGGCATCGCTTTCACTGCTCAAAAAAGAGCGAAAAGAGAGGGGCATCGCTTTCACTGCTCAAAAAAGAGCGAAAAGAGAGGGGCATCGCTTTCACTGCTCAAAAAAGAGCGAAAAGAGAGGGGCATCGCTTTCACTGCTCAAAAAAGAGCGAAAAGAGAGGGGCATCGCTTTCACTGCTCAAAAAAGAGCTAAAAGAGAGGGGCATCGCTTTCACTGCTCAAAAAAGAGCGAAAAGAGAGGGGCATCGCTTTCACTGCTCAAAAAAGAGCGAAAAGAGAGGGGCATCGCTTTCACTGCTCAAAAAAGAGCGAAAAGAGAGGGGCATCGCTTTCACTGCTCAAAAAAGAGCGAAAAGAGAGGGGCATCGCTTTCACTGCTCAAAAAAGAGCGAAAAGAGAGGGGCATCGCTTTCACTGCTCAAAAAAGAGCGAAAAGAGAGGGTCATCGCTTTCACTGCTCAAAAAAGAGCGAAAAGAGAGGGGCACCGCTTACATCGCTCAAAAAAGAGCGAAAAGAGAGGGGCATCGCTTTCACTATTCAAAAAGAGCGAAAAGAGAGGGGCATCGCTTTCACTGCTCAAAAAAGAGCGAAAAGAGAGGGTCATCGCTTTCACTGCTCAAAAAAGAGCGAAAAGAGAGGGGCATCGCTTTCACTGCTCAAAAAAGAGCGAAAAGAGAGGGGCATCGCTTTCACTGCTCAAAAAAGAGCGAAAAGAGAGGGGCATCGCTTTCACTGCTCAAAAAAGAGCGAAAAGAGAGGGTCATCGCTTTCACTGCTCAAAAAAGAGCGAAAAGAGAGGGGCATCGCTTTCACTGCTCAAAAAAGAGCGAAAAGAGAGGGGCATCGCTTTCACTGCTCAAAAAAGAGCGAAAAGAGAGGGGCATCGCTTTCACTGCTCAAAAAAGAGCGAAAAGAGAGGGGCATCGCTTTCACTGCTCAAAAAAGAGCGAAAAGAGAGGGGCATCGCTTTCACTGCTCAAAAAAGAGCGAAAAGAGAGGGGCATCGCTTTCACTGCTCAAAAAAGAGCGAAAAGAGAGGGGCATCGCTTTCACTGCTCAAAAAAGAGCGAAAAGAGAGGGTCATCGCTTTCACTGCTCAAAAAAGAGCGAAAAGAGAGGGGCACCGCTTACATCGCTCAAAAAAGAGCGAAAAGAGAGGGGCATCGCTTTCACTATTCAAAAAGAGCGAAAAGAGAGGGGCATCGCTTTCACTGCTCAAAAAAGAGCGAAAAGAGAGGGGCATCGCTTTCACTGCTCAAAAAAGAGCGAAAAGAGAGGGGCACCGCTTACATCGCTCAAAAAAGAGCGAAAAGAGAGGGGCATCGCTTTCACTATTCAAAAAGAGCGAAAAGAGAGGGGCATCGCTTTCACTGCTCAAAAAAGAGCGAAAAGAGAGGGGCATCGCTTTCACTGCTCAAAAAAGAGCGAAAAGAGAGGGGCATCGCTTTCACTGCTCAAAAAAGAGCGAAAAGAGAGGGGCATCGCTTTCACTGCTCAAAAAAGAGCGAAAAGAGAGGGGCATCGCTTTCACTGCTCAAAAAAGAGCGAAAAGAGAGGGGCATCGCTTTCACTGCTCAAAAAAGAGCGAAAAGAGAGGGGCATCGCTTTCACTGCTCAAAAAAGAGCGAAAAGAGAGGGTCATCGCTGTCATCGCTCAAAAAAGAGCGAAAAGAGAGGGGCACCGCTGTCATCGCTCAAAAAAGAGCGAAAAGAGAGGGGCATCGCTTTCACTGCTCAAAAAAGAGCGAAAAGAGAGGGGCATCGCTTTCACTGCTCAAAAAAGAGCGAAAAGAGAGGGGCACCGCTGTCATCGCTCAAAAAAGAGCGAAAAGAGAGGGGCACCGCTGTCATCGCTCAAAAAAGAGCGAAAAGAGAGGGGCACCGCTGTCATCGCTCAAAAAAGAGCGAAAAGAGAGGGGCACCGCTGTCATCGCTCAAAAAAGAGCGAAAAGAGAGGGGCACCGCTGTCATCGCTCAAAAAAGAGCGAAAAGAGAGGGGCACCGCTGTCATCGCTCAAAAAAGAGCGAAAAGAGAGGGGCACCGCTGTCATCGCTCAAAAAAGAGCGAAAAGAGAGGGGCATCGCTTTCACTATTCAAAAAGAGCGAAAAGAGAGGGGCATCGCTTTCACTGCTCAAAAAAGAGCGAAAAGAGAGGGGCATCGCTTTCACTGCTCAAAAAAGAGCGAAAAGAGAGGGGCATCGCTTTCACTGCTCAAAAAAGAGCGAAAAGAGAGGGGCATCGCTTTCACTGCTCAAAAAAGAGCGAAAAGAGAGGGTCATCGCTTTCACTGCTCAAAAAAGAGCGAAAAGAGAGGGGCACCGCTTACATCGCTCAAAAAAGAGCGAAAAGAGAGGGGCATCGCTTTCACTATTCAAAAAGAGCGAAAAGAGAGGGGCATCGCTTTCACTGCTCAAAAAAGAGCGAAAAGAGAGGGGCATCGCTTTCACTGCTCAAAAAAGAGCGAAAAGAGAGGGGCATCGCTTTCACTGCTCAAAAAAGAGCGAAAAGAGAGGGTCATCGCTTTCACTGCTCAAAAAAGAGCGAAAAGAGAGGGGCACCGCTTACATCGCTCAAAAAAGAGCGAAAAGAGAGGGGCATCGCTTTCACTATTCAAAAAGAGCGAAAAGAGAGGGGCATCGCTTTCACTGCTCAAAAAAGAGCGAAAAGAGAGGGTCATCGCTTTCACTGCTCAAAAAAGAGCGAAAAGAGAGGGGCATCGCTTTCACTGCTCAAAAAAGAGCGAAAAGAGAGGGGCATCGCTTTCACTGCTCAAAAAAGAGCGAAAAGAGAGGGGCATCGCTTTCACTGCTCAAAAAAGAGCGAAAAGAGAGGGTCATCGCTTTCACTGCTCAAAAAAGAGCGAAAAGAGAGGGGCACCGCTTACATCGCTCAAAAAAGAGCGAAAAGAGAGGGGCATCGCTTTCACTATTCAAAAAGAGCGAAAAGAGAGGGGCATCGCTTTCACTGCTCAAAAAAGAGCGAAAAGAGAGGGTCATCGCTTTCACTGCTCAAAAAAGAGCGAAAAGAGAGGGGCATCGCTTTCACTGCTCAAAAAAGAGCGAAAAGAGAGGGGCATCGCTTTCACTGCTCAAAAAAGAGCGAAAAGAGAGGGGCATCGCTTTCACTGCTCAAAAAAGAGCGAAAAGAGAGGGTCATCGCTTTCACTGCTCAAAAAAGAGCGAAAAGAGAGGGGCATCGCTTTCACTGCTCAAAAAAGAGCGAAAAGAGAGGGGCATCGCTTTCACTGCTCAAAAAAGAGCGAAAAGAGAGGGGCATCGCTTTCACTGCTCAAAAAAGAGCGAAAAGAGAGGGGCATCGCTTTCACTGCTCAAAAAAGAGCGAAAAGAGAGGGGCACCGCTTACATCGCTCAAAAAAGAGCGAAAAGAGAGGGGCATCGCTTTCACTATTCAAAAAGAGCGAAAAGAGAGGGGCATCGCTTTCACTGCTCAAAAAAGAGCGAAAAGAGAGGGTCATCGCTTTCACTGCTCAAAAAAGAGCGAAAAGAGAGGGGCATCGCTTTCACTGCTCAAAAAAGAGCGAAAAGAGAGGGGCATCGCTTTCACTGCTCAAAAAAGAGCGAAAAGAGAGGGGCATCGCTTTCACTGCTCAAAAAAGAGCGAAAAGAGAGGGGCATCGCTTTCACTGCTCAAAAAAGAGCGAAAAGAGAGGGGCATCGCTTTCACTGCTCAAAAAAGAGCGAAAAGAGAGGGGCATCGCTGTCACTGCTCAAAATAGAGCGAAAAGAGAGGGGCACCGCTGTCATCGCTCAAAAAAGAGCGAAAAGAGAGGGGCACCGCTGTCATCGCTCAAAAAAGAGCGAAAAGAGAGGGGCACCGCTGTCATCGCTCAAAAAAGAGCGAAAAGAGAGGGGCATCGCTTTCACTGCTCAAAAAAGAGCGAAAAGAGAGGGGCATCGCTTTCACTGCTCAAAAAAGAGCGAAAAGAGAGGGGCATCGCTTTCACTGCTCAAAAAAGAGCGAAAAGAGAGGGGCATCGCTTTCACTGCTCAAAATAGAGCGAAAAGAGAGGGGCACCGCTGTCATCGCTCAAAAAAGAGCGAAAAGAGAGGGGCACCGCTGTCATCGCTCAAAAAAGAGCGAAAAGAGAGGGGCACCGCTGTCATCGCTCAAAAAAGAGCGAAAAGAGAGGGGCATCGCTTTCACTATTCAAAAAGAGCGAAAAGAGAGGGGCACCGCTTACATCGCTCAAAAAAGAGCGAAAAGAGAGGGGCATCGCTTTCACTATTCAAAAAGAGCGAAAAGAGAGGGGCACCGCTTACATCGCTCAAAAAAGAGCGAAAAGAGAGGGGCATCGCTTTCACTATTCAAAAAGAGCGAAAAGAGAGGGGCATCGCTTTCACTGCTCAAAAAAGAGCGAAAAGAGAGGGTCATCGCTTTCACTGCTCAAAAAAGAGCGAAAAGAGAGGGGCATCGCTTTCACTGCTCAAAAAAGAGCTAAAAGAGAGGGGCATCGCTTTCACTGCTCAAAAAAGAGCGAAAAGAGAGGGGCATCGCTTTCACTGCTCAAAAAAGAGCGAAAAGAGAGGGTCATCGCTTTCACTGCTCAAAAAAGAGCGAAAAGAGAGGGGCACCGCTTACATCGCTCAAAAAAGAGCGAAAAGAGAGGGGCATCGCTTTCACTATTCAAAAAGAGCGAAAAGAGAGGGGCATCGCTTTCACTGCTCAAAAAAGAGCGAAAAGAGAGGGTCATCGCTTTCACTGCTCAAAAAAGAGCGAAAAGAGAGGGGCATCGCTTTCACTGCTCAAAAAAGAGCGAAAAGAGAGGGGCATCGCTTTCACTGCTCAAAAAAGAGCGAAAAGAGAGGGGCATCGCTTTCACTGCTCAAAAAAGAGCGAAAAGAGAGGGTCATCGCTTTCACTGCTCAAAAAAGAGCGAAAAGAGAGGGGCATCGCTTTCACTGCTCAAAAAAGAGCGAAAAGAGAGGGGCATCGCTTTCACTGCTCAAAAAAGAGCGAAAAGAGAGGGGCATCGCTTTCACTGCTCAAAAAAGAGCGAAAAGAGAGGGGCATCGCTTTCACTGCTCAAAAAAGAGCGAAAAGAGAGGGGCACCGCTTACATCGCTCAAAAAAGAGCGAAAAGAGAGGGGCATCGCTTTCACTATTCAAAAAGAGCGAAAAGAGAGGGGCATCGCTTTCACTGCTCAAAAAAGAGCGAAAAGAGAGGGTCATCGCTTTCACTGCTCAAAAAAGAGCGAAAAGAGAGGGGCATCGCTTTCACTGCTCAAAAAAGAGCGAAAAGAGAGGGGCATCGCTTTCACTGCTCAAAAAAGAGCGAAAAGAGAGGGGCATCGCTTTCACTGCTCAAAAAAGAGCGAAAAGAGAGGGGCATCGCTTTCACTGCTCAAAAAAGAGCGAAAAGAGAGGGGCATCGCTTTCACTGCTCAAAAAAGAGCGAAAAGAGAGGGGCATCGCTTTCACTGCTCAAAATAGAGCGAAAAGAGAGGGGCACCGCTGTCATCGCTCAAAAAAGAGCGAAAAGAGAGGGGCACCGCTGTCATCGCTCAAAAAAGAGCGAAAAGAGAGGGGCACCGCTGTCATCGCTCAAAAAAGAGCGAAAAGAGAGGGGCATCGCTTTCACTGCTCAAAAAAGAGCGAAAAGAGAGGGGCATCGCTTTCACTGCTCAAAAAAGAGCGAAAAGAGAGGGGCATCGCTTTCACTGCTCAAAAAAGAGCGAAAAGAGAGGGGCATCGCTTTCACTGCTCAAAATAGAGCGAAAAGAGAGGGGCACCGCTGTCATCGCTCAAAAAAGAGCGAAAAGAGAGGGGCACCGCTGTCATCGCTCAAAAAAGAGCGAAAAGAGAGGGGCACCGCTGTCATCGCTCAAAAAAGAGCGAAAAGAGAGGGGCATCGCTTTCACTATTCAAAAAGAGCGAAAAGAGAGGGGCACCGCTTACATCGCTCAAAAAAGAGCGAAAAGAGAGGGGCATCGCTTTCACTATTCAAAAAGAGCGAAAAGAGAGGGGCACCGCTTACATCGCTCAAAAAAGAGCGAAAAGAGAGGGGCATCGCTTTCACTATTCAAAAAGAGCGAAAAGAGAGGGGCATCGCTTTCACTGCTCAAAAAAGAGCGAAAAGAGAGGGTCATCGCTTTCACTGCTCAAAAAAGAGCGAAAAGAGAGGGGCATCGCTTTCACTGCTCAAAAAAGAGCGAAAAGAGAGGGGCATCGCTTTCACTGCTCAAAAAAGAGCGAAAAGAGAGGGGCATCGCTTTCACTGCTCAAAAAAGAGCGAAAAGAGAGGGGCATCGCTTTCACTGCTCAAAAAAGAGCGAAAAGAGAGGGGCATCGCTTTCACTGCTCAAAAAAGAGCGAAAAGAGAGGGGCATCGCTTTCACTGCTCAAAAAAGAGCGAAAAGAGAGGGGCACCGCTTACATCGCTCAAAAAAGAGCGAAAAGAGAGGGGCATCGCTTTCACTATTCAAAAAGAGCGAAAAGAGAGGGGCATCGCTTTCACTGCTCAAAAAAGAGCGAAAAGAGAGGGTCATCGCTTTCACTGCTCAAAAAAGAGCGAAAAGAGAGGGGCATCGCTTTCACTGCTCAAAAAAGAGCGAAAAGAGAGGGTCATCGCTTTCACTGCTCAAAAAAGAGCGAAAAGAGAGGGGCATCGCTTTCACTGCTCAAAAAAGAGCGAAAAGAGAGGGGCATCGCTTTCACTGCTCAAAAAAGAGCGAAAAGAGAGGGGCATCGCTTTCACTGCTCAAAAAAGAGCGAAAAGAGAGGGGCATCGCTTTCACTGCTCAAAAAAGAGCGAAAAGAGAGGGGCATCGCTTTCACTGCTCAAAAAAGAGCGAAAAGAGAGGGTCATCGCTTTCACTGCTCAAAAAAGAGCGAAAAGAGAGGGGCATCGCTTTCACTGCTCAAAAAAGAGCGAAAAGAGAGGGGCATCGCTTTCACTGCTCAAAAAAGAGCGAAAAGAGAGGGGCATCGCTTTCACTGCTCAAAAAAGAGCGAAAAGAGAGGGGCATCGCTTTCACTGCTCAAAAAAGAGCGAAAAGAGAGGGGCATCGCTTTCACTGCTCAAAAAAGAGCGAAAAGAGAGGGGCATCGCTTTCACTGCTCAAAAAAGAGCGAAAAGAGAGGGGCATCGCTTTCACTGCTCAAAAAAGAGCTAAAAGAGAGGGGCATCGCTTTCACTGCTCAAAAAAGAGCGAAAAGAGAGGGGCATCGCTTTCACTGCTCAAAAAAGAGCGAAAAGAGAGGGTCATCGCTTTCACTGCTCAAAAAAGAGCGAAAAGAGAGGGGCACCGCTTACATCGCTCAAAAAAGAGCGAAAAGAGAGGGGCATCGCTTTCACTATTCAAAAAGAGCGAAAAGAGAGGGGCATCGCTTTCACTGCTCAAAAAAGAGCGAAAAGAGAGGGTCATCGCTTTCACTGCTCAAAAAAGAGCGAAAAGAGAGGGGCATCGCTTTCACTGCTCAAAAAAGAGCGAAAAGAGAGGGGCATCGCTTTCACTGCTCAAAAAAGAGCGAAAAGAGAGGGGCATCGCTTTCACTGCTCAAAAAAGAGCGAAAAGAGAGGGTCATCGCTTTCACTGCTCAAAAAAGAGCGAAAAGAGAGGGGCATCGCTTTCACTGCTCAAAAAAGAGCGAAAAGAGAGGGGCATCGCTTTCACTGCTCAAAAAAGAGCGAAAAGAGAGGGGCATCGCTTTCACTGCTCAAAAAAGAGCGAAAAGAGAGGGGCATCGCTTTCACTGCTCAAAAAAGAGCGAAAAGAGAGGGGCACCGCTTACATCGCTCAAAAAAGAGCGAAAAGAGAGGGGCATCGCTTTCACTATTCAAAAAGAGCGAAAAGAGAGGGGCATCGCTTTCACTGCTCAAAAAAGAGCGAAAAGAGAGGGTCATCGCTTTCACTGCTCAAAAAAGAGCGAAAAGAGAGGGGCATCGCTTTCACTGCTCAAAAAAGAGCGAAAAGAGAGGGGCATCGCTTTCACTGCTCAAAAAAGAGCGAAAAGAGAGGGGCATCGCTTTCACTGCTCAAAAAAGAGCGAAAAGAGAGGGGCATCGCTTTCACTGCTCAAAAAAGAGCGAAAAGAGAGGGGCATCGCTTTCACTGCTCAAAAAAGAGCGAAAAGAGAGGGGCATCGCTTTCACTGCTCAAAATAGAGCGAAAAGAGAGGGGCACCGCTGTCATCGCTCAAAAAAGAGCGAAAAGAGAGGGGCACCGCTGTCATCGCTCAAAAAAGAGCGAAAAGAGAGGGGCACCGCTGTCATCGCTCAAAAAAGAGCGAAAAGAGAGGGGCATCGCTTTCACTGCTCAAAAAAGAGCGAAAAGAGAGGGGCATCGCTTTCACTGCTCAAAAAAGAGCGAAAAGAGAGGGGCATCGCTTTCACTGCTCAAAAAAGAGCGAAAAGAGAGGGGCACCGCTTACATCGCTCAAAAAAGAGCGAAAAGAGAGGGGCATCGCTTTCACTATTCAAAAAGAGCGAAAAGAGAGGGGCACCGCTGTCATCGCTCAAAAAAGACCGAAAAGAGAGGGGCACTGCTGTCATCGCTCAAAAAAGAGCGAAAAGAGAGGGCATCACTTTCACTATTCAAAAAGAGCGAAAAGAGAGGGGCACTGCTGTCATCGCTCAAAAAAGAGCGAAAAGAGAGGGCATCACTTTCACTATTCAAAAAGAGCGAAAAGAGAGGGGCACCGCTGTCATCGCTCAAAAAAGAGCGAAAGAGGGGCACCGCTTTCATCGCTCAAAAAAGAGCGAAATAGGGGCACCGCTTTCATCGCTCAAAAAAGAGCGAAAAGAGAGGGTCATCGCTTTCACTGCTCAAAAAAGAGCGAAAAGAGAGGGGCATCGCTTTCACTGCTCAAAAAAGAGCGAAAAGAGAGGGGCATCGCTTTCACTGCTCAAAAAAGAGCGAAAAGAGAGGGGCATCGCTTTCACTGCTCAAAAAAGAGCGAAAAGAGAGGGGCACTGCTGTCATCGCTCAAAAAAGAGCGAAAAGAGAGGGGCATCGCTTTCACTGCTCAAAAAAGAGCGAAAAGAGAGGGGCACCGCTGTCATCGCTCAAAAAAGAGCGAAAAGAGAGGGGCACCGCTGTCATCGCTCAAAAAAGAGCGAAAAGAGAGGGGCACCGCTGTCATCGCTCAAAAAAGAGCGAAAAGAGAGGGGCATCGCTTTCACTATTCAAAAAGAGCGAAAAGAGAGGGGCATCGCTTTCACTGCTCAAAAAAGAGCGAAAAGAGAGGGGCATCGCTTTCACTGCTCAAAAAAGAGCGAAAAGAGAGGGGCATCGCTTTCACTGCTCAAAAAAGAGCGAAAAGAGAGGGGCATCGCTTTCACTGCTCAAAAAAGAGCGAAAAGAGAGGGTCATCGCTTTCACTGCTCAAAAAAGAGCGAAAAGAGAGGGGCACCGCTTACATCGCTCAAAAAAGAGCGAAAAGAGAGGGGCATCGCTTTCACTATTCAAAAAGAGCGAAAAGAGAGGGGCATCGCTTTCACTGCTCAAAAAAGAGCGAAAAGAGAGGGTCATCGCTTTCACTGCTCAAAAAAGAGCGAAAAGAGAGGGGCATCGCTTTCACTGCTCAAAAAAGAGCGAAAAGAGAGGGGCATCGCTTTCACTGCTCAAAAAAGAGCGAAAAGAGAGGGGCATCGCTTTCACTGCTCAAAAAAGAGCGAAAAGAGAGGGGCATCGCTTTCACTGCTCAAAAAAGAGCGAAAAGAGAGGGGCATCGCTTTCACTGCTCAAAAAAGAGCGAAAAGAGAGGGGCATCGCTTTCACTGCTCAAAAAAGAGCGAAAAGAGAGGGGCATCGCTTTCACTGCTCAAAAAAGAGCGAAAAGAGAGGGGCATCGCTTTCACTGCTCAAAAAAGAGCGAAAAGAGAGGGGCATCGCTTTCACTGCTCAAAAAAGAGCGAAAAGAGAGGGGCATCGCTTTCACTGCTCAAAAAAGAGCGAAAAGAGAGGGGCATCGCTTTCACTGCTCAAAATAGAGCGAAAAGAGAGGGGCACCGCTGTCATCGCTCAAAAAAGAGCGAAAAGAGAGGGGCATCGCTTTCACTGCTCAAAAAAGAGCGAAAAGAGAGGGGCATCGCTTTCACTGCTCAAAAAAGAGCGAAAAGAGAGGGGCATCGCTTTCACTGCTCAAAAAAGAGCGAAAAGAGAGGGGCATCGCTTTCACTGCTCAAAAAAGAGCGAAAAGAGAGGGGCACCGCTTACATCGCTCAAAAAAGAGCGAAAAGAGAGGGGCATCGCTTTCACTATTCAAAAAGAGCGAAAAGAGAGGGGCATCGCTTTCACTGCTCAAAAAAGAGCGAAAAGAGAGGGTCATCGCTTACATCGCTCAAAAAAGAGCGAAAAGAGAGGGGCATCGCTTTCACTGCTCAAAAAAGAGCGAAAAGAGAGGGGCATCGCTTTCACTGCTCAAAATAGAGCGAAAAGAGAGGGGCACCGCTGTCATCGCTCAAAAAAGAGCGAAAAGAGAGGGGCACCGCTGTCATCGCTCAAAAAAGAGCGAAAAGAGAGGGGCACCGCTGTCATCGCTCAAAAAAGAGCGAAAAGAGAGGGGCATCGCTTTCACTGCTCAAAAAAGAGCGAAAAGAGAGGGGCATCGCTTTCACTGCTCAAAAAAGAGCGAAAAGAGAGGGGCATCGCTTTCACTGCTCAAAAAAGAGCGAAAAGAGAGGGGCATCGCTTTCACTGCTCAAAAAAGAGCTAAAAGAGAGGGGCATCGCTTTCACTATTCAAAAAGAGCGAAAAGAGAGGGGCATCGCTTTCACTGCTCAAAAAAGAGCGAAAAGAGAGGGTCATCGCTTTCACTGCTCAAAAAAGAGCGAAAAGAGAGGGGCATCGCTTTCACTGCTCAAAAAAGAGCGAAAAGAGAGGGGCATCGCTTTCACTGCTCAAAAAAGAGCGAAAAGAGAGGGGCATCGCTTTCACTGCTCAAAAAAGAGCGAAAAGAGAGGGGCATCGCTTTCACTGCTCAAAAAAGAGCGAAAAGAGAGGGGCATCGCTTTCACTGCTCAAAAAAGAGCGAAAAGAGAGGGGCATCGCTTTCACTGCTCAAAAAAGAGCGAAAAGAGAGGGGCATCGCTTTCACTGCTCAAAAAAGAGCGAAAAGAGAGGGGCACCGCTTACATCGCTCAAAAAAGAGCGAAAAGAGAGGGGCATCGCTTTCACTATTCAAAAAGAGCGAAAAGAGAGGGGCATCGCTTTCACTGCTCAAAAAAGAGCGAAAAGAGAGGGGCATCGCTTTCACTGCTCAAAAAAGAGCGAAAAGAGAGGGGCATCGCTTTCACTGCTCAAAAAAGAGCGAAAAGAGAGGGGCATCGCTTTCACTGCTCAAAAAAGAGCGAAAAGAGAGGGGCATCGCTTTCACTGCTCAAAAAAGAGCGAAAAGAGAGGGGCATCGCTTTCACTGCTCAAAAAAGAGCGAAAAGAGAGGGGCATCGCTTTCACTGCTCAAAAAAGAGCGAAAAGAGAGGGTCATCGCTTTCACTGCTCAAAAAAGAGCGAAAAGAGAGGGGCACCGCTTACATCGCTCAAAAAAGAGCGAAAAGAGAGGGGCATCGCTTTCACTATTCAAAAAGAGCGAAAAGAGAGGGGCATCGCTTTCACTGCTCAAAAAAGAGCGAAAAGAGAGGGGCACCGCTTACATCGCTCAAAAAAGAGCGAAAAGAGAGGGGCATCGCTTTCACTATTCAAAAAGAGCGAAAAGAGAGGGGCATCGCTTTCACTGCTCAAAAAAGAGCGAAAAGAGAGGGTCATCGCTTTCACTGCTCAAAAAAGAGCGAAAAGAGAGGGGCATCGCTTTCACTGCTCAAAAAAGAGCGAAAAGAGAGGGTCATCGCTTTCACTGCTCAAAAAAGAGCGAAAAGAGAGGGGCATCGCTTTCACTGCTCAAAAAAGAGCGAAAAGAGAGGGTCATCGCTTTCACTGCTCAAAAAAGAGCGAAAAGAGAGGGGCACCGCTTACATCGCTCAAAAAAGAGCGAAAAGAGAGGGGCATCGCTTTCACTATTCAAAAAGAGCGAAAAGAGAGGGGCATCGCTTTCACTGCTCAAAAAAGAGCGAAAAGAGAGGGTCATCGCTTTCACTGCTCAAAAAAGAGCGAAAAGAGAGGGGCATCGCTTTCACTGCTCAAAAAAGAGCGAAAAGAGAGGGGCATCGCTTTCACTGCTCAAAAAAGAGCGAAAAGAGAGGGGCATCGCTTTCACTGCTCAAAAAAGAGCGAAAAGAGAGGGGCATCGCTTTCACTGCTCAAAAAAGAGCGAAAAGAGAGGGGCACCGCTGTCATCGCTCAAAAAAGAGCGAAAAGAGAGGGGCATCGCTTTCACTGCTCAAAAAAGAGCGAAAAGAGAGGGGCATCGCTTTCACTGCTCAAAAAAGAGCGAAAAGAGAGGGGCATCGCTTTCACTGCTCAAAAAAGAGCTAAAAGAGAGGGGCATCGCTTTCACTATTCAAAAAGAGCGAAAAGAGAGGGGCATCGCTTTCACTGCTCAAAAAAGAGCGAAAAGAGAGGGTCATCGCTTTCACTGCTCAAAAAAGAGCGAAAAGAGAGGGGCATCGCTTTCACTGCTCAAAAAAGAGCGAAAAGAGAGGGGCATCGCTTTCACTGCTCAAAAAAGAGCGAAAAGAGAGGGGCATCGCTTTCACTGCTCAAAAAAGAGCGAAAAGAGAGGGGCATCGCTTTCACTGCTCAAAAAAGAGCGAAAAGAGAGGGGCATCGCTTTCACTGCTCAAAAAAGAGCGAAAAGAGAGGGGCATCGCTTTCACTGCTCAAAAAAGAGCGAAAAGAGAGGGGCATCGCTTTCACTGCTCAAAAAAGAGCGAAAAGAGAGGGGCACCGCTTACATCGCTCAAAAAAGAGCGAAAAGAGAGGGGCATCGCTTTCACTATTCAAAAAGAGCGAAAAGAGAGGGGCATCGCTTTCACTGCTCAAAAAAGAGCGAAAAGAGAGGGGCATCGCTTTCACTGCTCAAAAAAGAGCGAAAAGAGAGGGGCATCGCTTTCACTGCTCAAAAAAGAGCGAAAAGAGAGGGGCATCGCTTTCACTGCTCAAAAAAGAGCGAAAAGAGAGGGTCATCGCTTTCACTGCTCAAAAAAGAGCGAAAAGAGAGGGGCACCGCTTACATCGCTCAAAAAAGAGCGAAAAGAGAGGGGCATCGCTTTCACTATTCAAAAAGAGCGAAAAGAGAGGGGCATCGCTTTCACTGCTCAAAAAAGAGCGAAAAGAGAGGGGCACCGCTTACATCGCTCAAAAAAGAGCGAAAAGAGAGGGGCATCGCTTTCACTATTCAAAAAGAGCGAAAAGAGAGGGGCATCGCTTTCACTGCTCAAAAAAGAGCGAAAAGAGAGGGGCATCGCTTTCACTGCTCAAAAAAGAGCGAAAAGAGAGGGGCATCGCTTTCACTGCTCAAAAAAGAGCGAAAAGAGAGGGGCACCGCTTACATCGCTCAAAAAAGAGCGAAAAGAGAGGGGCATCGCTTTCACTATTCAAAAAGAGCGAAAAGAGAGGGGCATCGCTTTCACTGCTCAAAAAAGAGCGAAAAGAGAGGGGCATCGCTTTCACTGCTCAAAAAAGAGCGAAAAGAGAGGGGCATCGCTTTCACTGCTCAAAAAAGAGCGAAAAGAGAGGGGCATCGCTTTCACTGCTCAAAAAAGAGCGAAAAGAGAGGGTCATCGCTTTCACTGCTCAAAAAAGAGCGAAAAGAGAGGGGCACCGCTTACATCGCTCAAAAAAGAGCGAAAAGAGAGGGGCATCGCTTTCACTATTCAAAAAGAGCGAAAAGAGAGGGGCATCGCTTTCACTGCTCAAAAAAGAGCGAAAAGAGAGGGGCACCGCTTACATCGCTCAAAAAAGAGCGAAAAGAGAGGGGCATCGCTTTCACTATTCAAAAAGAGCGAAAAGAGAGGGGCATCGCTTTCACTGCTCAAAAAAGAGCGAAAAGAGAGGGTCATCGCTTTCACTGCTCAAAAAAGAGCGAAAAGAGAGGGGCATCGCTTTCACTGCTCAAAAAAGAGCGAAAAGAGAGGGTCATCGCTTTCACTGCTCAAAAAAGAGCGAAAAGAGAGGGGCACCGCTTACATCGCTCAAAAAAGAGCGAAAAGAGAGGGGCATCGCTTTCACTATTCAAAAAGAGCGAAAAGAGAGGGGCATCGCTTTCACTGCTCAAAAAAGAGCGAAAAGAGAGGGGCACCGCTTACATCGCTCAAAAAAGAGCGAAAAGAGAGGGGCATCGCTTTCACTATTCAAAAAGAGCGAAAAGAGAGGGGCATCGCTTTCACTGCTCAAAAAAGAGCGAAAAGAGAGGGGCATCGCTTTCACTGCTCAAAAAAGAGCGAAAAGAGAGGGGCATCGCTTTCACTGCTCAAAAAAGAGCGAAAAGAGAGGGGCACCGCTTACATCGCTCAAAAAAGAGCGAAAAGAGAGGGGCATCGCTTTCACTATTCAAAAAAGAGCGAAAAGAGAGGGGCATCGCTTTCACTGCTCAAAAAAGAGCGAAAAGAGAGGGGCACCGCTTACATCGCTCAAAAAAGAGCGAAAAGAGAGGGGCATCGCTTTCACTATTCAAAAAGAGCGAAAAGAGAGGGGCATCGCTTTCACTGCTCAAAAAAGAGCGAAAAGAGAGGGGCATCGCTTTCACTGCTCAAAAAAGAGCGAAAAGAGAGGGGCACCGCTTACATCGCTCAAAAAAGAGCGAAAAGAGAGGGGCATCGCTTTCACTATTCAAAAAGAGCGAAAAGAGAGGGGCATCGCTTTCACTGCTCAAAAAAGAGCGAAAAGAGAGGGGCACCGCTTACATCGCTCAAAAAAGAGCGAAAAGAGAGGGGCATCGCTTTCACTATTCAAAAAGAGCGAAAAGAGAGGGGCATCGCTTTCACTGCTCAAAAAAGAGCGAAAAGAGAGGGTCATCGCTTTCACTGCTCAAAAAAGAGCGAAAAGAGAGGGGCATCGCTTTCACTGCTCAAAAAAGAGCGAAAAGAGAGGGTCATCGCTTTCACTGCTCAAAAAAGAGCGAAAAGAGAGGGGCATCGCTTTCACTGCTCAAAAAAGAGCGAAAAGAGAGGGTCATCGCTTTCACTGCTCAAAAAAGAGCGAAAAGAGAGGGGCACCGCTTACATCGCTCAAAAAAGAGCGAAAAGAGAGGGGCATCGCTTTCACTATTCAAAAAGAGCGAAAAGAGAGGGGCATCGCTTTCACTGCTCAAAAAAGAGCGAAAAGAGAGGGTCATCGCTTTCACTGCTCAAAAAAGAGCGAAAAGAGAGGGGCATCGCTTTCACTGCTCAAAAAAGAGCGAAAAGAGAGGGGCATCGCTTTCACTGCTCAAAAAAGAGCGAAAAGAGAGGGGCATCGCTTTCACTGCTCAAAAAAGAGCGAAAAGAGAGGGGCATCGCTTTCACTGCTCAAAAAAGAGCGAAAAGAGAGGGGCACCGCTGTCATCGCTCAAAAAAGAGCGAAAAGAGAGGGGCATCGCTTTCACTGCTCAAAAAAGAGCGAAAAGAGAGGGGCATCGCTTTCACTGCTCAAAAAAGAGCGAAAAGAGAGGGGCATCGCTTTCACTGCTCAAAAAAGAGCTAAAAGAGAGGGGCATCGCTTTCACTATTCAAAAAGAGCGAAAAGAGAGGGGCATCGCTTTCACTGCTCAAAAAAGAGCGAAAAGAGAGGGTCATCGCTTTCACTGCTCAAAAAAGAGCGAAAAGAGAGGGGCATCGCTTTCACTGCTCAAAAAAGAGCGAAAAGAGAGGGGCATCGCTTTCACTGCTCAAAAAAGAGCGAAAAGAGAGGGGCATCGCTTTCACTGCTCAAAAAAGAGCGAAAAGAGAGGGGCATCGCTTTCACTGCTCAAAAAAGAGCGAAAAGAGAGGGGCATCGCTTTCACTGCTCAAAAAAGAGCGAAAAGAGAGGGGCATCGCTTTCACTGCTCAAAAAAGAGCGAAAAGAGAGGGGCATCGCTTTCACTGCTCAAAAAAGAGCGAAAAGAGAGGGGCATCGCTTTCACTGCTCAAAAAAGAGCGAAAAGAGAGGGGCATCGCTTTCACTGCTCAAAAAAGAGCGAAAAGAGAGGGGCACCGCTTACATCGCTCAAAAAAGAGCGAAAAGAGAGGGGCATCGCTTTCACTATTCAAAAAGAGCGAAAAGAGAGGGGCATCGCTTTCACTGCTCAAAAAAGAGCGAAAAGAGAGGGGCATCGCTTTCACTGCTCAAAAAAGAGCGAAAAGAGAGGGGCATCGCTTTCACTGCTCAAAAAAGAGCGAAAAGAGAGGGGCATCGCTTTCACTGCTCAAAAAAGAGCGAAAAGAGAGGGGCATCGCTTTCACTGCTCAAAAAAGAGCGAAAAGAGAGGGGCATCGCTTTCACTGCTCAAAAAAGAGCGAAAAGAGAGGGGCATCGCTTTCACTGCTCAAAAAAGAGCGAAAAGAGAGGGTCATCGCTTTCACTGCTCAAAAAAGAGCGAAAAGAGAGGGGCACCGCTTACATCGCTCAAAAAAGAGCGAAAAGAGAGGGGCATCGCTTTCACTATTCAAAAAGAGCGAAAAGAGAGGGGCATCGCTTTCACTGCTCAAAAAAGAGCGAAAAGAGAGGGTCATCGCTTTCACTGCTCAAAAAAGAGCGAAAAGAGAGGGGCATCGCTTTCACTGCTCAAAAAAGAGCGAAAAGAGAGGGGCATCGCTTTCACTGCTCAAAAAAGAGCGAAAAGAGAGGGGCATCGCTTTCACTGCTCAAAAAAGAGCGAAAAGAGAGGGTCATCGCTTTCACTGCTCAAAAAAGAGCGAAAAGAGAGGGTCATCGCTTTCACTGCTCAAAAAAGAGCGAAAAGAGAGGGGCATCGCTTTCACTGCTCAAAAAAGAGCGAAAAGAGAGGGGCATCGCTTTCACTGCTCAAAAAAGAGCGAAAAGAGAGGGGCACCGCTGTCATCGCTCAAAAAAGACCGAAAAGAGAGGGGCACTGCTGTCATCGCTCAAAAAAGAGCGAAAAGAGAGGGGCATCGCTTTCACTGCTCAAAAAAGAGCGAAAAGAGAGGGGCATCGCTTTCACTGCTCAAAAAAGAGCGAAAAGAGAGGGGCACTGCTGTCATCGCTCAAAAAAGAGCGAAAAGAGAGGGGCATCGCTTTCACTGCTCAAAAAAGAGCGAAAAGAGAGGGGCACCGCTTTCACTGCTCAAAAAAGAGCGAAAAGAGAGGGGCATCGCTTTCACTGCTCAAAAAAAAGCGAAAAGAGAGGGGCACTGCTGTCATCGCTCAAAAAAGAGCGAAAAGAGAGGGCATCACTTTCACTATTCAAAAAGAGCGAAAAGAGAGGGGCACCGCTGTCATCGCTCAAAAAAGAGCGAAAGAGGGGCACCGCTTTCATCGCTCAAAAAAGAGCGAAATAGGGGCACCGCTTTCACTGCTCAAAAAAGAGCGAAAAGAGAGGGGCATCGCTTTCACTGCTCAAAAAAGAGCGAAAAGAGAGGGGCATCGCTTTCACTGCTCAAAAAAGAGCGAAAAGAGAGGGGCATCGCTTTCACTGCTCAAAAAAGAGCGAAAAGAGAGGGGCATCGCTTTCACTGCTCAAAAAAGAGCGAAAAGAGAGGGGCACTGCTGTCATCGCTCAAAAAAGAGCGAAAAGAGAGGGGCATCGCTTTCACTATTCAAAAAGAGCGAAAAGAGAGGGGCACCGCTGTCATCGCTCAAAAAAGAGCGAAAGAGGGGCACCGCTTTCATCGCTCAAAAAAGAGCGAAATAGGGGCACCGCTTTCATCGCTCAAAAAAGAGCGAAAAGAGAGGGGCATCGCTTTCACTGCTCAAAAAAGAGCGAAAAGAGAGGGGCACTGCTGTCATCGCTCAAAAAAGAGCGAAAAGAGAGGGGCATCGCTTTCACTGCTCAAAAAAGAGCGAAAAGAGAGGGGCATCGCTTTCACTGCTCAAAAAAGAGCGAAAAGAGAGGGGCATCGCTTTCACTGCTCAAAATAGAGCGAAAAGAGAGGGGCACCGCTGTCATCGCTCAAAAAAGAGCGAAAAGAGAGGGGCACCGCTGTCATCGCTCAAAAAAGAGCGAAAAGAGAGGGGCACCGCTGTCATCGCTCAAAAAAGAGCGAAAAGAGAGGGGCATCGCTTTCACTGCTCAAAAAAGAGCGAAAAGAGAGGGTCATCGCTTTCACTGCTCAAAAAAGAGCGAAAAGAGAGGGGCACCGCTTACATCGCTCAAAAAAGAGCGAAAAGAGAGGGGCATCGCTTTCACTATTCAAAAAGAGCGAAAAGAGAGGGGCATCGCTTTCACTGCTCAAAAAAGAGCGAAAAGAGAGGGTCATCGCTTTCACTGCTCAAAAAAGAGCGAAAAGAGAGGGGCATCGCTTTCACTGCTCAAAAAAGAGCGAAAAGAGAGGGGCATCGCTTTCACTGCTCAAAAAAGAGCGAAAAGAGAGGGGCATCGCTTTCACTGCTCAAAAAAGAGCGAAAAGAGAGGGGCATCGCTTTCACTGCTCAAAAAAGAGCGAAAAGAGAGGGGCACCGCTGTCATCGCTCAAAAAAGAGCGAAAAGAGAGGGGCACCGCTGTCATCGCTCAAAAAAGAGCGAAAAGAGAGGGGCACCGCTGTCATCGCTCAAAAAAGAGCGAAAAGAGAGGGGCATCGCTTTCACTGCTCAAAAAAGAGCGAAAAGAGAGGGGCATCGCTTTCACTGCTCAAAAAAGAGCGAAAAGAGAGGGGCATCGCTTTCACTGCTCAAAAAAGAGCGAAAAGAGAGGGGCATCGCTTTCACTGCTCAAAAAAGAGCGAAAAGAGAGGGGCACCGCTTACATCGCTCAAAAAAGAGCGAAAAGAGAGGGGCATCGCTTTCACTATTCAAAAAGAGCGAAAAGAGAGGGGCATCGCTTTCACTGCTCAAAAAAGAGCGAAAAGAGAGGGTCATCGCTTTCACTGCTCAAAAAAGAGCGAAAAGAGAGGGGCATCGCTTTCACTGCTCAAAAAAGAGCGAAAAGAGAGGGTCATCGCTTTCACTGCTCAAAAAAGAGCGAAAAGAGAGGGGCATCGCTTTCACTGCTCAAAAAAGAGCGAAAAGAGAGGGTCATCGCTTTCACTGCTCAAAAAAGAGCGAAAAGAGAGGGGCACCGCTTACATCGCTCAAAAAAGAGCGAAAAGAGAGGGGCATCGCTTTCACTATTCAAAAAGAGCGAAAAGAGAGGGGCATCGCTTTCACTGCTCAAAAAAGAGCGAAAAGAGAGGGTCATCGCTTTCACTGCTCAAAAAAGAGCGAAAAGAGAGGGGCATCGCTTTCACTGCTCAAAAAAGAGCGAAAAGAGAGGGGCATCGCTTTCACTGCTCAAAAAAGAGCGAAAAGAGAGGGGCATCGCTTTCACTGCTCAAAAAAGAGCGAAAAGAGAGGGGCATCGCTTTCACTGCTCAAAAAAGAGCGAAAAGAGAGGGGCATCGCTTTCACTGCTCAAAAAAGAGCGAAAAGAGAGGGGCATCGCTTTCACTGCTCAAAATAGAGCGAAAAGAGAGGGGCACCGCTGTCATCGCTCAAAAAAGAGCGAAAAGAGAGGGGCACCGCTGTCATCGCTCAAAAAAGAGCGAAAAGAGAGGGGCACCGCTGTCATCGCTCAAAAAAGAGCGAAAAGAGAGGGGCATCGCTTTCACTGCTCAAAAAAGAGCGAAAAGAGAGGGGCATCGCTTTCACTGCTCAAAAAAGAGCGAAAAGAGAGGGGCATCGCTTTCACTGCTCAAAAAAGAGCTAAAAGAGAGGGGCATCGCTTTCACTATTCAAAAAGAGCGAAAAGAGAGGGGCATCGCTTTCACTGCTCAAAAAAGAGCGAAAAGAGAGGGTCATCGCTTTCACTGCTCAAAAAAGAGCGAAAAGAGAGGGGCATCGCTTTCACTGCTCAAAAAAGAGCGAAAAGAGAGGGGCATCGCTTTCACTGCTCAAAAAAGAGCGAAAAGAGAGGGTCATCGCTTTCACTGCTCAAAAAAGAGCGAAAAGAGAGGGGCACCGCTTACATCGCTCAAAAAAGAGCGAAAAGAGAGGGGCATCGCTTTCACTATTCAAAAAGAGCGAAAAGAGAGGGGCGTCGCTTTCACTGCTCAAAAAAGAGCGAAAAGAGAGGGTCATCGCTTTCACTGCTCAAAAAAGAGCGAAAAGAGAGGGGCATCGCTTTCACTGCTCAAAAAAGAGCGAAAAGAGAGGGGCATCGCTTTCACTGCTCAAAAAAGAGCGAAAAGAGAGGGGCATCGCTTTCACTGCTCAAAAAAGAGCGAAAAGAGAGGGTCATCGCTTTCACTGCTCAAAAAAGAGCGAAAAGAGAGGGTCATCGCTTTCACTGCTCAAAAAAGAGCGAAAAGAGAGGGGCATCGCTTTCACTGCTCAAAAAAGAGCGAAAAGAGAGGGGCATCGCTTTCACTGCTCAAAAAAGAGCGAAAAGAGAGGGGCACCGCTGTCATCGCTCAAAAAAGACCGAAAAGAGAGGGGCACTGCTGTCATCGCTCAAAAAAGAGCGAAAAGAGAGGGGCATCGCTTTCACTGCTCAAAAAAGAGCGAAAAGAGAGGGGCATCGCTTTCACTGCTCAAAAAAGAGCGAAAAGAGAGGGGCACTGCTGTCATCGCTCAAAAAAGAGCGAAAAGAGAGGGGCATCGCTTTCACTGCTCAAAAAAGAGCGAAAAGAGAGGGGCACCGCTTTCACTGCTCAAAAAAGAGCGAAAAGAGAGGGGCATCGCTTTCACTGCTCAAAAAAAAGCGAAAAGAGAGGGGCACTGCTGTCATCGCTCAAAAAAGAGCGAAAAGAGAGGGCATCACTTTCACTATTCAAAAAGAGCGAAAAGAGAGGGGCACCGCTGTCATCGCTCAAAAAAGAGCGAAAGAGGGGCACCGCTTTCATCGCTCAAAAAAGAGCGAAATAGGGGCACCGCTTTCACTGCTCAAAAAAGAGCGAAAAGAGAGGGGCATCGCTTTCACTGCTCAAAAAAGAGCGAAAAGAGAGGGGCATCGCTTTCACTGCTCAAAAAAGAGCGAAAAGAGAGGGGCATCGCTTTCACTGCTCAAAAAAGAGCGAAAAGAGAGGGGCATCGCTTTCACTGCTCAAAAAAGAGCGAAAAGAGAGGGGCACTGCTGTCATCGCTCAAAAAAGAGCGAAAAGAGAGGGGCATCGCTTTCACTATTCAAAAAGAGCGAAAAGAGAGGGGCACCGCTGTCATCGCTCAAAAAAGAGCGAAAGAGGGGCACCGCTTTCATCGCTCAAAAAAGAGCGAAATAGGGGCACCGCTTTCATCGCTCAAAAAAGAGCGAAAAGAGAGGGGCATCGCTTTCACTGCTCAAAAAAGAGCGAAAAGAGAGGGGCACTGCTGTCATCGCTCAAAAAAGAGCGAAAAGAGAGGGGCATCGCTTTCACTGCTCAAAAAAGAGCGAAAAGAGAGGGGCATCGCTTTCACTGCTCAAAATAGAGCGAAAAGAGAGGGGCACCGCTGTCATCGCTCAAAAAAGAGCGAAAAGAGAGGGGCACCGCTGTCATCGCTCAAAAAAGAGCGAAAAGAGAGGGGCACCGCTGTCATCGCTCAAAAAAGAGCGAAAAGAGAGGGGCACTGCTGTCATCGCTCAAAAAAGAGCGAAAAGAGAGGGGCATCGCTTTCACTGCTCAAAAAAGAGCGAAAAGAGAGGGGCACCGCTGTCATCGCTCAAAAAAGAGCGAAAAGAGAGGGGCATCGCTTTCACTATTCAAAAAGAGCGAAAAGAGAGGGGCATCGCTTTCACTGCTCAAAATAGAGCGAAAAGAGAGGGGCACCGCTGTCATCGCTCAAAAAAGAGCGAAAAGAGAGGGGCACCGCTGTCATCGCTCAAAAAAGAGCGAAAAGAGAGGGGCACCGCTGTCATCGCTCAAAAAAGAGCGAAAAGAGAGGGGCATCGCTTTCACTATTCAAAAAGAGCGAAAAGAGAGGGGCATCGCTTTCACTGCTCAAAAAAGAGCGAAAAGAGAGGGGCATCGCTTTCACTGCTCAAAAAAGAGCGAAAAGAGAGGGGCATCGCTTTCACTGCTCAAAAAAGAGCGAAAAGAGAGGGGCATCGCTTTCACTGCTCAAAAAAGAGCGAAAAGAGAGGGGCATCGCTTTCACTGCTCAAAAAAGAGCGAAAAGAGAGGGGCATCGCTTTCACTGCTCAAAAAAGAGCGAAAAGAGAGGGGCATCGCTTTCACTGCTCAAAAAAGAGCGAAAAGAGAGGGGCATCGCTTTCACTGCTCAAAAAAGAGCGAAAAGAGAGGGGCATCGCTTTCACTGCTCAAAAAAGAGCGAAAAGAGAGGGGCATCGCTTTCACTGCTCAAAAAAGAGCGAAAAGAGAGGGGCATCGCTTTCACTGCTCAAAAAAGAGCGAAAAGAGAGGGGCATCGCTTTCACTGCTCAAAATAGAGCGAAAAGAGAGGGGCACCGCTGTCATCGCTCAAAAAAGAGCGAAAAGAGAGGGGCACCGCTGTCATCGCTCAAAAAAGAGCGAAAAGAGAGGGGCACCGCTGTCATCGCTCAAAAAAGAGCGAAAAGAGAGGGGCATCGCTTTCACTATTCAAAAAGAGCGAAAAGAGAGGGGCATCGCTTTCACTGCTCAAAAAAGAGCGAAAAGAGAGGGTCATCGCTTTCACTGCTCAAAAAAGAGCGAAAAGAGAGGGGCATCGCTTTCACTGCTCAAAATAGAGCGAAAAGAGAGGGGCACCGCTGTCATCGCTCAAAAAAGAGCGAAAAGAGAGGGGCACCGCTGTCATCGCTCAAAAAAGAGCGAAAAGAGAGGGGCACCGCTGTCATCGCTCAAAAAAGAGCGAAAAGAGAGGGGCATCGCTTTCACTATTCAAAAAGAGCGAAAAGAGAGGGGCATCGCTTTCACTGCTCAAAATAGAGCGAAAAGAGAGGGGCACCGCTGTCATCGCTCAAAAAAGAGCGAAAAGAGAGGGGCACCGCTGTCATCGCTCAAAAAAGAGCGAAAAGAGAGGGGCACCGCTGTCATCGCTCAAAAAAGAGCGAAAAGAGAGGGGCATCGCTTTCACTATTCAAAAAGAGCGAAAAGAGAGGGGCATCGCTTTCACTGCTCAAAAAAGAGCGAAAAGAGAGGGGCATCGCTTTCACTGCTCAAAAAAGAGCGAAAAGAGAGGGGCATCGCTTTCACTGCTCAAAAAAGAGCGAAAAGAGAGGGGCATCGCTTTCACTGCTCAAAAAAGAGCGAAAAGAGATGGGCATCGCTTTCACTGCTCAAAAAAGAGCGAAAAGAGAGGGGCATCGCTTTCACTGCTCAAAAAAGAGCGAAAAGAGAGGGGCATCGCTTTCACTGCTCAAAAAAGAGCGAAAAGAGAGGGGCATCGCTTTCACTGCTCAAAAAAGAGCGAAAAGAGAGGGGCATCGCTTTCACTGCTCAAAAAAGAGCGAAAAGAGAGGGGCATCGCTTTCACTGCTCAAAAAAGAGCGAAAAGAGAGGGGCATCGCTTTCACTGCTCAAAAAAGAGCGAAAAGAGAGGGGCATCGCTTTCACTGCTCAAAAAAGAGCGAAAAGAGAGGGGCATCGCTTTCACTGCTCAAAAAAGAGCGAAAAGAGAGGGGCATCGCTTTCACTGCTCAAAAAAGAGCGAAAAGAGAGGGTCATCGCTTTCACTGCTCAAAAAAGAGCGAAAAGAGAGGGGCACCGCTTACATCGCTCAAAAAAGAGCGAAAAGAGAGGGGCATCGCTTTCACTATTCAAAAAGAGCGAAAAGAGAGGGGCATCGCTTTCACTGCTCAAAAAAGAGCGAAAAGAGAGGGTCATCGCTTTCACTGCTCAAAAAAGAGCGAAAAGAGAGGGGCATCGCTTTCACTGCTCAAAAAAGAGCGAAAAGAGAGGGGCATCGCTTTCACTGCTCAAAAAAGAGCGAAAAGAGAGGGGCATCGCTTTCACTGCTCAAAAAAGAGCGAAAAGAGAGGGGCATCGCTTTCACTGCTCAAAAAAGAGCGAAAAGAGAGGGGCATCGCTTTCACTGCTCAAAAAAGAGCGAAAAGAGAGGGGCATCGCTTTCACTGCTCAAAAAAGAGCGAAAAGAGAGGGGCATCGCTTTCACTGCTCAAAAAAGAGCGAAAAGAGAGGGGCATCGCTTTCACTGCTCAAAAAAGAGCGAAAAGAGAGGGGCATCGCTTTCACTGCTCAAAAAAGAGCGAAAAGAGAGGGGCATCGCTTTCACTGCTCAAAAAAGAGCGAAAAGAGAGGGGCACCGCTTACATCGCTCAAAAAAGAGCGAAAAGAGAGGGGCATCGCTTTCACTATTCAAAAAGAGCGAAAAGAGAGGGGCATCGCTTTCACTGCTCAAAAAAGAGCGAAAAGAGAGGGGCATCGCTTTCACTGCTCAAAAAAGAGCGAAAAGAGAGGGGCATCGCTTTCACTGCTCAAAAAAGAGCGAAAAGAGAGGGGCATCGCTTTCACTGCTCAAAAAAGAGCGAAAAGAGAGGGGCATCGCTTTCACTGCTCAAAAAAGAGCGAAAAGAGAGGGGCATCGCTTTCACTGCTCAAAAAAGAGCGAAAAGAGAGGGGCATCGCTTTCACTGCTCAAAAAAGAGCGAAAAGAGAGGGGCATCGCTTTCACTGCTCAAAAAAGAGCGAAAAGAGAGGGGCATCGCTTTCACTGCTCAAAAAAGAGCGAAAAGAGAGGGGCATCGCTTTCACTGCTCAAAAAAGAGCGAAAAGAGAGGGGCATCGCTTTCACTGCTCAAAAAAGAGCGAAAAGAGAGGGGCATCGCTTTCACTGCTCAAAAAAGAGCGAAAAGAGAGGGGCACCGCTTACATCGCTCAAAAAAGAGCGAAAAGAGAGGGGCATCGCTTTCACTATTCAAAAAGAGCGAAAAGAGAGGGGCATCGCTTTCACTGCTCAAAAAAGAGCGAAAAGAGAGGGTCATCGCTTTCACTGCTCAAAAAAGAGCGAAAAGAGAGGGGCATCGCTTTCACTGCTCAAAAAAGAGCGAAAAGAGAGGGGCATCGCTTTCACTGCTCAAAAAAGAGCGAAAAGAGAGGGGCACCGCTTACATCGCTCAAAAAAGAGCGAAAAGAGAGGGGCATCGCTTTCACTATTCAAAAAGAGCGAAAAGAGAGGGGCATCGCTTTCACTGCTCAAAAAAGAGCGAAAAGAGAGGGTCATCGCTTTCACTGCTCAAAAAAGAGCGAAAAGAGAGGGGCATCGCTTTCACTGCTCAAAAAAGAGCGAAAAGAGAGGGTCATCGCTTTCACTGCTCAAAAAAGAGCGAAAAGAGAGGGGCATCGCTTTCACTGCTCAAAAAAGAGCGAAAAGAGAGGGTCATCGCTTTCACTGCTCAAAAAAGAGCGAAAAGAGAGGGGCACCGCTTACATCGCTCAAAAAAGAGCGAAAAGAGAGGGGCATCGCTTTCACTATTCAAAAAGAGCGAAAAGAGAGGGGCATCGCTTTCACTGCTCAAAAAAGAGCGAAAAGAGAGGGTCATCGCTTTCACTGCTCAAAAAAGAGCGAAAAGAGAGGGGCATCGCTTTCACTGCTCAAAAAAGAGCGAAAAGAGAGGGGCATCGCTTTCACTGCTCAAAAAAGAGCGAAAAGAGAGGGGCATCGCTTTCACTGCTCAAAAAAGAGCGAAAAGAGAGGGGCATCGCTTTCACTGCTCAAAAAAGAGCGAAAAGAGAGGGGCACCGCTGTCATCGCTCAAAAAAGAGCGAAAAGAGAGGGGCATCGCTTTCACTGCTCAAAAAAGAGCGAAAAGAGAGGGGCATCGCTTTCACTGCTCAAAAAAGAGCGAAAAGAGAGGGGCATCGCTTTCACTGCTCAAAAAAGAGCTAAAAGAGAGGGGCATCGCTTTCACTATTCAAAAAGAGCGAAAAGAGAGGGGCATCGCTTTCACTGCTCAAAAAAGAGCGAAAAGAGAGGGTCATCGCTTTCACTGCTCAAAAAAGAGCGAAAAGAGAGGGGCATCGCTTTCACTGCTCAAAAAAGAGCGAAAAGAGAGGGGCATCGCTTTCACTGCTCAAAAAAGAGCGAAAAGAGAGGGGCATCGCTTTCACTGCTCAAAAAAGAGCGAAAAGAGAGGGGCATCGCTTTCACTGCTCAAAAAAGAGCGAAAAGAGAGGGGCATCGCTTTCACTGCTCAAAAAAGAGCGAAAAGAGAGGGGCATCGCTTTCACTGCTCAAAAAAGAGCGAAAAGAGAGGGGCATCGCTTTCACTGCTCAAAAAAGAGCGAAAAGAGAGGGGCACCGCTTACATCGCTCAAAAAAGAGCGAAAAGAGAGGGGCATCGCTTTCACTATTCAAAAAGAGCGAAAAGAGAGGGGCATCGCTTTCACTGCTCAAAAAAGAGCGAAAAGAGAGGGGCATCGCTTTCACTGCTCAAAAAAGAGCGAAAAGAGAGGGGCATCGCTTTCACTGCTCAAAAAAGAGCGAAAAGAGAGGGGCATCGCTTTCACTGCTCAAAAAAGAGCGAAAAGAGAGGGTCATCGCTTTCACTGCTCAAAAAAGAGCGAAAAGAGAGGGGCACCGCTTACATCGCTCAAAAAAGAGCGAAAAGAGAGGGGCATCGCTTTCACTATTCAAAAAGAGCGAAAAGAGAGGGGCATCGCTTTCACTGCTCAAAAAAGAGCGAAAAGAGAGGGGCACCGCTTACATCGCTCAAAAAAGAGCGAAAAGAGAGGGGCATCGCTTTCACTATTCAAAAAGAGCGAAAAGAGAGGGGCATCGCTTTCACTGCTCAAAAAAGAGCGAAAAGAGAGGGGCATCGCTTTCACTGCTCAAAAAAGAGCGAAAAGAGAGGGGCACCGCTTACATCGCTCAAAAAAGAGCGAAAAGAGAGGGGCATCGCTTTCACTATTCAAAAAGAGCGAAAAGAGAGGGGCATCGCTTTCACTGCTCAAAAAAGAGCGAAAAGAGAGGGGCATCGCTTTCACTGCTCAAAAAAGAGCGAAAAGAGAGGGGCATCGCTTTCACTGCTCAAAAAAGAGCGAAAAGAGAGGGGCATCGCTTTCACTGCTCAAAAAAGAGCGAAAAGAGAGGGTCATCGCTTTCACTGCTCAAAAAAGAGCGAAAAGAGAGGGGCACCGCTTACATCGCTCAAAAAAGAGCGAAAAGAGAGGGGCATCGCTTTCACTATTCAAAAAGAGCGAAAAGAGAGGGGCATCGCTTTCACTGCTCAAAAAAGAGCGAAAAGAGAGGGGCACCGCTTACATCGCTCAAAAAAGAGCGAAAAGAGAGGGGCATCGCTTTCACTATTCAAAAAGAGCGAAAAGAGAGGGGCATCGCTTTCACTGCTCAAAAAAGAGCGAAAAGAGAGGGTCATCGCTTTCACTGCTCAAAAAAGAGCGAAAAGAGAGGGGCATCGCTTTCACTGCTCAAAAAAGAGCGAAAAGAGAGGGTCATCGCTTTCACTGCTCAAAAAAGAGCGAAAAGAGAGGGGCACCGCTTACATCGCTCAAAAAAGAGCGAAAAGAGAGGGGCATCGCTTTCACTATTCAAAAAGAGCGAAAAGAGAGGGGCATCGCTTTCACTGCTCAAAAAAGAGCGAAAAGAGAGGGGCACCGCTTACATCGCTCAAAAAAGAGCGAAAAGAGAGGGGCATCGCTTTCACTATTCAAAAAGAGCGAAAAGAGAGGGGCATCGCTTTCACTGCTCAAAAAAGAGCGAAAAGAGAGGGGCATCGCTTTCACTGCTCAAAAAAGAGCGAAAAGAGAGGGGCATCGCTTTCACTGCTCAAAAAAGAGCGAAAAGAGAGGGGCACCGCTTACATCGCTCAAAAAAGAGCGAAAAGAGAGGGGCATCGCTTTCACTATTCAAAAAAGAGCGAAAAGAGAGGGGCATCGCTTTCACTGCTCAAAAAAGAGCGAAAAGAGAGGGGCACCGCTTACATCGCTCAAAAAAGAGCGAAAAGAGAGGGGCATCGCTTTCACTATTCAAAAAGAGCGAAAAGAGAGGGGCATCGCTTTCACTGCTCAAAAAAGAGCGAAAAGAGAGGGGCATCGCTTTCACTGCTCAAAAAAGAGCGAAAAGAGAGGGGCACCGCTTACATCGCTCAAAAAAGAGCGAAAAGAGAGGGGCATCGCTTTCACTATTCAAAAAGAGCGAAAAGAGAGGGGCATCGCTTTCACTGCTCAAAAAAGAGCGAAAAGAGAGGGGCACCGCTTACATCGCTCAAAAAAGAGCGAAAAGAGAGGGGCATCGCTTTCACTATTCAAAAAGAGCGAAAAGAGAGGGGCATCGCTTTCACTGCTCAAAAAAGAGCGAAAAGAGAGGGTCATCGCTTTCACTGCTCAAAAAAGAGCGAAAAGAGAGGGGCATCGCTTTCACTGCTCAAAAAAGAGCGAAAAGAGAGGGTCATCGCTTTCACTGCTCAAAAAAGAGCGAAAAGAGAGGGGCATCGCTTTCACTGCTCAAAAAAGAGCGAAAAGAGAGGGTCATCGCTTTCACTGCTCAAAAAAGAGCGAAAAGAGAGGGGCACCGCTTACATCGCTCAAAAAAGAGCGAAAAGAGAGGGGCATCGCTTTCACTATTCAAAAAGAGCGAAAAGAGAGGGGCATCGCTTTCACTGCTCAAAAAAGAGCGAAAAGAGAGGGTCATCGCTTTCACTGCTCAAAAAAGAGCGAAAAGAGAGGGGCATCGCTTTCACTGCTCAAAAAAGAGCGAAAAGAGAGGGGCATCGCTTTCACTGCTCAAAAAAGAGCGAAAAGAGAGGGGCATCGCTTTCACTGCTCAAAAAAGAGCGAAAAGAGAGGGGCACCGCTTACATCGCTCAAAAAAGAGCGAAAAGAGAGGGGCATCGCTTTCACTATTCAAAAAGAGCGAAAAGAGAGGGGCATCGCTTTCACTGCTCAAAAAAGAGCGAAAAGAGAGGGGCATCGCTTTCACTGCTCAAAAAAGAGCGAAAAGAGAGGGGCATCGCTTTCACTGCTCAAAAAAGAGCGAAAAGAGAGGGGCATCGCTTTCACTGCTCAAAAAAGAGCGAAAAGAGAGGGGCATCGCTTTCACTGCTCAAAAAAGAGCGAAAAGAGAGGGGCATCGCTTTCACTGCTCAAAAAAGAGCGAAAAGAGAGGGGCATCGCTTTCACTGCTCAAAAAAGAGCGAAAAGAGAGGGTCATCGCTTTCACTGCTCAAAAAAGAGCGAAAAGAGAGGGGCACCGCTTACATCGCTCAAAAAAGAGCGAAAAGAGAGGGGCATCGCTTTCACTATTCAAAAAGAGCGAAAAGAGAGGGGCATCGCTTTCACTGCTCAAAAAAGAGCGAAAAGAGAGGGTCATCGCTTTCACTGCTCAAAAAAGAGCGAAAAGAGAGGGGCATCGCTTTCACTGCTCAAAAAAGAGCGAAAAGAGAGGGGCATCGCTTTCACTGCTCAAAAAAGAGCGAAAAGAGAGGGGCATCGCTTTCACTGCTCAAAAAAGAGCGAAAAGAGAGGGGCATCGCTTTCACTGCTCAAAAAAGAGCGAAAAGAGAGGGGCATCGCTTTCACTGCTCAAAAAAGAGCGAAAAGAGAGGGGCATCGCTTTCACTGCTCAAAAAAGAGCGAAAAGAGAGGGGCATCGCTTTCACTGCTCAAAAAAGAGCGAAAAGAGAGGGGCACCGCTTACATCGCTCAAAAAAGAGCGAAAAGAGAGGGGCATCGCTTTCACTATTCAAAAAGAGCGAAAAGAGAGGGGCATCGCTTTCACTGCTCAAAAAAGAGCGAAAAGAGAGGGGCATCGCTTTCACTGCTCAAAAAAGAGCGAAAAGAGAGGGGCATCGCTTTCACTGCTCAAAAAAGAGCGAAAAGAGAGGGGCATCGCTTTCACTGCTCAAAAAAGAGCGAAAAGAGAGGGGCATCGCTTTCACTGCTCAAAAAAGAGCGAAAAGAGAGGGGCATCGCTTTCACTGCTCAAAAAAGAGCGAAAAGAGAGGGGCATCGCTTTCACTGCTCAAAAAAGAGCGAAAAGAGAGGGTCATCGCTTTCACTGCTCAAAAAAGAGCGAAAAGAGAGGGGCACCGCTTACATCGCTCAAAAAAGAGCGAAAAGAGAGGGGCATCGCTTTCACTATTCAAAAAGAGCGAAAAGAGAGGGGCATCGCTTTCACTGCTCAAAAAAGAGCGAAAAGAGAGGGGCACCGCTTACATCGCTCAAAAAAGAGCGAAAAGAGAGGGGCATCGCTTTCACTATTCAAAAAGAGCGAAAAGAGAGGGGCATCGCTTTCACTGCTCAAAAAAGAGCGAAAAGAGAGGGGCATCGCTTTCACTGCTCAAAAAAGAGCGAAAAGAGAGGGGCATCGCTTTCACTGCTCAAAAAAGAGCGAAAAGAGAGGGGCATCGCTTTCACTGCTCAAAAAAGAGCGAAAAGAGAGGGGCATCGCTTTCACTGCTCAAAAAAGAGCGAAAAGAGAGGGGCATCGCTTTCACTGCTCAAAAAAGAGCGAAAAGAGAGGGGCATCGCTTTCACTGCTCAAAAAAGAGCGAAAAGAGAGGGGCATCGCTTTCACTGCTCAAAAAAGAGCGAAAAGAGAGGGTCATCGCTTTCACTGCTCAAAAAAGAGCGAAAAGAGAGGGGCACCGCTTACATCGCTCAAAAAAGAGCGAAAAGAGAGGGGCATCGCTTTCACTATTCAAAAAGAGCGAAAAGAGAGGGGCATCGCTTTCACTGCTCAAAAAAGAGCGAAAAGAGAGGGTCATCGCTTTCACTGCTCAAAAAAGAGCGAAAAGAGAGGGGCATCGCTTTCACTGCTCAAAAAAGAGCGAAAAGAGAGGGGCATCGCTTTCACTGCTCAAAAAAGAGCGAAAAGAGAGGGGCATCGCTTTCACTGCTCAAAAAAGAGCGAAAAGAGAGGGGCATCGCTTTCACTGCTCAAAAAAGAGCGAAAAGAGAGGGGCATCGCTTTCACTGCTCAAAAAAGAGCGAAAAGAGAGGGGCATCGCTTTCACTGCTCAAAAAAGAGCGAAAAGAGAGGGGCATCGCTTTCACTGCTCAAAAAAGAGCGAAAAGAGAGGGGCACCGCTTACATCGCTCAAAAAAGAGCGAAAAGAGAGGGGCATCGCTTTCACTATTCAAAAAGAGCGAAAAGAGAGGGGCATCGCTTTCACTGCTCAAAAAAGAGCGAAAAGAGAGGGGCATCGCTTTCACTGCTCAAAAAAGAGCGAAAAGAGAGGGGCATCGCTTTCACTGCTCAAAAAAGAGCGAAAAGAGAGGGGCATCGCTTTCACTGCTCAAAAAAGAGCGAAAAGAGAGGGGCATCGCTTTCACTGCTCAAAAAAGAGCGAAAAGAGAGGGGCATCGCTTTCACTGCTCAAAAAAGAGCGAAAAGAGAGGGGCATCGCTTTCACTGCTCAAAAAAGAGCGAAAAGAGAGGGTCATCGCTTTCACTGCTCAAAAAAGAGCGAAAAGAGAGGGGCACCGCTTACATCGCTCAAAAAAGAGCGAAAAGAGAGGGGCATCGCTTTCACTATTCAAAAAGAGCGAAAAGAGAGGGGCATCGCTTTCACTGCTCAAAAAAGAGCGAAAAGAGAGGGTCATCGCTTTCACTGCTCAAAAAAGAGCGAAAAGAGAGGGGCATCGCTTTCACTGCTCAAAAAAGAGCGAAAAGAGAGGGGCATCGCTTTCACTGCTCAAAAAAGAGCGAAAAGAGAGGGGCATCGCTTTCACTGCTCAAAAAAGAGCGAAAAGAGAGGGTCATCGCTTTCACTGCTCAAAAAAGAGCGAAAAGAGAGGGTCATCGCTTTCACTGCTCAAAAAAGAGCGAAAAGAGAGGGGCATCGCTTTCACTGCTCAAAAAAGAGCGAAAAGAGAGGGGCATCGCTTTCACTGCTCAAAAAAGAGCGAAAAGAGAGGGGCACCGCTTTCACTGCTCAAAAAAGAGCGAAAAGAGAGGGGCATCGCTTTCACTGCTCAAAAAAAAGCGAAAAGAGAGGGGCACTGCTGTCATCGCTCAAAAAAGAGCGAAAAGAGAGGGCATCACTTTCACTATTCAAAAAGAGCGAAAAGAGAGGGGCACCGCTGTCATCGCTCAAAAAAGAGCGAAAGAGGGGCACCGCTTTCATCGCTCAAAAAAGAGCGAAATAGGGGCACCGCTTTCACTGCTCAAAAAAGAGCGAAAAGAGAGGGGCATCGCTTTCACTGCTCAAAAAAGAGCGAAAAGAGAGGGGCATCGCTTTCACTGCTCAAAAAAGAGCGAAAAGAGAGGGGCATCGCTTTCACTGCTCAAAAAAGAGCGAAAAGAGAGGGGCATCGCTTTCACTGCTCAAAAAAGAGCGAAAAGAGAGGGGCACTGCTGTCATCGCTCAAAAAAGAGCGAAAAGAGAGGGGCACCGCTGTCATCGCTCAAAAAAGAGCGAAAAGAGAGGGGCATCGCTTTCACTGCTCAAAAAAGAGCGAAAAGAGAGGGTCATCGCTTTCACTGCTCAAAAAAGAGCGAAAAGAGAGGGGCACCGCTTACATCGCTCAAAAAAGAGCGAAAAGAGAGGGGCATCGCTTTCACTATTCAAAAAGAGCGAAAAGAGAGGGGCATCGCTTTCACTGCTCAAAAAAGAGCGAAAAGAGAGGGTCATCGCTTTCACTGCTCAAAAAAGAGCGAAAAGAGAGGGGCATCGCTTTCACTGCTCAAAAAAGAGCGAAAAGAGAGGGGCATCGCTTTCACTGCTCAAAAAAGAGCGAAAAGAGAGGGGCATCGCTTTCACTGCTCAAAAAAGAGCGAAAAGAGAGGGGCATCGCTTTCACTGCTCAAAAAAGAGCGAAAAGAGAGGGGCACCGCTGTCATCGCTCAAAAAAGAGCGAAAAGAGAGGGGCACCGCTGTCATCGCTCAAAAAAGAGCGAAAAGAGAGGGGCATCGCTTTCACTGCTCAAAAAAGAGCGAAAAGAGAGGGGCATCGCTTTCACTGCTCAAAAAAGAGCGAAAAGAGAGGGGCACCGCTGTCATCGCTCAAAAAAGAGCGAAAAGAGAGGGGCACCGCTGTCATCGCTCAAAAAAGAGCGAAAAGAGAGGGGCACCGCTGTCATCGCTCAAAAAAGAGCGAAAAGAGAGGGGCATCGCTTTCACTGCTCAAAAAAGAGCGAAAAGAGAGGGGCATCGCTTTCACTGCTCAAAAAAGAGCGAAAAGAGAGGGGCATCGCTTTCACTGCTCAAAAAAGAGCGAAAAGAGAGGGGCATCGCTTTCACTGCTCAAAATAGAGCGAAAAGAGAGGGGCACCGCTGTCATCGCTCAAAAAAGAGCGAAAAGAGAGGGGCACCGCTGTCATCGCTCAAAAAAGAGCGAAAAGAGAGGGGCACCGCTGTCATCGCTCAAAAAAGAGCGAAAAGAGAGGGGCATCGCTTTCACTGCTCAAAAAAGAGCGAAAAGAGAGGGTCATCGCTTTCACTGCTCAAAAAAGAGCGAAAAGAGAGGGGCACCGCTTACATCGCTCAAAAAAGAGCGAAAAGAGAGGGGCATCGCTTTCACTATTCAAAAAGAGCGAAAAGAGAGGGGCATCGCTTTCACTGCTCAAAAAAGAGCGAAAAGAGAGGGTCATCGCTTTCACTGCTCAAAAAAGAGCGAAAAGAGAGGGGCATCGCTTTCACTGCTCAAAAAAGAGCGAAAAGAGAGGGGCATCGCTTTCACTGCTCAAAAAAGAGCGAAAAGAGAGGGGCATCGCTTTCACTGCTCAAAAAAGAGCGAAAAGAGAGGGGCATCGCTTTCACTGCTCAAAAAAGAGCGAAAAGAGAGGGGCACCGCTGTCATCGCTCAAAAAAGAGCGAAAAGAGAGGGGCACCGCTGTCATCGCTCAAAAAAGAGCGAAAAGAGAGGGGCATCGCTTTCACTGCTCAAAAAAGAGCGAAAAGAGAGGGGCATCGCTTTCACTGCTCAAAAAAGAGCGAAAAGAGAGGGGCACCGCTGTCATCGCTCAAAAAAGAGCGAAAAGAGAGGGGCACCGCTGTCATCGCTCAAAAAAGAGCGAAAAGAGAGGGGCACCGCTGTCATCGCTCAAAAAAGAGCGAAAAGAGAGGGGCATCGCTTTCACTATTCAAAAAGAGCGAAAAGAGAGGGGCATCGCTTTCACTGCTCAAAAAAGAGCGAAAAGAGAGGGTCATCGCTTTCACTGCTCAAAAAAGAGCGAAAAGAGAGGGGCATCGCTTTCACTGCTCAAAAAAGAGCGAAAAGAGAGGGGCATCGCTTTCACTGCTCAAAAAAGAGCGAAAAGAGAGGGGCATCGCTTTCACTGCTCAAAAAAGAGCGAAAAGAGAGGGGCATCGCTTTCACTGCTCAAAAAAGAGCGAAAAGAGAGGGGCACCGCTGTCATCGCTCAAAAAAGAGCGAAAAGAGAGGGGCACCGCTGTCATCGCTCAAAAAAGAGCGAAAAGAGAGGGGCATCGCTTTCACTGCTCAAAAAAGAGCGAAAAGAGAGGGGCATCGCTTTCACTGCTCAAAAAAAAGCGAAAAGAGAGGGGCATCGCTTTCACTGCTCAAAAAAGAGCGAAAAGAGAGGGGCACCGCTTACATCGCTCAAAAAAGAGCGAAAAGAGAGGGGCATCGCTTTCACTATTCAAAAAGAGCGAAAAGAGAGGGGCATCGCTTTCACTGCTCAAAAAAGAGCGAAAAGAGAGGGTCATCGCTTTCACTGCTCAAAAAAGAGCGAAAAGAGAGGGGCATCGCTTTCACTGCTCAAAAAAGAGCGAAAAGAGAGGGTCATCGCTTTCACTGCTCAAAAAAGAGCGAAAAGAGAGGGGCATCGCTTTCACTGCTCAAAAAAGAGCGAAAAGAGAGGGTCATCGCTTTCACTGCACAAAAAAGAGCGAAAAGAGAGGGGCACCGCTTACATCGCTCAAAAAAGAGCGAAAAGAGAGGGGCATCGCTTTCACTATTCAAAAAGAGCGAAAAGAGAGGGGCATCGCTTTCACTGCTCAAAAAAGAGCGAAAAGAGAGGGTCATCGCTTTCACTGCTCAAAAAAGAGCGAAAAGAGAGGGGCATCGCTTTCACTGCTCAAAAAAGAGCGAAAAGAGAGGGTCATCGCTTTCACTGCTCAAAAAAGAGCGAAAAGAGAGGGGCATCGCTTTCACTGCTCAAAAAAGAGCGAAAAGAGAGGGGCACCGCTTACATCGCTCAAAAAAGAGCGAAAAGAGAGGGGCATCGCTTTCACTATTCAAAAAGAGCGAAAAGAGAGGGGCACCGCTTACATCGCTCAAAAAAGAGCGAAAAGAGAGGGGCATCGCTTTCACTATTCAAAAAGAGCGAAAAGAGAGGGGCATCGCTTTCACTGCTCAAAAAAGAGCGAAAAGAGAGGGGCACCGCTTACATCGCTCAAAAAAGAGCGAAAAGAGAGGGGCATCGCTTTCACTGCTCAAAAAAGAGCGAAAAGAGAGGGGCATCGCTTTCACTATTCAAAAAGAGCGAAAAGAGAGGGGCATCGCTTTCACTGCTCAAAAAAGAGCGAAAAGAGAGGGGCACCGCTTACATCGCTCAAAAAAGAGCGAAAAGAGAGGGGCATCGCTTTCACTATTCAAAAAGAGCGAAAAGAGAGGGGCATCGCTTTCACTGCTCAAAAAAGAGCGAAAAGAGAGGGTCATCGCTTTCACTGCTCAAAAAAGAGCGAAAAGAGAGGGGCATCGCTTTCACTGCTCAAAAAAGAGCGAAAAGAGAGGGGCATCGCTTTCACTGCTCAAAAAAGAGCGAAAAGAGAGGGGCATCGCTTTCACTGCTCAAAAAAGAGCGAAAAGAGAGGGGCATCGCTTTCACTGCTCAAAAAAGAGCGAAAAGAGAGGGGCATCGCTTTCACTGCTCAAAAAAGAGCGAAAAGAGAGGGGCATCGCTTTCACTGCTCAAAATAGAGCGAAAAGAGAGGGGCACCGCTGTCATCGCTCAAAAAAGAGCGAAAAGAGAGGGGCACCGCTGTCATCGCTCAAAAAAGAGCGAAAAGAGAGGGGCACCGCTGTCATCGCTCAAAAAAGAGCGAAAAGAGAGGGGCATCGCTTTCACTATTCAAAAAGAGCGAAAAGAGAGGGGCATCGCTTTCACTGCTCAAAATAGAGCGAAAAGAGAGGGGCACCGCTGTCATCGCTCAAAAAAGAGCGAAAAGAGAGGGGCACCGCTGTCATCGCTCAAAAAAGAGCGAAAAGAGAGGGGCACCGCTGTCATCGCTCAAAAAAGAGCGAAAAGAGAGGGGCACCGCTGTCATCGCTCAAAAAAGAGCGAAAAGAGAGGGGCACCGCTGTCATCGCTCAAAAAAGAGCGAAAAGAGAGGGGCATCGCTTTCACTATTCAAAAAGAGCGAAAAGAGAGGGGCATCGCTTTCACTGCTCAAAATAGAGCGAAAAGAGAGGGGCACCGCTGTCATCGCTCAAAAAAGAGCGAAAAGAGAGGGGCACCGCTGTCATCGCTCAAAAAAGAGCGAAAAGAGAGGGGCACCGCTGTCATCGCTCAAAAAAGAGCGAAAAGAGAGGGGCATCGCTTTCACTATTCAAAAAGAGCGAAAAGAGAGGGGCATCGCTTTCACTGCTCAAAAAAGAGCGAAAAGAGAGGGGCATCGCTTTCACTGCTCAAAAAAGAGCGAAAAGAGAGGGGCATCGCTTTCACTGCTCAAAAAAGAGCGAAAAGAGAGGGGCATCGCTTTCACTGCTCAAAAAAGAGCGAAAAGAGAGGGGCATCGCTTTCACTGCTCAAAAAAGAGCGAAAAGAGAGGGGCATCGCTTTCACTGCTCAAAAAAGAGCGAAAAGAGAGGGGCATCGCTTTCACTGCTCAAAAAAGAGCGAAAAGAGAGGGGCACCGCTTACATCGCTCAAAAAAGAGCGAAAAGAGAGGGGCATCGCTTTCACTATTCAAAAAGAGCGAAAAGAGAGGGGCATCGCTTTCACTGCTCAAAAAAGAGCGAAAAGAGAGGGTCATCGCTTTCACTGCTCAAAAAAGAGCGAAAAGAGAGGGGCACCGCTTACATCGCTCAAAAAAGAGCGAAAAGAGAGGGGCATCGCTTTCACTATTCAAAAAGAGCGAAAAGAGAGGGGCATCGCTTTCACTGCTCAAAAAAGAGCGAAAAGAGAGGGGCACCGCTTACATCGCTCAAAAAAGAGCGAAAAGAGAGGGGCATCGCTTTCACTATTCAAAAAGAGCGAAAAGAGAGGGTCATCGCTTTCACTGCTCAAAAAAGAGCGAAAAGAGAGGGGCACCGCTTACATCGCTCAAAAAAGAGCGAAAAGAGAGGGGCATCGCTTTCACTATTCAAAAAGAGCGAAAAGAGAGGGGCATCGCTTTCACTGCTCAAAAAAGAGCGAAAAGAGAGGGTCATCGCTTTCACTGCTCAAAAAAGAGCGAAAAGAGAGGGGCATCGCTTTCACTGCTCAAAAAAGAGCGAAAAGAGAGGGTCATCGCTTTCACTGCTCAAAAAAGAGCGAAAAGAGAGGGGCACTGCTGTCATCGCTCAAAAAAGAGCGAAAAGAGAGGGGCATCGCTTTCACTGCTCAAAAAAGAGCGAAAAGAGAGGGGCATCGCTTTCACTGCTCAAAATAGAGCGAAAAGAGAGGGGCACCGCTTTCACTGCTCAAAAAAGAGCGAAAAGAGAGGGGCACCGCTTACATCGCTCAAAAAAGAGCGAAAAGAGAGGGGCATCGCTTTCACTATTCAAAAAGAGCGAAAAGAGAGGGGCATCGCTTTCACTGCTCAAAAAAGAGCGAAAAGAGAGGGTCATCGCTTTCACTGCTCAAAAAAGAGCGAAAAGAGAGGGGCATCGCTTTCACTGCTCAAAAAAGAGCGAAAAGAGAGGGGCATCGCTTTCACTGCTCAAAAAAGAGCGAAAAGAGAGGGGCATCGCTTTCACTGCTCAAAAAAGAGCGAAAAGAGAGGGGCATCGCTTTCACTGCTCAAAAAAGAGCGAAAAGAGAGGGGCATCGCTTTCACTGCTCAAAAAAGAGCGAAAAGAGAGGGGCATCGCTTTCACTGCTCAAAATAGAGCGAAAAGAGAGGGGCACCGCTGTCATCGCTCAAAAAAGAGCGAAAAGAGAGGGGCACCGCTGTCATCGCTCAAAAAAGAGCGAAAAGAGAGGGGCACCGCTGTCATCGCTCAAAAAAGAGCGAAAAGAGAGGGGCATCGCTTTCACTATTCAAAAAGAGCGAAAAGAGAGGGGCATCGCTTTCACTGCTCAAAATAGAGCGAAAAGAGAGGGGCACCGCTGTCATCGCTCAAAAAAGAGCGAAAAGAGAGGGGCACCGCTGTCATCGCTCAAAAAAGAGCGAAAAGAGAGGGGCACCGCTGTCATCGCTCAAAAAAGAGCGAAAAGAGAGGGGCACCGCTGTCATCGCTCAAAAAAGAGCGAAAAGAGAGGGGCACCGCTGTCATCGCTCAAAAAAGAGCGAAAAGAGAGGGGCATCGCTTTCACTATTCAAAAAGAGCGAAAAGAGAGGGGCATCGCTTTCACTGCTCAAAATAGAGCGAAAAGAGAGGGGCACCGCTGTCATCGCTCAAAAAAGAGCGAAAAGAGAGGGGCACCGCTGTCATCGCTCAAAAAAGAGCGAAAAGAGAGGGGCACCGCTGTCATCGCTCAAAAAAGAGCGAAAAGAGAGGGGCATCGCTTTCACTATTCAAAAAGAGCGAAAAGAGAGGGGCATCGCTTTCACTGCTCAAAAAAGAGCGAAAAGAGAGGGGCATCGCTTTCACTGCTCAAAAAAGAGCGAAAAGAGAGGGGCATCGCTTTCACTGCTCAAAAAAGAGCGAAAAGAGAGGGGCATCGCTTTCACTGCTCAAAAAAGAGCGAAAAGAGAGGGTCATCGCTTTCACTGCTCAAAAAAGAGCGAAAAGAGAGGGGCACCGCTTACATCGCTCAAAAAAGAGCGAAAAGAGAGGGGCACCGCTGTCATCGCTCAAAAAAGAGCGAAAAGAGAGGGGCACCGCTGTCATCGCTCAAAAAAGAGCGAAAAGAGAGGGGCATCGCTTTCACTATTCAAAAAGAGCGAAAAGAGAGGGGCATCGCTTTCACTGCTCAAAAAAGAGCGAAAAGAGAGGGGCATCGCTTTCACTGCTCAAAAAAGAGCGAAAAGAGAGGGGCATCGCTTTCACTGCTCAAAAAAGAGCGAAAAGAGAGGGGCATCGCTTTCACTGCTCAAAAAAGAGCGAAAAGAGAGGGGCATCGCTTTCACTGCTCAAAAAAGAGCGAAAAGAGAGGGGCATCGCTTTCACTGCTCAAAAAAGAGCGAAAAGAGAGGGGCACCGCTTACATCGCTCAAAAAAGAGCGAAAAGAGAGGGGCATCGCTTTCACTATTCAAAAAGAGCGAAAAGAGAGGGGCATCGCTTTCACTGCTCAAAAAAGAGCGAAAAGAGAGGGTCATCGCTTTCACTGCTCAAAAAAGAGCGAAAAGAGAGGGGCATCGCTTTCACTGCTCAAAAAAGAGCGAAAAGAGAGGGGCATCGCTTTCACTGCTCAAAAAAGAGCGAAAAGAGAGGGGCATCGCTTTCACTGCTCAAAAAAGAGCGAAAAGAGAGGGGCATCGCTTTCACTGCTCAAAAAAGAGCGAAAAGAGAGGGGCATCGCTTTCACTGCTCAAAAAAGAGCTAAAAGAGAGGGGCATCGCTTTCACTGCTCAAAAAAGAGCGAAAAGAGAGGGGCATCGCTTTCACTGCTCAAAAAAGAGCGAAAAGAGAGGGGCATCGCTTTCACTGCTCAAAAAAGAGCGAAAAGAGAGGGGCATCGCTTTCACTGCTCAAAAAAGAGCGAAAAGAGAGGGGCATCGCTTTCACTGCTCAAAAAAGAGCGAAAAGAGAGGGGCATCGCTTTCACTGCTCAAAAAAGAGCGAAAAGAGAGGGTCATCGCTTTCACTGCTCAAAAAAGAGCGAAAAGAGAGGGGCACCGCTTACATCGCTCAAAAAAGAGCGAAAAGAGAGGGGCATCGCTTTCACTATTCAAAAAGAGCGAAAAGAGAGGGGCATCGCTTTCACTGCTCAAAAAAGAGCGAAAAGAGAGGGTCATCGCTTTCACTGCTCAAAAAAGAGCGAAAAGAGAGGGGCATCGCTTTCACTGCTCAAAAAAGAGCGAAAAGAGAGGGGCATCGCTTTCACTGCTCAAAAAAGAGCGAAAAGAGAGGGGCATCGCTTTCACTGCTCAAAAAAGAGCGAAAAGAGAGGGTCATCGCTTTCACTGCTCAAAAAAGAGCGAAAAGAGAGGGGCATCGCTTTCACTGCTCAAAAAAGAGCGAAAAGAGAGGGGCATCGCTTTCACTGCTCAAAAAAGAGCGAAAAGAGAGGGGCATCGCTTTCACTGCTCAAAAAAGAGCGAAAAGAGAGGGGCATCGCTTTCACTGCTCAAAAAAGAGCGAAAAGAGAGGGGCATCGCTTTCACTGCTCAAAAAAGAGCGAAAAGAGAGGGGCATCGCTTTCACTGCTCAAAAAAGAGCGAAAAGAGAGGGGCATCGCTTTCACTGCTCAAAAAAGAGCGAAAAGAGAGGGTCATCGCTTTCACTGCTCAAAAAAGAGCGAAAAGAGAGGGGCACCGCTTACATCGCTCAAAAAAGAGCGAAAAGAGAGGGGCATCGCTTTCACTATTCAAAAAGAGCGAAAAGAGAGGGGCATCGCTTTCACTGCTCAAAAAAGAGCGAAAAGAGAGGGGCATCGCTTTCACTGCTCAAAAAAGAGCGAAAAGAGAGGGGCACCGCTTACATCGCTCAAAAAAGAGCGAAAAGAGAGGGGCATCGCTTTCACTATTCAAAAAGAGCGAAAAGAGAGGGGCATCGCTTTCACTGCTCAAAAAAGAGCGAAAAGAGAGGGGCATCGCTTTCACTGCTCAAAAAAGAGCGAAAAGAGAGGGGCATCGCTTTCACTGCTCAAAAAAGAGCGAAAAGAGAGGGGCATCGCTTTCACTGCTCAAAAAAGAGCGAAAAGAGAGGGGCATCGCTTTCACTGCTCAAAAAAGAGCGAAAAGAGAGGGGCATCGCTTTCACTGCTCAAAAAAGAGCGAAAAGAGAGGGGCATCGCTTTCACTGCTCAAAAAAGAGCGAAAAGAGAGGGGCATCGCTTTCACTATTCAAAAAGAGCGAAAAGAGAGGGGCACCGCTTACATCGCTCAAAAAAGAGCGAAAAGAGAGGGGCATCGCTTTCACTATTCAAAAAGAGCGAAAAGAGAGGGGCATCGCTTTCACTGCTCAAAAAAGAGCGAAAAGAGAGGGGCACCGCTTACATCGCTCAAAAAAGAGCGAAAAGAGAGGGGCATCGCTTTCACTGCTCAAAAAAGAGCGAAAAGAGAGGGGCATCGCTTTCACTATTCAAAAAGAGCGAAAAGAGAGGGGCATCGCTTTCACTGCTCAAAAAAGAGCGAAAAGAGAGGGGCATCGCTTTCACTGCTCAAAAAAGAGCGAAAAGAGAGGGGCATCGCTTTCACTGCTCAAAAAAGAGCGAAAAGAGAGGGGCATCGCTTTCACTGCTCAAAAAAGAGCGAAAAGAGAGGGGCATCGCTTTCACTGCTCAAAAAAGAGCGAAAAGAGAGGGGCATCGCTTTCACTGCTCAAAATAGAGCGAAAAGAGAGGGGCACCGCTGTCATCGCTCAAAAAAGAGCGAAAAGAGAGGGGCACCGCTGTCATCGCTCAAAAAAGAGCGAAAAGAGAGGGGCACCGCTGTCATCGCTCAAAAAAGAGCGAAAAGAGAGGGGCATCGCTTTCACTATTCAAAAAGAGCGAAAAGAGAGGGGCATCGCTTTCACTGCTCAAAATAGAGCGAAAAGAGAGGGGCACCGCTGTCATCGCTCAAAAAAGAGCGAAAAGAGAGGGGCACCGCTGTCATCGCTCAAAAAAGAGCGAAAAGAGAGGGGCACCGCTGTCATCGCTCAAAAAAGAGCGAAAAGAGAGGGGCACCGCTGTCATCGCTCAAAAAAGAGCGAAAAGAGAGGGGCACCGCTGTCATCGCTCAAAAAAGAGCGAAAAGAGAGGGGCATCGCTTTCACTATTCAAAAAGAGCGAAAAGAGAGGGGCATCGCTTTCACTGCTCAAAATAGAGCGAAAAGAGAGGGGCACCGCTGTCATCGCTCAAAAAAGAGCGAAAAGAGAGGGGCACCGCTGTCATCGCTCAAAAAAGAGCGAAAAGAGAGGGGCACCGCTGTCATCGCTCAAAAAAGAGCGAAAAGAGAGGGGCATCGCTTTCACTATTCAAAAAGAGCGAAAAGAGAGGGGCATCGCTTTCACTGCTCAAAAAAGAGCGAAAAGAGAGGGGCATCGCTTTCACTGCTCAAAAAAGAGCGAAAAGAGAGGGGCATCGCTTTCACTGCTCAAAAAAGAGCGAAAAGAGAGGGGCATCGCTTTCACTGCTCAAAAAAGAGCGAAAAGAGAGGGGCATCGCTTTCACTGCTCAAAAAAGAGCGAAAAGAGAGGGGCATCGCTTTCACTGCTCAAAAAAGAGCGAAAAGAGAGGGGCATCGCTTTCACTGCTCAAAAAAGAGCGAAAAGAGAGGGGCACCGCTTACATCGCTCAAAAAAGAGCGAAAAGAGAGGGGCATCGCTTTCACTATTCAAAAAGAGCGAAAAGAGAGGGGCATCGCTTTCACTGCTCAAAAAAGAGCGAAAAGAGAGGGTCATCGCTTTCACTGCTCAAAAAAGAGCGAAAAGAGAGGGGCACCGCTTACATCGCTCAAAAAAGAGCGAAAAGAGAGGGGCATCGCTTTCACTATTCAAAAAGAGCGAAAAGAGAGGGGCATCGCTTTCACTGCTCAAAAAAGAGCGAAAAGAGAGGGGCACCGCTTACATCGCTCAAAAAAGAGCGAAAAGAGAGGGGCATCGCTTTCACTATTCAAAAAGAGCGAAAAGAGAGGGTCATCGCTTTCACTGCTCAAAAAAGAGCGAAAAGAGAGGGGCACCGCTTACATCGCTCAAAAAAGAGCGAAAAGAGAGGGGCATCGCTTTCACTATTCAAAAAGAGCGAAAAGAGAGGGGCATCGCTTTCACTGCTCAAAAAAGAGCGAAAAGAGAGGGTCATCGCTTTCACTGCTCAAAAAAGAGCGAAAAGAGAGGGGCATCGCTTTCACTGCTCAAAAAAGAGCGAAAAGAGAGGGTCATCGCTTTCACTGCTCAAAAAAGAGCGAAAAGAGAGGGGCACTGCTGTCATCGCTCAAAAAAGAGCGAAAAGAGAGGGGCATCGCTTTCACTGCTCAAAAAAGAGCGAAAAGAGAGGGGCATCGCTTTCACTGCTCAAAATAGAGCGAAAAGAGAGGGGCACCGCTTTCACTGCTCAAAAAAGAGCGAAAAGAGAGGGGCACCGCTTACATCGCTCAAAAAAGAGCGAAAAGAGAGGGGCATCGCTTTCACTATTCAAAAAGAGCGAAAAGAGAGGGGCATCGCTTTCACTGCTCAAAAAAGAGCGAAAAGAGAGGGTCATCGCTTTCACTGCTCAAAAAAGAGCGAAAAGAGAGGGGCATCGCTTTCACTGCTCAAAAAAGAGCGAAAAGAGAGGGGCATCGCTTTCACTGCTCAAAAAAGAGCGAAAAGAGAGGGGCATCGCTTTCACTGCTCAAAAAAGAGCGAAAAGAGAGGGGCATCGCTTTCACTGCTCAAAAAAGAGCGAAAAGAGAGGGGCATCGCTTTCACTGCTCAAAAAAGAGCGAAAAGAGAGGGGCATCGCTTTCACTGCTCAAAATAGAGCGAAAAGAGAGGGGCACCGCTGTCATCGCTCAAAAAAGAGCGAAAAGAGAGGGGCACCGCTGTCATCGCTCAAAAAAGAGCGAAAAGAGAGGGGCACCGCTGTCATCGCTCAAAAAAGAGCGAAAAGAGAGGGGCATCGCTTTCACTATTCAAAAAGAGCGAAAAGAGAGGGGCATCGCTTTCACTGCTCAAAATAGAGCGAAAAGAGAGGGGCACCGCTGTCATCGCTCAAAAAAGAGCGAAAAGAGAGGGGCACCGCTGTCATCGCTCAAAAAAGAGCGAAAAGAGAGGGGCACCGCTGTCATCGCTCAAAAAAGAGCGAAAAGAGAGGGGCACCGCTGTCATCGCTCAAAAAAGAGCGAAAAGAGAGGGGCACCGCTGTCATCGCTCAAAAAAGAGCGAAAAGAGAGGGGCATCGCTTTCACTATTCAAAAAGAGCGAAAAGAGAGGGGCATCGCTTTCACTGCTCAAAATAGAGCGAAAAGAGAGGGGCACCGCTGTCATCGCTCAAAAAAGAGCGAAAAGAGAGGGGCACCGCTGTCATCGCTCAAAAAAGAGCGAAAAGAGAGGGGCACCGCTGTCATCGCTCAAAAAAGAGCGAAAAGAGAGGGGCATCGCTTTCACTATTCAAAAAGAGCGAAAAGAGAGGGGCATCGCTTTCACTGCTCAAAAAAGAGCGAAAAGAGAGGGGCATCGCTTTCACTGCTCAAAAAAGAGCGAAAAGAGAGGGGCATCGCTTTCACTGCTCAAAAAAGAGCGAAAAGAGAGGGGCATCGCTTTCACTGCTCAAAAAAGAGCGAAAAGAGAGGGTCATCGCTTTCACTGCTCAAAAAAGAGCGAAAAGAGAGGGGCACCGCTTACATCGCTCAAAAAAGAGCGAAAAGAGAGGGGCACCGCTGTCATCGCTCAAAAAAGAGCGAAAAGAGAGGGGCACCGCTGTCATCGCTCAAAAAAGAGCGAAAAGAGAGGGGCATCGCTTTCACTATTCAAAAAGAGCGAAAAGAGAGGGGCATCGCTTTCACTGCTCAAAAAAGAGCGAAAAGAGAGGGGCATCGCTTTCACTGCTCAAAAAAGAGCGAAAAGAGAGGGGCATCGCTTTCACTGCTCAAAAAAGAGCGAAAAGAGAGGGGCATCGCTTTCACTGCTCAAAAAAGAGCGAAAAGAGAGGGGCACCGCTTACATCGCTCAAAAAAGAGCGAAAAGAGAGGGGCATCGCTTTCACTATTCAAAAAGAGCGAAAAGAGAGGGGCATCGCTTTCACTGCTCAAAAAAGAGCGAAAAGAGAGGGTCATCGCTTTCACTGCTCAAAAAAGAGCGAAAAGAGAGGGGCATCGCTTTCACTGCTCAAAAAAGAGCGAAAAGAGAGGGGCATCGCTTTCACTGCTCAAAAAAGAGCGAAAAGAGAGGGGCATCGCTTTCACTGCTCAAAAAAGAGCGAAAAGAGAGGGGCATCGCTTTCACTGCTCAAAAAAGAGCGAAAAGAGAGGGGCATCGCTTTCACTGCTCAAAAAAGAGCTAAAAGAGAGGGGCATCGCTTTCACTGCTCAAAAAAGAGCGAAAAGAGAGGGGCATCGCTTTCACTGCTCAAAAAAGAGCGAAAAGAGAGGGGCATCGCTTTCACTGCTCAAAAAAGAGCGAAAAGAGAGGGGCATCGCTTTCACTGCTCAAAAAAGAGCGAAAAGAGAGGGGCATCGCTTTCACTGCTCAAAAAAGAGCGAAAAGAGAGGGGCATCGCTTTCACTGCTCAAAAAAGAGCGAAAAGAGAGGGTCATCGCTTTCACTGCTCAAAAAAGAGCGAAAAGAGAGGGGCACCGCTTACATCGCTCAAAAAAGAGCGAAAAGAGAGGGGCATCGCTTTCACTATTCAAAAAGAGCGAAAAGAGAGGGGCATCGCTTTCACTGCTCAAAAAAGAGCGAAAAGAGAGGGTCATCGCTTTCACTGCTCAAAAAAGAGCGAAAAGAGAGGGGCATCGCTTTCACTGCTCAAAAAAGAGCGAAAAGAGAGGGGCATCGCTTTCACTGCTCAAAAAAGAGCGAAAAGAGAGGGGCATCGCTTTCACTGCTCAAAAAAGAGCGAAAAGAGAGGGTCATCGCTTTCACTGCTCAAAAAAGAGCGAAAAGAGAGGGGCATCGCTTTCACTGCTCAAAAAAGAGCGAAAAGAGAGGGGCATCGCTTTCACTGCTCAAAAAAGAGCGAAAAGAGAGGGGCATCGCTTTCACTGCTCAAAAAAGAGCGAAAAGAGAGGGTCATCGCTTTCACTGCTCAAAAAAGAGCGAAAAGAGAGGGGCACCGCTTACATCGCTCAAAAAAGAGCGAAAAGAGAGGGGCATCGCTTTCACTATTCAAAAAGAGCGAAAAGAGAGGGGCATCGCTTTCACTGCTCAAAAAAGAGCGAAAAGAGAGGGTCATCGCTTTCACTGCTCAAAAAAGAGCGAAAAGAGAGGGGCATCGCTTTCACTGCTCAAAAAAGAGCGAAAAGAGAGGGGCATCGCTTTCACTGCTCAAAAAAGAGCGAAAAGAGAGGGGCATCGCTTTCACTGCTCAAAAAAGAGCGAAAAGAGAGGGTCATCGCTTTCACTGCTCAAAAAAGAGCGAAAAGAGAGGGGCATCGCTTTCACTGCTCAAAAAAGAGCGAAAAGAGAGGGGCATCGCTTTCACTGCTCAAAAAAGAGCGAAAAGAGAGGGGCATCGCTTTCACTGCTCAAAAAAGAGCGAAAAGAGAGGGGCATCGCTTTCACTGCTCAAAAAAGAGCGAAAAGAGAGGGGCATCGCTTTCACTGCTCAAAAAAGAGCGAAAAGAGAGGGGCATCGCTTTCACTGCTCAAAAAAGAGCGAAAAGAGAGGGGCATCGCTTTCACTGCTCAAAAAAGAGCGAAAAGAGAGGGTCATCGCTTTCACTGCTCAAAAAAGAGCGAAAAGAGAGGGGCATCGCTTTCACTGCTCAAAAAAGAGCGAAAAGAGAGGGGCATCGCTTTCACTGCTCAAAAAAGAGCGAAAAGAGAGGGGCATCGCTTTCACTGCTCAAAAAAGAGCGAAAAGAGAGGGGCATCGCTTTCACTGCTCAAAAAAGAGCGAAAAGAGAGGGGCATCGCTTTCACTGCTCAAAAAAGAGCGAAAAGAGAGGGGCATCGCTTTCACTGCTCAAAAAAGAGCGAAAAGAGAGGGGCATCGCTTTCACTGCTCAAAAAAGAGCTAAAAGAGAGGGGCATCGCTTTCACTGCTCAAAAAAGAGCGAAAAGAGAGGGGCATCGCTTTCACTGCTCAAAAAAGAGCGAAAAGAGAGGGGCATCGCTTTCACTGCTCAAAAAAGAGCGAAAAGAGAGGGGCATCGCTTTCACTGCTCAAAAAAGAGCGAAAAGAGAGGGGCATCGCTTTCACTGCTCAAAAAAGAGCGAAAAGAGAGGGGCATCGCTTTCACTGCTCAAAAAAGAGCGAAAAGAGAGGGTCATCGCTTTCACTGCTCAAAAAAGAGCGAAAAGAGAGGGGCACCGCTTACATCGCTCAAAAAAGAGCGAAAAGAGAGGGGCATCGCTTTCACTATTCAAAAAGAGCGAAAAGAGAGGGGCATCGCTTTCACTGCTCAAAAAAGAGCGAAAAGAGAGGGTCATCGCTTTCACTGCTCAAAAAAGAGCGAAAAGAGAGGGGCATCGCTTTCACTGCTCAAAAAAGAGCGAAAAGAGAGGGGCATCGCTTTCACTGCTCAAAAAAGAGCGAAAAGAGAGGGGCATCGCTTTCACTGCTCAAAAAAGAGCGAAAAGAGAGGGTCATCGCTTTCACTGCTCAAAAAAGAGCGAAAAGAGAGGGGCATCGCTTTCACTGCTCAAAAAAGAGCGAAAAGAGAGGGGCATCGCTTTCACTGCTCAAAAAAGAGCGAAAAGAGAGGGGCATCGCTTTCACTGCTCAAAAAAGAGCGAAAAGAGAGGGGCATCGCTTTCACTGCTCAAAAAAGAGCGAAAAGAGAGGGGCATCGCTTTCACTGCTCAAAAAAGAGCGAAAAGAGAGGGGCATCGCTTTCACTGCTCAAAAAAGAGCGAAAAGAGAGGGGCATCGCTTTCACTGCTCAAAAAAGAGCGAAAAGAGAGGGTCATCGCTTTCACTGCTCAAAAAAGAGCGAAAAGAGAGGGGCACCGCTTACATCGCTCAAAAAAGAGCGAAAAGAGAGGGGCATCGCTTTCACTATTCAAAAAGAGCGAAAAGAGAGGGGCATCGCTTTCACTGCTCAAAAAAGAGCGAAAAGAGAGGGGCACCGCTTACATCGCTCAAAAAAGAGCGAAAAGAGAGGGGCATCGCTTTCACTATTCAAAAAGAGCGAAAAGAGAGGGGCATCGCTTTCACTGCTCAAAAAAGAGCGAAAAGAGAGGGTCATCGCTTTCACTGCTCAAAAAAGAGCGAAAAGAGAGGGGCATCGCTTTCACTGCTCAAAAAAGAGCGAAAAGAGAGGGGCATCGCTTTCACTGCTCAAAAAAGAGCGAAAAGAGAGGGGCATCGCTTTCACTGCTCAAAAAAGAGCGAAAAGAGAGGGGCATCGCTTTCACTGCTCAAAAAAGAGCGAAAAGAGAGGGGCATCGCTTTCACTGCTCAAAAAAGAGCGAAAAGAGAGGGGCATCGCTTTCACTGCTCAAAATAGAGCGAAAAGAGAGGGGCACCGCTGTCATCGCTCAAAAAAGAGCGAAAAGAGAGGGGCACCGCTGTCATCGCTCAAAAAAGAGCGAAAAGAGAGGGGCACCGCTGTCATCGCTCAAAAAAGAGCGAAAAGAGAGGGGCATCGCTTTCACTGCTCAAAAAAGAGCGAAAAGAGAGGGGCATCGCTTTCACTGCTCAAAAAAGAGCGAAAAGAGAGGGGCATCGCTTTCACTGCTCAAAAAAGAGCTAAAAGAGAGGGGCATCGCTTTCACTATTCAAAAAGAGCGAAAAGAGAGGGGCATCGCTTTCACTGCTCAAAAAAGAGCGAAAAGAGAGGGTCATCGCTTTCACTGCTCAAAAAAGAGCGAAAAGAGAGGGGCATCGCTTTCACTGCTCAAAAAAGAGCGAAAAGAGAGGGGCATCGCTTTCACTGCTCAAAAAAGAGCGAAAAGAGAGGGTCATCGCTTTCACTGCTCAAAAAAGAGCGAAAAGAGAGGGGCACCGCTTACATCGCTCAAAAAAGAGCGAAAAGAGAGGGGCATCGCTTTCACTATTCAAAAAGAGCGAAAAGAGAGGGGCGTCGCTTTCACTGCTCAAAAAAGAGCGAAAAGAGAGGGTCATCGCTTTCACTGCTCAAAAAAGAGCGAAAAGAGAGGGGCATCGCTTTCACTGCTCAAAAAAGAGCGAAAAGAGAGGGGCATCGCTTTCACTGCTCAAAAAAGAGCGAAAAGAGAGGGGCATCGCTTTCACTGCTCAAAAAAGAGCGAAAAGAGAGGGTCATCGCTTTCACTGCTCAAAAAAGAGCGAAAAGAGAGGGTCATCGCTTTCACTGCTCAAAAAAGAGCGAAAAGAGAGGGGCATCGCTTTCACTGCTCAAAAAAGAGCGAAAAGAGAGGGGCATCGCTTTCACTGCTCAAAAAAGAGCGAAAAGAGAGGGGCACCGCTGTCATCGCTCAAAAAAGACCGAAAAGAGAGGGGCACTGCTGTCATCGCTCAAAAAAGAGCGAAAAGAGAGGGGCATCGCTTTCACTGCTCAAAAAAGAGCGAAAAGAGAGGGGCATCGCTTTCACTGCTCAAAAAAGAGCGAAAAGAGAGGGGCACCGCTTACATCGCTCAAAAAAGAGCGAAAAGAGAGGGGCATCGCTTTCACTATTCAAAAAGAGCGAAAAGAGAGGGGCACCGCTGTCATCGCTCAAAAAAGAGCGAAAAGAGAGGGGCATCGCTTTCACTGCTCAAAAAAGAGCGAAAAGAGAGGGGCATCGCTTTCACTGCTCAAAAAAGAGCGAAAAGAGAGGGGCACCGCTTACATCGCTCAAAAAAGAGCGAAAAGAGAGGGGCATCGCTTTCACTATTCAAAAAGAGCGAAAAGAGAGGGGCATCGCTTTCACTGCTCAAAAAAGAGCGAAAAGAGAGGGTCATCGCTTTCACTGCTCAAAAAAGAGCGAAAAGAGAGGGGCATCGCTTTCACTGCTCAAAAAAGAGCGAAAAGAGAGGGGCATCGCTTTCACTGCTCAAAAAAGAGCGAAAAGAGAGGGGCATCGCTTTCACTGCTCAAAAAAGAGCGAAAAGAGAGGGGCATCGCTTTCACTGCTCAAAAAAGAGCGAAAAGAGAGGGGCATCGCTTTCACTGCTCAAAAAAGAGCGAAAAGAGAGGGGCATCGCTTTCACTGCTCAAAAAAGAGCTAAAAGAGAGGGGCATCGCTTTCACTGCTCAAAAAAGAGCGAAAAGAGAGGGGCATCGCTTTCACTGCTCAAAAAAGAGCGAAAAGAGAGGGGCATCGCTTTCACTGCTCAAAAAAGAGCGAAAAGAGAGGGGCATCGCTTTCACTGCTCAAAAAAGAGCGAAAAGAGAGGGGCATCGCTTTCACTGCTCAAAAAAGAGCGAAAAGAGAGGGGCATCGCTTTCACTGCTCAAAAAAGAGCGAAAAGAGAGGGTCATCGCTTTCACTGCTCAAAAAAGAGCGAAAAGAGAGGGGCACCGCTTACATCGCTCAAAAAAGAGCGAAAAGAGAGGGGCATCGCTTTCACTATTCAAAAAGAGCGAAAAGAGAGGGGCATCGCTTTCACTGCTCAAAAAAGAGCGAAAAGAGAGGGTCATCGCTTTCACTGCTCAAAAAAGAGCGAAAAGAGAGGGGCATCGCTTTCACTGCTCAAAAAAGAGCGAAAAGAGAGGGGCATCGCTTTCACTGCTCAAAAAAGAGCGAAAAGAGAGGGGCATCGCTTTCACTGCTCAAAAAAGAGCGAAAAGAGAGGGTCATCGCTTTCACTGCTCAAAAAAGAGCGAAAAGAGAGGGGCATCGCTTTCACTGCTCAAAAAAGAGCGAAAAGAGAGGGGCATCGCTTTCACTGCTCAAAAAAGAGCGAAAAGAGAGGGTCATCGCTTTCACTGCTCAAAAAAGAGCGAAAAGAGAGGGGCATCGCTTTCACTGCTCAAAAAAGAGCGAAAAGAGAGGGGCATCGCTTTCACTGCTCAAAAAAGAGCGAAAAGAGAGGGGCATCGCTTTCACTGCTCAAAAAAGAGCGAAAAGAGAGGGGCATCGCTTTCACTGCTCAAAAAAGAGCGAAAAGAGAGGGTCATCGCTTTCACTGCTCAAAAAAGAGCGAAAAGAGAGGGGCACCGCTTACATCGCTCAAAAAAGAGCGAAAAGAGAGGGGCATCGCTTTCACTATTCAAAAAGAGCGAAAAGAGAGGGGCATCGCTTTCACTGCTCAAAAAAGAGCGAAAAGAGAGGGTCATCGCTTTCACTGCTCAAAAAAGAGCGAAAAGAGAGGGGCATCGCTTTCACTGCTCAAAAAAGAGCGAAAAGAGAGGGGCATCGCTTTCACTGCTCAAAAAAGAGCGAAAAGAGAGGGGCATCGCTTTCACTGCTCAAAAAAGAGCGAAAAGAGAGGGTCATCGCTTTCACTGCTCAAAAAAGAGCGAAAAGAGAGGGGCATCGCTTTCACTGCTCAAAAAAGAGCGAAAAGAGAGGGTCATCGCTTTCACTGCTCAAAAAAGAGCGAAAAGAGAGGGGCATCGCTTTCACTGCTCAAAAAAGAGCGAAAAGAGAGGGGCATCGCTTTCACTGCTCAAAAAAGAGCGAAAAGAGAGGGGCATCGCTTTCACTGCTCAAAAAAGAGCGAAAAGAGAGGGGCATCGCTTTCACTGCTCAAAAAAGAGCGAAAAGAGAGGGGCATCGCTTTCACTGCTCAAAAAAGAGCGAAAAGAGAGGGGCATCGCTTTCACTGCTCAAAAAAGAGCGAAAAGAGAGGGGCATCGCTTTCACTGCTCAAAAAAGAGCGAAAAGAGAGGGTCATCGCTTTCACTGCTCAAAAAAGAGCGAAAAGAGAGGGGCATCGCTTTCACTGCTCAAAAAAGAGCGAAAAGAGAGGGGCATCGCTTTCACTGCTCAAAAAAGAGCGAAAAGAGAGGGGCATCGCTTTCACTGCTCAAAAAAGAGCGAAAAGAGAGGGGCATCGCTTTCACTGCTCAAAAAAGAGCGAAAAGAGAGGGGCATCGCTTTCACTGCTCAAAATAGAGCGAAAAGAGAGGGGCACCGCTGTCATCGCTCAAAAAAGAGCGAAAAGAGAGGGGCACCGCTGTCATCGCTCAAAAAAGAGCGAAAAGAGAGGGGCATCGCTTTCACTGCTCAAAAAAGAGCGAAAAGAGAGGGGCATCGCTTTCACTGCTCAAAAAAGAGCGAAAAGAGAGGGGCATCGCTTTCACTGCTCAAAAAAGAGCGAAAAGAGAGGGGCACCGCTTACATCGCTCAAAAAAGAGCGAAAAGAGAGGGGCATCGCTTTCACTATTCAAAAAGAGCGAAAAGAGAGGGGCACCGCTGTCATCGCTCAAAAAAGAGCGAAAAGAGAGGGGCATCGCTTTCACTGCTCAAAAAAGAGCGAAAAGAGAGGGGCATCGCTTTCACTGCTCAAAAAAGAGCGAAAAGAGAGGGGCACCGCTTACATCGCTCAAAAAAGAGCGAAAAGAGAGGGGCATCGCTTTCACTATTCAAAAAGAGCGAAAAGAGAGGGGCATCGCTTTCACTGCTCAAAAAAGAGCGAAAAGAGAGGGTCATCGCTTTCACTGCTCAAAAAAGAGCGAAAAGAGAGGGGCATCGCTTTCACTGCTCAAAAAAGAGCGAAAAGAGAGGGGCATCGCTTTCACTGCTCAAAAAAGAGCGAAAAGAGAGGGGCATCGCTTTCACTGCTCAAAAAAGAGCGAAAAGAGAGGGGCATCGCTTTCACTGCTCAAAAAAGAGCGAAAAGAGAGGGGCATCGCTTTCACTGCTCAAAAAAGAGCTAAAAGAGAGGGGCATCGCTTTCACTGCTCAAAAAAGAGCGAAAAGAGAGGGGCATCGCTTTCACTGCTCAAAAAAGAGCGAAAAGAGAGGGGCATCGCTTTCACTGCTCAAAAAAGAGCGAAAAGAGAGGGGCATCGCTTTCACTGCTCAAAAAAGAGCGAAAAGAGAGGGGCATCGCTTTCACTGCTCAAAAAAGAGCGAAAAGAGAGGGGCATCGCTTTCACTGCTCAAAAAAGAGCGAAAAGAGAGGGTCATCGCTTTCACTGCTCAAAAAAGAGCGAAAAGAGAGGGGCACCGCTTACATCGCTCAAAAAAGAGCGAAAAGAGAGGGGCATCGCTTTCACTATTCAAAAAGAGCGAAAAGAGAGGGGCATCGCTTTCACTGCTCAAAAAAGAGCGAAAAGAGAGGGTCATCGCTTTCACTGCTCAAAAAAGAGCGAAAAGAGAGGGGCATCGCTTTCACTGCTCAAAAAAGAGCGAAAAGAGAGGGGCATCGCTTTCACTGCTCAAAAAAGAGCGAAAAGAGAGGGGCATCGCTTTCACTGCTCAAAAAAGAGCGAAAAGAGAGGGTCATCGCTTTCACTGCTCAAAAAAGAGCGAAAAGAGAGGGGCATCGCTTTCACTGCTCAAAAAAGAGCGAAAAGAGAGGGGCATCGCTTTCACTGCTCAAAAAAGAGCGAAAAGAGAGGGGCATCGCTTTCACTGCTCAAAAAAGAGCGAAAAGAGAGGGGCATCGCTTTCACTGCTCAAAAAAGAGCGAAAAGAGAGGGGCATCGCTTTCACTGCTCAAAAAAGAGCGAAAAGAGAGGGGCATCGCTTTCACTGCTCAAAAAAGAGCGAAAAGAGAGGGGCATCGCTTTCACTGCTCAAAAAAGAGCGAAAAGAGAGGGTCATCGCTTTCACTGCTCAAAAAAGAGCGAAAAGAGAGGGGCACCGCTTACATCGCTCAAAAAAGAGCGAAAAGAGAGGGGCATCGCTTTCACTATTCAAAAAGAGCGAAAAGAGAGGGGCATCGCTTTCACTGCTCAAAAAAGAGCGAAAAGAGAGGGGCATCGCTTTCACTGCTCAAAAAAGAGCGAAAAGAGAGGGGCACCGCTTACATCGCTCAAAAAAGAGCGAAAAGAGAGGGGCATCGCTTTCACTATTCAAAAAGAGCGAAAAGAGAGGGGCATCGCTTTCACTGCTCAAAAAAGAGCGAAAAGAGAGGGGCATCGCTTTCACTGCTCAAAAAAGAGCGAAAAGAGAGGGGCATCGCTTTCACTGCTCAAAAAAGAGCGAAAAGAGAGGGGCATCGCTTTCACTGCTCAAAAAAGAGCGAAAAGAGAGGGGCATCGCTTTCACTGCTCAAAAAAGAGCGAAAAGAGAGGGGCATCGCTTTCACTGCTCAAAAAAGAGCGAAAAGAGAGGGGCATCGCTTTCACTGCTCAAAAAAGAGCGAAAAGAGAGGGTCATCGCTTTCACTGCTCAAAAAAGAGCGAAAAGAGAGGGGCACCGCTTACATCGCTCAAAAAAGAGCGAAAAGAGAGGGGCATCGCTTTCACTATTCAAAAAGAGCGAAAAGAGAGGGGCATCGCTTTCACTGCTCAAAAAAGAGCGAAAAGAGAGGGTCATCGCTTTCACTGCTCAAAAAAGAGCGAAAAGAGAGGGGCATCGCTTTCACTGCTCAAAAAAGAGCGAAAAGAGAGGGGCATCGCTTTCACTGCTCAAAAAAGAGCGAAAAGAGAGGGGCATCGCTTTCACTGCTCAAAAAAGAGCGAAAAGAGAGGGTCATCGCTTTCACTGCTCAAAAAAGAGCGAAAAGAGAGGGGCATCGCTTTCACTGCTCAAAAAAGAGCGAAAAGAGAGGGGCATCGCTTTCACTGCTCAAAAAAGAGCGAAAAGAGAGGGGCATCGCTTTCACTGCTCAAAAAAGAGCGAAAAGAGAGGGGCATCGCTTTCACTGCTCAAAAAAGAGCGAAAAGAGAGGGGCATCGCTTTCACTGCTCAAAAAAGAGCGAAAAGAGAGGGGCATCGCTTTCACTGCTCAAAAAAGAGCGAAAAGAGAGGGGCATCGCTTTCACTGCTCAAAAAAGAGCGAAAAGAGAGGGTCATCGCTTTCACTGCTCAAAAAAGAGCGAAAAGAGAGGGGCATCGCTTTCACTGCTCAAAAAAGAGCGAAAAGAGAGGGGCATCGCTTTCACTGCTCAAAAAAGAGCGAAAAGAGAGGGGCATCGCTTTCACTGCTCAAAAAAGAGCGAAAAGAGAGGGGCATCGCTTTCACTGCTCAAAAAAGAGCGAAAAGAGAGGGGCATCGCTTTCACTGCTCAAAATAGAGCGAAAAGAGAGGGGCACCGCTGTCATCGCTCAAAAAAGAGCGAAAAGAGAGGGGCACCGCTGTCATCGCTCAAAAAAGAGCGAAAAGAGAGGGGCATCGCTTTCACTGCTCAAAAAAGAGCGAAAAGAGAGGGGCATCGCTTTCACTGCTCAAAAAAGAGCGAAAAGAGAGGGGCATCGCTTTCACTGCTCAAAAAAGAGCGAAAAGAGAGGGGCACCGCTTACATCGCTCAAAAAAGAGCGAAAAGAGAGGGGCATCGCTTTCACTATTCAAAAAGAGCGAAAAGAGAGGGGCACCGCTGTCATCGCTCAAAAAAGAGCGAAAAGAGAGGGGCACCGCTGTCATCGCTCAAAAAAGAGCGAAAAGAGAGGGGCATCGCTTTCACTATTCAAAAAGAGCGAAAAGAGAGGGGCATCGCTTTCACTGCTCAAAATAGAGCGAAAAGAGAGGGGCACCGCTGTCATCGCTCAAAAAAGAGCGAAAAGAGAGGGGCACCGCTGTCATCGCTCAAAAAAGAGCGAAAAGAGAGGGGCACCGCTGTCATCGCTCAAAAAAGAGCGAAAAGAGAGGGGCACCGCTGTCATCGCTCAAAAAAGAGCGAAAAGAGAGGGGCACCGCTGTCATCGCTCAAAAAAGAGCGAAAAGAGAGGGGCACCGCTGTCATCGCTCAAAAAAGAGCGAAAAGAGAGGGGCACCGCTGTCATCGCTCAAAAAAGAGCGAAAAGAGAGGGGCATCGCTTTCACTATTCAAAAAGAGCGAAAAGAGAGGGGCATCGCTTTCACTGCTCAAAAAAGAGCGAAAAGAGAGGGGCATCGCTTTCACTGCTCAAAAAAGAGCGAAAAGAGAGGGGCATCGCTTTCACTGCTCAAAAAAGAGCGAAAAGAGAGGGGCATCGCTTTCACTGCTCAAAAAAGAGCGAAAAGAGAGGGGCATCGCTTTCACTGCTCAAAAAAGAGCGAAAAGAGAGGGGCATCGCTTTCACTGCTCAAAAAAGAGCGAAAAGAGAGGGGCATCGCTTTCACTGCTCAAAAAAGAGCGAAAAGAGAGGGGCATCGCTTTCACTGCTCAAAAAAGAGCGAAAAGAGAGGGGCATCGCTTTCACTGCTCAAAAAAGAGCGAAAAGAGAGGGGCATCGCTTTCACTGCTCAAAAAAGAGCGAAAAGAGAGGGGCATCGCTTTCACTGCTCAAAAAAGAGCGAAAAGAGAGGGGCATCGCTTTCACTGCTCAAAAAAGAGCTAAAAGAGAGGGGCATCGCTTTCACTGCTCAAAAAAGAGCGAAAAGAGAGGGGCATCGCTTTCACTGCTCAAAAAAGAGCGAAAAGAGAGGGGCATCGCTTTCACTGCTCAAAAAAGAGCGAAAAGAGAGGGGCATCGCTTTCACTGCTCAAAAAAGAGCGAAAAGAGAGGGGCATCGCTTTCACTGCTCAAAAAAGAGCGAAAAGAGAGGGGCATCGCTTTCACTGCTCAAAAAAGAGCGAAAAGAGAGGGTCATCGCTTTCACTGCTCAAAAAAGAGCGAAAAGAGAGGGGCACCGCTTACATCGCTCAAAAAAGAGCGAAAAGAGAGGGGCATCGCTTTCACTATTCAAAAAGAGCGAAAAGAGAGGGGCATCGCTTTCACTGCTCAAAAAAGAGCGAAAAGAGAGGGTCATCGCTTTCACTGCTCAAAAAAGAGCGAAAAGAGAGGGGCATCGCTTTCACTGCTCAAAAAAGAGCGAAAAGAGAGGGGCATCGCTTTCACTGCTCAAAAAAGAGCGAAAAGAGAGGGGCATCGCTTTCACTGCTCAAAAAAGAGCGAAAAGAGAGGGTCATCGCTTTCACTGCTCAAAAAAGAGCGAAAAGAGAGGGGCATCGCTTTCACTGCTCAAAAAAGAGCGAAAAGAGAGGGGCATCGCTTTCACTGCTCAAAAAAGAGCGAAAAGAGAGGGGCATCGCTTTCACTGCTCAAAAAAGAGCGAAAAGAGAGGGGCATCGCTTTCACTGCTCAAAAAAGAGCGAAAAGAGAGGGGCATCGCTTTCACTGCTCAAAAAAGAGCGAAAAGAGAGGGGCATCGCTTTCACTGCTCAAAAAAGAGCGAAAAGAGAGGGGCATCGCTTTCACTGCTCAAAAAAGAGCGAAAAGAGAGGGTCATCGCTTTCACTGCTCAAAAAAGAGCGAAAAGAGAGGGGCACCGCTTACATCGCTCAAAAAAGAGCGAAAAGAGAGGGGCATCGCTTTCACTATTCAAAAAGAGCGAAAAGAGAGGGGCATCGCTTTCACTGCTCAAAAAAGAGCGAAAAGAGAGGGGCATCGCTTTCACTGCTCAAAAAAGAGCGAAAAGAGAGGGGCACCGCTTACATCGCTCAAAAAAGAGCGAAAAGAGAGGGGCATCGCTTTCACTATTCAAAAAGAGCGAAAAGAGAGGGGCATCGCTTTCACTGCTCAAAAAAGAGCGAAAAGAGAGGGGCATCGCTTTCACTGCTCAAAAAAGAGCGAAAAGAGAGGGGCATCGCTTTCACTGCTCAAAAAAGAGCGAAAAGAGAGGGGCATCGCTTTCACTGCTCAAAAAAGAGCGAAAAGAGAGGGGCATCGCTTTCACTGCTCAAAAAAGAGCGAAAAGAGAGGGGCATCGCTTTCACTGCTCAAAAAAGAGCGAAAAGAGAGGGGCATCGCTTTCACTGCTCAAAAAAGAGCGAAAAGAGAGGGTCATCGCTTTCACTGCTCAAAAAAGAGCGAAAAGAGAGGGGCACCGCTTACATCGCTCAAAAAAGAGCGAAAAGAGAGGGGCATCGCTTTCACTATTCAAAAAGAGCGAAAAGAGAGGGGCATCGCTTTCACTGCTCAAAAAAGAGCGAAAAGAGAGGGTCATCGCTTTCACTGCTCAAAAAAGAGCGAAAAGAGAGGGGCATCGCTTTCACTGCTCAAAAAAGAGCGAAAAGAGAGGGGCATCGCTTTCACTGCTCAAAAAAGAGCGAAAAGAGAGGGGCATCGCTTTCACTGCTCAAAAAAGAGCGAAAAGAGAGGGTCATCGCTTTCACTGCTCAAAAAAGAGCGAAAAGAGAGGGGCATCGCTTTCACTGCTCAAAAAAGAGCGAAAAGAGAGGGGCATCGCTTTCACTGCTCAAAAAAGAGCGAAAAGAGAGGGGCATCGCTTTCACTGCTCAAAAAAGAGCGAAAAGAGAGGGGCATCGCTTTCACTGCTCAAAAAAGAGCGAAAAGAGAGGGGCATCGCTTTCACTGCTCAAAAAAGAGCGAAAAGAGAGGGGCATCGCTTTCACTGCTCAAAAAAGAGCGAAAAGAGAGGGGCATCGCTTTCACTGCTCAAAAAAGAGCGAAAAGAGAGGGTCATCGCTTTCACTGCTCAAAAAAGAGCGAAAAGAGAGGGGCATCGCTTTCACTGCTCAAAAAAGAGCGAAAAGAGAGGGGCATCGCTTTCACTGCTCAAAAAAGAGCGAAAAGAGAGGGGCATCGCTTTCACTGCTCAAAAAAGAGCGAAAAGAGAGGGGCATCGCTTTCACTGCTCAAAAAAGAGCGAAAAGAGAGGGGCATCGCTTTCACTGCTCAAAATAGAGCGAAAAGAGAGGGGCACCGCTGTCATCGCTCAAAAAAGAGCGAAAAGAGAGGGGCACCGCTGTCATCGCTCAAAAAAGAGCGAAAAGAGAGGGGCATCGCTTTCACTGCTCAAAAAAGAGCGAAAAGAGAGGGGCATCGCTTTCACTGCTCAAAAAAGAGCGAAAAGAGAGGGGCACCGCTGTCATCGCTCAAAAAAGAGCGAAAAGAGAGGGGCACCGCTGTCATCGCTCAAAAAAGAGCGAAAAGAGAGGGGCACCGCTGTCATCGCTCAAAAAAGAGCGAAAAGAGAGGGGCACCGCTGTCATCGCTCAAAAAAGAGCGAAAAGAGAGGGGCACCGCTGTCATCGCTCAAAAAAGAGCGAAAAGAGAGGGGCACCGCTGTCATCGCTCAAAAAAGAGCGAAAAGAGAGGGGCACCGCTGTCATCGCTCAAAAAAGAGCGAAAAGAGAGGGGCATCGCTTTCACTATTCAAAAAGAGCGAAAAGAGAGGGGCATCGCTTTCACTGCTCAAAAAAGAGCGAAAAGAGAGGGGCATCGCTTTCACTGCTCAAAAAAGAGCGAAAAGAGAGGGGCATCGCTTTCACTGCTCAAAAAAGAGCGAAAAGAGAGGGGCATCGCTTTCACTGCTCAAAAAAGAGCGAAAAGAGAGGGTCATCGCTTTCACTGCTCAAAAAAGAGCGAAAAGAGAGGGGCACCGCTTACATCGCTCAAAAAAGAGCGAAAAGAGAGGGGCATCGCTTTCACTATTCAAAAAGAGCGAAAAGAGAGGGGCATCGCTTTCACTGCTCAAAAAAGAGCGAAAAGAGAGGGTCATCGCTTTCACTGCTCAAAAAAGAGCGAAAAGAGAGGGGCATCGCTTTCACTGCTCAAAAAAGAGCGAAAAGAGAGGGGCATCGCTTTCACTGCTCAAAAAAGAGCGAAAAGAGAGGGGCATCGCTTTCACTGCTCAAAAAAGAGCGAAAAGAGAGGGGCATCGCTTTCACTGCTCAAAAAAGAGCGAAAAGAGAGGGGCATCGCTTTCACTGCTCAAAAAAGAGCGAAAAGAGAGGGGCATCGCTTTCACTGCTCAAAATAGAGCGAAAAGAGAGGGGCACCGCTGTCATCGCTCAAAAAAGAGCGAAAAGAGAGGGGCATCGCTTTCACTGCTCAAAAAAGAGCGAAAAGAGAGGGGCATCGCTTTCACTGCTCAAAAAAGAGCGAAAAGAGAGGGGCATCGCTTTCACTGCTCAAAAAAGAGCGAAAAGAGAGGGGCATCGCTTTCACTGCTCAAAAAAGAGCGAAAAGAGAGGGGCACCGCTTACATCGCTCAAAAAAGAGCGAAAAGAGAGGGGCATCGCTTTCACTATTCAAAAAGAGCGAAAAGAGAGGGGCATCGCTTTCACTGCTCAAAAAAGAGCGAAAAGAGAGGGTCATCGCTTTCACTGCTCAAAAAAGAGCGAAAAGAGAGGGGCATCGCTTTCACTGCTCAAAAAAGAGCGAAAAGAGAGGGTCATCGCTTTCACTGCTCAAAAAAGAGCGAAAAGAGAGGGGCATCGCTTTCACTGCTCAAAAAAGAGCGAAAAGAGAGGGTCATCGCTTTCACTGCTCAAAAAAGAGCGAAAAGAGAGGGGCACCGCTTACATCGCTCAAAAAAGAGCGAAAAGAGAGGGGCATCGCTTTCACTGCTCAAAAAAGAGCGAAAAGAGAGGGGCATCGCTTTCACTGCTCAAAATAGAGCGAAAAGAGAGGGGCACCGCTGTCATCGCTCAAAAAAGAGCGAAAAGAGAGGGGCACCGCTGTCATCGCTCAAAAAAGAGCGAAAAGAGAGGGGCACCGCTGTCATCGCTCAAAAAAGAGCGAAAAGAGAGGGGCATCGCTTTCACTGCTCAAAAAAGAGCGAAAAGAGAGGGGCATCGCTTTCACTGCTCAAAAAAGAGCGAAAAGAGAGGGGCATCGCTTTCACTGCTCAAAAAAGAGCTAAAAGAGAGGGGCATCGCTTTCACTATTCAAAAAGAGCGAAAAGAGAGGGGCATCGCTTTCACTGCTCAAAAAAGAGCGAAAAGAGAGGGTCATCGCTTTCACTGCTCAAAAAAGAGCGAAAAGAGAGGGGCATCGCTTTCACTGCTCAAAAAAGAGCGAAAAGAGAGGGGCATCGCTTTCACTGCTCAAAAAAGAGCGAAAAGAGAGGGGCATCGCTTTCACTGCTCAAAAAAGAGCGAAAAGAGAGGGGCATCGCTTTCACTGCTCAAAAAAGAGCGAAAAGAGAGGGGCATCGCTTTCACTGCTCAAAAAAGAGCGAAAAGAGAGGGGCATCGCTTTCACTGCTCAAAAAAGAGCGAAAAGAGAGGGGCATCGCTTTCACTATTCAAAAAGAGCGAAAAGAGAGGGGCATCGCTTTCACTGCTCAAAAAAGAGCGAAAAGAGAGGGGCACCGCTTACATCGCTCAAAAAAGAGCGAAAAGAGAGGGGCATCGCTTTCACTATTCAAAAAGAGCGAAAAGAGAGGGGCATCGCTTTCACTGCTCAAAAAAGAGCGAAAAGAGAGGGTCATCGCTTTCACTGCTCAAAAAAGAGCGAAAAGAGAGGGGCATCGCTTTCACTGCTCAAAAAAGAGCGAAAAGAGAGGGTCATCGCTTTCACTGCTCAAAAAAGAGCGAAAAGAGAGGGGCATCGCTTTCACTGCTCAAAAAAGAGCGAAAAGAGAGGGTCATCGCTTTCACTGCTCAAAAAAGAGCGAAAAGAGAGGGGCACCGCTTACATCGCTCAAAAAAGAGCGAAAAGAGAGGGGCATCGCTTTCACTATTCAAAAAGAGCGAAAAGAGAGGGGCATCGCTTTCACTGCTCAAAAAAGAGCGAAAAGAGAGGGTCATCGCTTTCACTGCTCAAAAAAGAGCGAAAAGAGAGGGGCATCGCTTTCACTGCTCAAAAAAGAGCGAAAAGAGAGGGGCATCGCTTTCACTGCTCAAAAAAGAGCGAAAAGAGAGGGGCATCGCTTTCACTGCTCAAAAAAGAGCGAAAAGAGAGGGGCATCGCTTTCACTGCTCAAAAAAGAGCGAAAAGAGAGGGGCACCGCTGTCATCGCTCAAAAAAGAGCGAAAAGAGAGGGGCATCGCTTTCACTGCTCAAAAAAGAGCGAAAAGAGAGGGGCATCGCTTTCACTGCTCAAAAAAGAGCGAAAAGAGAGGGGCATCGCTTTCACTGCTCAAAAAAGAGCTAAAAGAGAGGGGCATCGCTTTCACTATTCAAAAAGAGCGAAAAGAGAGGGGCATCGCTTTCACTGCTCAAAAAAGAGCGAAAAGAGAGGGTCATCGCTTTCACTGCTCAAAAAAGAGCGAAAAGAGAGGGGCATCGCTTTCACTGCTCAAAAAAGAGCGAAAAGAGAGGGGCATCGCTTTCACTGCTCAAAAAAGAGCGAAAAGAGAGGGGCATCGCTTTCACTGCTCAAAAAAGAGCGAAAAGAGAGGGGCATCGCTTTCACTGCTCAAAAAAGAGCGAAAAGAGAGGGGCATCGCTTTCACTGCTCAAAAAAGAGCGAAAAGAGAGGGGCATCGCTTTCACTGCTCAAAAAAGAGCGAAAAGAGAGGGGCATCGCTTTCACTGCTCAAAAAAGAGCGAAAAGAGAGGGGCACCGCTTACATCGCTCAAAAAAGAGCGAAAAGAGAGGGGCATCGCTTTCACTATTCAAAAAGAGCGAAAAGAGAGGGGCATCGCTTTCACTGCTCAAAAAAGAGCGAAAAGAGAGGGGCATCGCTTTCACTGCTCAAAAAAGAGCGAAAAGAGAGGGGCATCGCTTTCACTGCTCAAAAAAGAGCGAAAAGAGAGGGGCATCGCTTTCACTGCTCAAAAAAGAGCGAAAAGAGAGGGTCATCGCTTTCACTGCTCAAAAAAGAGCGAAAAGAGAGGGGCACCGCTTACATCGCTCAAAAAAGAGCGAAAAGAGAGGGGCATCGCTTTCACTATTCAAAAAGAGCGAAAAGAGAGGGGCATCGCTTTCACTGCTCAAAAAAGAGCGAAAAGAGAGGGGCACCGCTTACATCGCTCAAAAAAGAGCGAAAAGAGAGGGGCATCGCTTTCACTATTCAAAAAGAGCGAAAAGAGAGGGGCATCGCTTTCACTGCTCAAAAAAGAGCGAAAAGAGAGGGGCATCGCTTTCACTGCTCAAAAAAGAGCGAAAAGAGAGGGGCATCGCTTTCACTGCTCAAAAAAGAGCGAAAAGAGAGGGGCACCGCTTACATCGCTCAAAAAAGAGCGAAAAGAGAGGGGCATCGCTTTCACTATTCAAAAAGAGCGAAAAGAGAGGGGCATCGCTTTCACTGCTCAAAAAAGAGCGAAAAGAGAGGGGCATCGCTTTCACTGCTCAAAAAAGAGCGAAAAGAGAGGGGCATCGCTTTCACTGCTCAAAAAAGAGCGAAAAGAGAGGGGCATCGCTTTCACTGCTCAAAAAAGAGCGAAAAGAGAGGGTCATCGCTTTCACTGCTCAAAAAAGAGCGAAAAGAGAGGGGCACCGCTTACATCGCTCAAAAAAGAGCGAAAAGAGAGGGGCATCGCTTTCACTATTCAAAAAGAGCGAAAAGAGAGGGGCATCGCTTTCACTGCTCAAAAAAGAGCGAAAAGAGAGGGGCACCGCTTACATCGCTCAAAAAAGAGCGAAAAGAGAGGGGCATCGCTTTCACTATTCAAAAAGAGCGAAAAGAGAGGGGCATCGCTTTCACTGCTCAAAAAAGAGCGAAAAGAGAGGGTCATCGCTTTCACTGCTCAAAAAAGAGCGAAAAGAGAGGGGCATCGCTTTCACTGCTCAAAAAAGAGCGAAAAGAGAGGGTCATCGCTTTCACTGCTCAAAAAAGAGCGAAAAGAGAGGGGCACCGCTTACATCGCTCAAAAAAGAGCGAAAAGAGAGGGGCATCGCTTTCACTATTCAAAAAGAGCGAAAAGAGAGGGGCATCGCTTTCACTGCTCAAAAAAGAGCGAAAAGAGAGGGGCACCGCTTACATCGCTCAAAAAAGAGCGAAAAGAGAGGGGCATCGCTTTCACTATTCAAAAAGAGCGAAAAGAGAGGGGCATCGCTTTCACTGCTCAAAAAAGAGCGAAAAGAGAGGGGCATCGCTTTCACTGCTCAAAAAAGAGCGAAAAGAGAGGGGCATCGCTTTCACTGCTCAAAAAAGAGCGAAAAGAGAGGGGCACCGCTTACATCGCTCAAAAAAGAGCGAAAAGAGAGGGGCATCGCTTTCACTATTCAAAAAAGAGCGAAAAGAGAGGGGCATCGCTTTCACTGCTCAAAAAAGAGCGAAAAGAGAGGGGCACCGCTTACATCGCTCAAAAAAGAGCGAAAAGAGAGGGGCATCGCTTTCACTATTCAAAAAGAGCGAAAAGAGAGGGGCATCGCTTTCACTGCTCAAAAAAGAGCGAAAAGAGAGGGGCATCGCTTTCACTGCTCAAAAAAGAGCGAAAAGAGAGGGGCACCGCTTACATCGCTCAAAAAAGAGCGAAAAGAGAGGGGCATCGCTTTCACTATTCAAAAAGAGCGAAAAGAGAGGGGCATCGCTTTCACTGCTCAAAAAAGAGCGAAAAGAGAGGGGCACCGCTTACATCGCTCAAAAAAGAGCGAAAAGAGAGGGGCATCGCTTTCACTATTCAAAAAGAGCGAAAAGAGAGGGGCATCGCTTTCACTGCTCAAAAAAGAGCGAAAAGAGAGGGTCATCGCTTTCACTGCTCAAAAAAGAGCGAAAAGAGAGGGGCATCGCTTTCACTGCTCAAAAAAGAGCGAAAAGAGAGGGTCATCGCTTTCACTGCTCAAAAAAGAGCGAAAAGAGAGGGGCATCGCTTTCACTGCTCAAAAAAGAGCGAAAAGAGAGGGTCATCGCTTTCACTGCTCAAAAAAGAGCGAAAAGAGAGGGGCACCGCTTACATCGCTCAAAAAAGAGCGAAAAGAGAGGGGCATCGCTTTCACTATTCAAAAAGAGCGAAAAGAGAGGGGCATCGCTTTCACTGCTCAAAAAAGAGCGAAAAGAGAGGGTCATCGCTTTCACTGCTCAAAAAAGAGCGAAAAGAGAGGGGCATCGCTTTCACTGCTCAAAAAAGAGCGAAAAGAGAGGGGCATCGCTTTCACTGCTCAAAAAAGAGCGAAAAGAGAGGGGCATCGCTTTCACTGCTCAAAAAAGAGCGAAAAGAGAGGGGCATCGCTTTCACTGCTCAAAAAAGAGCGAAAAGAGAGGGGCACCGCTGTCATCGCTCAAAAAAGAGCGAAAAGAGAGGGGCATCGCTTTCACTGCTCAAAAAAGAGCGAAAAGAGAGGGGCATCGCTTTCACTGCTCAAAAAAGAGCGAAAAGAGAGGGGCATCGCTTTCACTGCTCAAAAAAGAGCTAAAAGAGAGGGGCATCGCTTTCACTATTCAAAAAGAGCGAAAAGAGAGGGGCATCGCTTTCACTGCTCAAAAAAGAGCGAAAAGAGAGGGTCATCGCTTTCACTGCTCAAAAAAGAGCGAAAAGAGAGGGGCATCGCTTTCACTGCTCAAAAAAGAGCGAAAAGAGAGGGGCATCGCTTTCACTGCTCAAAAAAGAGCGAAAAGAGAGGGGCATCGCTTTCACTGCTCAAAAAAGAGCGAAAAGAGAGGGGCATCGCTTTCACTGCTCAAAAAAGAGCGAAAAGAGAGGGGCATCGCTTTCACTGCTCAAAAAAGAGCGAAAAGAGAGGGGCATCGCTTTCACTGCTCAAAAAAGAGCGAAAAGAGAGGGGCATCGCTTTCACTGCTCAAAAAAGAGCGAAAAGAGAGGGGCATCGCTTTCACTGCTCAAAAAAGAGCGAAAAGAGAGGGGCATCGCTTTCACTGCTCAAAAAAGAGCGAAAAGAGAGGGGCACCGCTTACATCGCTCAAAAAAGAGCGAAAAGAGAGGGGCATCGCTTTCACTATTCAAAAAGAGCGAAAAGAGAGGGGCATCGCTTTCACTGCTCAAAAAAGAGCGAAAAGAGAGGGGCATCGCTTTCACTGCTCAAAAAAGAGCGAAAAGAGAGGGGCATCGCTTTCACTGCTCAAAAAAGAGCGAAAAGAGAGGGGCATCGCTTTCACTGCTCAAAAAAGAGCGAAAAGAGAGGGGCATCGCTTTCACTGCTCAAAAAAGAGCGAAAAGAGAGGGGCATCGCTTTCACTGCTCAAAAAAGAGCGAAAAGAGAGGGGCATCGCTTTCACTGCTCAAAAAAGAGCGAAAAGAGAGGGTCATCGCTTTCACTGCTCAAAAAAGAGCGAAAAGAGAGGGGCACCGCTTACATCGCTCAAAAAAGAGCGAAAAGAGAGGGGCATCGCTTTCACTATTCAAAAAGAGCGAAAAGAGAGGGGCATCGCTTTCACTGCTCAAAAAAGAGCGAAAAGAGAGGGTCATCGCTTTCACTGCTCAAAAAAGAGCGAAAAGAGAGGGGCATCGCTTTCACTGCTCAAAAAAGAGCGAAAAGAGAGGGGCATCGCTTTCACTGCTCAAAAAAGAGCGAAAAGAGAGGGGCATCGCTTTCACTGCTCAAAAAAGAGCGAAAAGAGAGGGTCATCGCTTTCACTGCTCAAAAAAGAGCGAAAAGAGAGGGTCATCGCTTTCACTGCTCAAAAAAGAGCGAAAAGAGAGGGGCATCGCTTTCACTGCTCAAAAAAGAGCGAAAAGAGAGGGGCATCGCTTTCACTGCTCAAAAAAGAGCGAAAAGAGAGGGGCACCGCTGTCATCGCTCAAAAAAGACCGAAAAGAGAGGGGCACTGCTGTCATCGCTCAAAAAAGAGCGAAAAGAGAGGGGCATCGCTTTCACTGCTCAAAAAAGAGCGAAAAGAGAGGGGCATCGCTTTCACTGCTCAAAAAAGAGCGAAAAGAGAGGGGCATCGCTTTCACTGCTCAAAAAAGAGCGAAAAGAGAGGGGCACTGCTGTCATCGCTCAAAAAAGAGCGAAAAGAGAGGGGCATCGCTTTCACTGCTCAAAAAAGAGCGAAAAGAGAGGGGCACCGCTTTCACTGCTCAAAAAAGAGCGAAAAGAGAGGGGCATCGCTTTCACTGCTCAAAAAAAAGCGAAAAGAGAGGGGCACTGCTGTCATCGCTCAAAAAAGAGCGAAAAGAGAGGGCATCACTTTCACTATTCAAAAAGAGCGAAAAGAGAGGGGCACCGCTGTCATCGCTCAAAAAAGAGCGAAAGAGGGGCACCGCTTTCATCGCTCAAAAAAGAGCGAAATAGGGGCACCGCTTTCACTGCTCAAAAAAGAGCGAAAAGAGAGGGGCATCGCTTTCACTGCTCAAAAAAGAGCGAAAAGAGAGGGGCATCGCTTTCACTGCTCAAAAAAGAGCGAAAAGAGAGGGGCATCGCTTTCACTGCTCAAAAAAGAGCGAAAAGAGAGGGGCATCGCTTTCACTGCTCAAAAAAGAGCGAAAAGAGAGGGGCACTGCTGTCATCGCTCAAAAAAGAGCGAAAAGAGAGGGGCATCGCTTTCACTATTCAAAAAGAGCGAAAAGAGAGGGGCACCGCTGTCATCGCTCAAAAAAGAGCGAAAGAGGGGCACCGCTTTCATCGCTCAAAAAAGAGCGAAATAGGGGCACCGCTTTCATCGCTCAAAAAAGAGCGAAAAGAGAGGGGCATCGCTTTCACTGCTCAAAAAAGAGCGAAAAGAGAGGGGCACTGCTGTCATCGCTCAAAAAAGAGCGAAAAGAGAGGGGCATCGCTTTCACTGCTCAAAAAAGAGCGAAAAGAGAGGGGCATCGCTTTCACTGCTCAAAAAAGAGCGAAAAGAGAGGGGCATCGCTTTCACTGCTCAAAATAGAGCGAAAAGAGAGGGGCACCGCTGTCATCGCTCAAAAAAGAGCGAAAAGAGAGGGGCACCGCTGTCATCGCTCAAAAAAGAGCGAAAAGAGAGGGGCACCGCTGTCATCGCTCAAAAAAGAGCGAAAAGAGAGGGGCATCGCTTTCACTGCTCAAAAAAGAGCGAAAAGAGAGGGTCATCGCTTTCACTGCTCAAAAAAGAGCGAAAAGAGAGGGGCACCGCTTACATCGCTCAAAAAAGAGCGAAAAGAGAGGGGCATCGCTTTCACTATTCAAAAAGAGCGAAAAGAGAGGGGCATCGCTTTCACTGCTCAAAAAAGAGCGAAAAGAGAGGGTCATCGCTTTCACTGCTCAAAAAAGAGCGAAAAGAGAGGGGCATCGCTTTCACTGCTCAAAAAAGAGCGAAAAGAGAGGGGCATCGCTTTCACTGCTCAAAAAAGAGCGAAAAGAGAGGGGCATCGCTTTCACTGCTCAAAAAAGAGCGAAAAGAGAGGGGCATCGCTTTCACTGCTCAAAAAAGAGCGAAAAGAGAGGGGCACCGCTGTCATCGCTCAAAAAAGAGCGAAAAGAGAGGGGCACCGCTGTCATCGCTCAAAAAAGAGCGAAAAGAGAGGGGCATCGCTTTCACTGCTCAAAAAAGAGCGAAAAGAGAGGGGCATCGCTTTCACTGCTCAAAAAAGAGCGAAAAGAGAGGGGCACCGCTGTCATCGCTCAAAAAAGAGCGAAAAGAGAGGGGCATCGCTTTCACTGCTCAAAAAAGAGCGAAAAGAGAGGGGCACCGCTGTCATCGCTCAAAAAAGACCGAAAAGAGAGGGGCACTGCTGTCATCGCTCAAAAAAGAGCGAAAAGAGAGGGGCATCGCTTTCACTGCTCAAAAAAGAGCGAAAAGAGAGGGGCATCGCTTTCACTGCTCAAAAAAGAGCGAAAAGAGAGGGGCATCGCTTTCACTGCTCAAAAAAGAGCGAAAAGAGAGGGGCACTGCTGTCATCGCTCAAAAAAGAGCGAAAAGAGAGGGGCATCGCTTTCACTGCTCAAAAAAGAGCGAAAAGAGAGGGGCACCGCTTTCACTGCTCAAAAAAGAGCGAAAAGAGAGGGGCATCGCTTTCACTGCTCAAAAAAAAGCGAAAAGAGAGGGGCACTGCTGTCATCGCTCAAAAAAGAGCGAAAAGAGAGGGCATCACTTTCACTATTCAAAAAGAGCGAAAAGAGAGGGGCACCGCTGTCATCGCTCAAAAAAGAGCGAAAGAGGGGCACCGCTTTCATCGCTCAAAAAAGAGCGAAATAGGGGCACCGCTTTCACTGCTCAAAAAAGAGCGAAAAGAGAGGGGCATCGCTTTCACTGCTCAAAAAAGAGCGAAAAGAGAGGGGCATCGCTTTCACTGCTCAAAAAAGAGCGAAAAGAGAGGGGCATCGCTTTCACTGCTCAAAAAAGAGCGAAAAGAGAGGGGCATCGCTTTCACTGCTCAAAAAAGAGCGAAAAGAGAGGGGCACTGCTGTCATCGCTCAAAAAAGAGCGAAAAGAGAGGGGCATCGCTTTCACTATTCAAAAAGAGCGAAAAGAGAGGGGCACCGCTGTCATCGCTCAAAAAAGAGCGAAAGAGGGGCACCGCTTTCATCGCTCAAAAAAGAGCGAAATAGGGGCACCGCTTTCATCGCTCAAAAAAGAGCGAAAAGAGAGGGGCATCGCTTTCACTGCTCAAAAAAGAGCGAAAAGAGAGGGGCACTGCTGTCATCGCTCAAAAAAGAGCGAAAAGAGAGGGGCATCGCTTTCACTGCTCAAAAAAGAGCGAAAAGAGAGGGGCATCGCTTTCACTGCTCAAAAAAGAGCGAAAAGAGAGGGGCATCGCTTTCACTGCTCAAAATAGAGCGAAAAGAGAGGGGCACCGCTGTCATCGCTCAAAAAAGAGCGAAAAGAGAGGGGCACCGCTGTCATCGCTCAAAAAAGAGCGAAAAGAGAGGGGCACCGCTGTCATCGCTCAAAAAAGAGCGAAAAGAGAGGGGCATCGCTTTCACTGCTCAAAAAAGAGCGAAAAGAGAGGGTCATCGCTTTCACTGCTCAAAAAAGAGCGAAAAGAGAGGGGCACCGCTTACATCGCTCAAAAAAGAGCGAAAAGAGAGGGGCATCGCTTTCACTATTCAAAAAGAGCGAAAAGAGAGGGGCATCGCTTTCACTGCTCAAAAAAGAGCGAAAAGAGAGGGTCATCGCTTTCACTGCTCAAAAAAGAGCGAAAAGAGAGGGGCATCGCTTTCACTGCTCAAAAAAGAGCGAAAAGAGAGGGGCATCGCTTTCACTGCTCAAAAAAGAGCGAAAAGAGAGGGGCATCGCTTTCACTGCTCAAAAAAGAGCGAAAAGAGAGGGGCATCGCTTTCACTGCTCAAAAAAGAGCGAAAAGAGAGGGGCACCGCTGTCATCGCTCAAAAAAGAGCGAAAAGAGAGGGGCACCGCTGTCATCGCTCAAAAAAGAGCGAAAAGAGAGGGGCATCGCTTTCACTGCTCAAAAAAGAGCGAAAAGAGAGGGGCATCGCTTTCACTGCTCAAAAAAGAGCGAAAAGAGAGGGGCACCGCTGTCATCGCTCAAAAAAGAGCGAAAAGAGAGGGGCACCGCTGTCATCGCTCAAAAAAGAGCGAAAAGAGAGGGGCACCGCTGTCATCGCTCAAAAAAGAGCGAAAAGAGAGGGGCATCGCTTTCACTGCTCAAAAAAGAGCGAAAAGAGAGGGGCATCGCTTTCACTGCTCAAAAAAGAGCGAAAAGAGAGGGGCATCGCTTTCACTGCTCAAAAAAGAGCGAAAAGAGAGGGGCATCGCTTTCACTGCTCAAAAAAGAGCGAAAAGAGAGGGGCATCGCTTTCACTGCTCAAAATAGAGCGAAAAGAGAGGGGCACCGCTGTCATCGCTCAAAAAAGAGCGAAAAGAGAGGGGCACCGCTGTCATCGCTCAAAAAAGAGCGAAAAGAGAGGGGCACCGCTGTCATCGCTCAAAAAAGAGCGAAAAGAGAGGGGCATCGCTTTCACTGCTCAAAAAAGAGCGAAAAGAGAGGGTCATCGCTTTCACTGCTCAAAAAAGAGCGAAAAGAGAGGGGCACCGCTTACATCGCTCAAAAAAGAGCGAAAAGAGAGGGGCATCGCTTTCACTATTCAAAAAGAGCGAAAAGAGAGGGGCATCGCTTTCACTGCTCAAAAAAGAGCGAAAAGAGAGGGTCATCGCTTTCACTGCTCAAAAAAGAGCGAAAAGAGAGGGGCATCGCTTTCACTGCTCAAAAAAGAGCGAAAAGAGAGGGGCATCGCTTTCACTGCTCAAAAAAGAGCGAAAAGAGAGGGGCATCGCTTTCACTGCTCAAAAAAGAGCGAAAAGAGAGGGGCATCGCTTTCACTGCTCAAAAAAGAGCGAAAAGAGAGGGGCACCGCTGTCATCGCTCAAAAAAGAGCGAAAAGAGAGGGGCACCGCTGTCATCGCTCAAAAAAGAGCGAAAAGAGAGGGGCACCGCTGTCATCGCTCAAAAAAGAGCGAAAAGAGAGGGGCATCGCTTTCACTGCTCAAAAAAGAGCGAAAAGAGAGGGGCATCGCTTTCACTGCTCAAAAAAGAGCGAAAAGAGAGGGGCATCGCTTTCACTGCTCAAAAAAGAGCGAAAAGAGAGGGGCATCGCTTTCACTGCTCAAAAAAGAGCGAAAAGAGAGGGGCACCGCTTACATCGCTCAAAAAAGAGCGAAAAGAGAGGGGCATCGCTTTCACTATTCAAAAAGAGCGAAAAGAGAGGGGCATCGCTTTCACTGCTCAAAAAAGAGCGAAAAGAGAGGGTCATCGCTTTCACTGCTCAAAAAAGAGCGAAAAGAGAGGGGCATCGCTTTCACTGCTCAAAAAAGAGCGAAAAGAGAGGGTCATCGCTTTCACTGCTCAAAAAAGAGCGAAAAGAGAGGGGCATCGCTTTCACTGCTCAAAAAAGAGCGAAAAGAGAGGGTCATCGCTTTCACTGCTCAAAAAAGAGCGAAAAGAGAGGGGCACCGCTTACATCGCTCAAAAAAGAGCGAAAAGAGAGGGGCATCGCTTTCACTATTCAAAAAGAGCGAAAAGAGAGGGGCATCGCTTTCACTGCTCAAAAAAGAGCGAAAAGAGAGGGTCATCGCTTTCACTGCTCAAAAAAGAGCGAAAAGAGAGGGGCATCGCTTTCACTGCTCAAAAAAGAGCGAAAAGAGAGGGGCATCGCTTTCACTGCTCAAAAAAGAGCGAAAAGAGAGGGGCATCGCTTTCACTGCTCAAAAAAGAGCGAAAAGAGAGGGGCATCGCTTTCACTGCTCAAAAAAGAGCGAAAAGAGAGGGTCATCGCTTTCACTGCTCAAAAAAGAGCGAAAAGAGAGGGGCATCGCTTTCACTGCTCAAAATAGAGCGAAAAGAGAGGGGCACCGCTGTCATCGCTCAAAAAAGAGCGAAAAGAGAGGGGCACCGCTGTCATCGCTCAAAAAAGAGCGAAAAGAGAGGGGCACCGCTGTCATCGCTCAAAAAAGAGCGAAAAGAGAGGGGCATCGCTTTCACTGCTCAAAAAAGAGCGAAAAGAGAGGGGCATCGCTTTCACTGCTCAAAAAAGAGCGAAAAGAGAGGGGCATCGCTTTCACTGCTCAAAAAAGAGCTAAAAGAGAGGGGCATCGCTTTCACTATTCAAAAAGAGCGAAAAGAGAGGGGCATCGCTTTCACTGCTCAAAAAAGAGCGAAAAGAGAGGGTCATCGCTTTCACTGCTCAAAAAAGAGCGAAAAGAGAGGGGCATCGCTTTCACTGCTCAAAAAAGAGCGAAAAGAGAGGGGCATCGCTTTCACTGCTCAAAAAAGAGCGAAAAGAGAGGGTCATCGCTTTCACTGCTCAAAAAAGAGCGAAAAGAGAGGGGCACCGCTTACATCGCTCAAAAAAGAGCGAAAAGAGAGGGGCATCGCTTTCACTATTCAAAAAGAGCGAAAAGAGAGGGGCGTCGCTTTCACTGCTCAAAAAAGAGCGAAAAGAGAGGGTCATCGCTTTCACTGCTCAAAAAAGAGCGAAAAGAGAGGGGCATCGCTTTCACTGCTCAAAAAAGAGCGAAAAGAGAGGGGCATCGCTTTCACTGCTCAAAAAAGAGCGAAAAGAGAGGGGCATCGCTTTCACTGCTCAAAAAAGAGCGAAAAGAGAGGGTCATCGCTTTCACTGCTCAAAAAAGAGCGAAAAGAGAGGGTCATCGCTTTCACTGCTCAAAAAAGAGCGAAAAGAGAGGGGCATCGCTTTCACTGCTCAAAAAAGAGCGAAAAGAGAGGGGCATCGCTTTCACTGCTCAAAAAAGAGCGAAAAGAGAGGGGCACCGCTGTCATCGCTCAAAAAAGACCGAAAAGAGAGGGGCACTGCTGTCATCGCTCAAAAAAGAGCGAAAAGAGAGGGGCATCGCTTTCACTGCTCAAAAAAGAGCGAAAAGAGAGGGGCATCGCTTTCACTGCTCAAAAAAGAGCGAAAAGAGAGGGGCACTGCTGTCATCGCTCAAAAAAGAGCGAAAAGAGAGGGGCATCGCTTTCACTGCTCAAAAAAGAGCGAAAAGAGAGGGGCACCGCTTTCACTGCTCAAAAAAGAGCGAAAAGAGAGGGGCATCGCTTTCACTGCTCAAAAAAAAGCGAAAAGAGAGGGGCACTGCTGTCATCGCTCAAAAAAGAGCGAAAAGAGAGGGCATCACTTTCACTATTCAAAAAGAGCGAAAAGAGAGGGGCACCGCTGTCATCGCTCAAAAAAGAGCGAAAGAGGGGCACCGCTTTCATCGCTCAAAAAAGAGCGAAATAGGGGCACCGCTTTCACTGCTCAAAAAAGAGCGAAAAGAGAGGGGCATCGCTTTCACTGCTCAAAAAAGAGCGAAAAGAGAGGGGCATCGCTTTCACTGCTCAAAAAAGAGCGAAAAGAGAGGGGCATCGCTTTCACTGCTCAAAAAAGAGCGAAAAGAGAGGGGCATCGCTTTCACTGCTCAAAAAAGAGCGAAAAGAGAGGGGCACTGCTGTCATCGCTCAAAAAAGAGCGAAAAGAGAGGGGCATCGCTTTCACTATTCAAAAAGAGCGAAAAGAGAGGGGCACCGCTGTCATCGCTCAAAAAAGAGCGAAAGAGGGGCACCGCTTTCATCGCTCAAAAAAGAGCGAAATAGGGGCACCGCTTTCATCGCTCAAAAAAGAGCGAAAAGAGAGGGGCATCGCTTTCACTGCTCAAAAAAGAGCGAAAAGAGAGGGGCACTGCTGTCATCGCTCAAAAAAGAGCGAAAAGAGAGGGGCATCGCTTTCACTGCTCAAAAAAGAGCGAAAAGAGAGGGGCATCGCTTTCACTATTCAAAAAGAGCGAAAAGAGAGGGGCATCGCTTTCACTGCTCAAAATAGAGCGAAAAGAGAGGGGCACCGCTGTCATCGCTCAAAAAAGAGCGAAAAGAGAGGGGCACCGCTGTCATCGCTCAAAAAAGAGCGAAAAGAGAGGGGCACCGCTGTCATCGCTCAAAAAAGAGCGAAAAGAGAGGGGCATCGCTTTCACTATTCAAAAAGAGCGAAAAGAGATGGGCATCGCTTTCACTGCTCAAAAAAGAGCGAAAAGAGAGGGGCATCGCTTTCACTGCTCAAAAAAGAGCGAAAAGAGAGGGGCATCGCTTTCACTGCTCAAAAAAGAGCGAAAAGAGAGGGGCATCGCTTTCACTGCTCAAAAAAGAGCGAAAAGAGAGGGGCATCGCTTTCACTGCTCAAAAAAGAGCGAAAAGAGAGGGGCATCGCTTTCACTGCTCAAAAAAGAGCGAAAAGAGAGGGGCATCGCTTTCACTGCTCAAAAAAGAGCGAAAAGAGAGGGGCATCGCTTTCACTGCTCAAAAAAGAGCGAAAAGAGAGGGGCATCGCTTTCACTGCTCAAAAAAGAGCGAAAAGAGAGGGGCATCGCTTTCACTGCTCAAAAAAGAGCGAAAAGAGAGGGTCATCGCTTTCACTGCTCAAAAAAGAGCGAAAAGAGAGGGGCACCGCTTACATCGCTCAAAAAAGAGCGAAAAGAGAGGGGCATCGCTTTCACTATTCAAAAAGAGCGAAAAGAGAGGGGCATCGCTTTCACTGCTCAAAAAAGAGCGAAAAGAGAGGGGCATCGCTTTCACTGCTCAAAAAAGAGCGAAAAGAGAGGGGCACCGCTTACATCGCTCAAAAAAGAGCGAAAAGAGAGGGGCATCGCTTTCACTATTCAAAAAGAGCGAAAAGAGAGGGGCATCGCTTTCACTGCTCAAAAAAGAGCGAAAAGAGAGGGGCATCGCTTTCACTGCTCAAAAAAGAGCGAAAAGAGAGGGGCATCGCTTTCACTGCTCAAAAAAGAGCGAAAAGAGAGGGGCATCGCTTTCACTGCTCAAAAAAGAGCGAAAAGAGAGGGGCATCGCTTTCACTGCTCAAAAAAGAGCGAAAAGAGAGGGGCATCGCTTTCACTGCTCAAAAAAGAGCGAAAAGAGAGGGGCATCGCTTTCACTGCTCAAAAAAGAGCGAAAAGAGAGGGGCATCGCTTTCACTGCTCAAAAAAGAGCGAAAAGAGAGGGGCATCGCTTTCACTGCTCAAAAAAGAGCGAAAAGAGAGGGGCATCGCTTTCACTGCTCAAAAAAGAGCGAAAAGAGAGGGGCATCGCTTTCACTGCTCAAAAAAGAGCGAAAAGAGAGGGGCATCGCTTTCACTATTCAAAAAGAGCGAAAAGAGAGGGGCATCGCTTTCACTGCTCAAAAAAGAGCGAAAAGAGAGGGTCATCGCTTTCACTGCTCAAAAAAGAGCGAAAAGAGAGGGGCATCGCTTTCACTGCTCAAAAAAGAGCGAAAAGAGAGGGGCACCGCTTACATCGCTCAAAAAAGAGCGAAAAGAGAGGGGCATCGCTTTCACTATTCAAAAAGAGCGAAAAGAGAGGGGCATCGCTTTCACTGCTCAAAAAAGAGCGAAAAGAGAGGGTCATCGCTTTCACTGCTCAAAAAAGAGCGAAAAGAGAGGGGCATCGCTTTCACTGCTCAAAAAAGAGCGAAAAGAGAGGGTCATCGCTTTCACTGCTCAAAAAAGAGCGAAAAGAGAGGGGCATCGCTTTCACTGCTCAAAAAAGAGCGAAAAGAGAGGGTCATCGCTTTCACTGCTCAAAAAAGAGCGAAAAGAGAGGGGCACCGCTTACATCGCTCAAAAAAGAGCGAAAAGAGAGGGGCATCGCTTTCACTATTCAAAAAGAGCGAAAAGAGAGGGGCATCGCTTTCACTGCTCAAAAAAGAGCGAAAAGAGAGGGTCATCGCTTTCACTGCTCAAAAAAGAGCGAAAAGAGAGGGGCATCGCTTTCACTGCTCAAAAAAGAGCGAAAAGAGAGGGGCATCGCTTTCACTGCTCAAAAAAGAGCGAAAAGAGAGGGGCATCGCTTTCACTGCTCAAAAAAGAGCGAAAAGAGAGGGGCATCGCTTTCACTGCTCAAAAAAGAGCGAAAAGAGAGGGGCACCGCTGTCATCGCTCAAAAAAGAGCGAAAAGAGAGGGGCATCGCTTTCACTGCTCAAAAAAGAGCGAAAAGAGAGGGGCATCGCTTTCACTGCTCAAAAAAGAGCGAAAAGAGAGGGGCATCGCTTTCACTGCTCAAAAAAGAGCTAAAAGAGAGGGGCATCGCTTTCACTATTCAAAAAGAGCGAAAAGAGAGGGGCATCGCTTTCACTGCTCAAAAAAGAGCGAAAAGAGAGGGTCATCGCTTTCACTGCTCAAAAAAGAGCGAAAAGAGAGGGGCATCGCTTTCACTGCTCAAAAAAGAGCGAAAAGAGAGGGGCATCGCTTTCACTGCTCAAAAAAGAGCGAAAAGAGAGGGGCATCGCTTTCACTGCTCAAAAAAGAGCGAAAAGAGAGGGGCATCGCTTTCACTGCTCAAAAAAGAGCGAAAAGAGAGGGGCATCGCTTTCACTGCTCAAAAAAGAGCGAAAAGAGAGGGGCATCGCTTTCACTGCTCAAAAAAGAGCGAAAAGAGAGGGGCATCGCTTTCACTGCTCAAAAAAGAGCGAAAAGAGAGGGGCACCGCTTACATCGCTCAAAAAAGAGCGAAAAGAGAGGGGCATCGCTTTCACTATTCAAAAAGAGCGAAAAGAGAGGGGCATCGCTTTCACTGCTCAAAAAAGAGCGAAAAGAGAGGGGCATCGCTTTCACTGCTCAAAAAAGAGCGAAAAGAGAGGGGCATCGCTTTCACTGCTCAAAAAAGAGCGAAAAGAGAGGGGCATCGCTTTCACTGCTCAAAAAAGAGCGAAAAGAGAGGGTCATCGCTTTCACTGCTCAAAAAAGAGCGAAAAGAGAGGGGCACCGCTTACATCGCTCAAAAAAGAGCGAAAAGAGAGGGGCATCGCTTTCACTATTCAAAAAGAGCGAAAAGAGAGGGGCATCGCTTTCACTGCTCAAAAAAGAGCGAAAAGAGAGGGGCACCGCTTACATCGCTCAAAAAAGAGCGAAAAGAGAGGGGCATCGCTTTCACTATTCAAAAAGAGCGAAAAGAGAGGGGCATCGCTTTCACTGCTCAAAAAAGAGCGAAAAGAGAGGGGCATCGCTTTCACTGCTCAAAAAAGAGCGAAAAGAGAGGGGCATCGCTTTCACTGCTCAAAAAAGAGCGAAAAGAGAGGGGCACCGCTTACATCGCTCAAAAAAGAGCGAAAAGAGAGGGGCATCGCTTTCACTATTCAAAAAGAGCGAAAAGAGAGGGGCATCGCTTTCACTGCTCAAAAAAGAGCGAAAAGAGAGGGGCACCGCTGTCATCGCTCAAAAAAGAGCGAAAAGAGAGGGGCATCGCTTTCACTGCTCAAAAAAGAGCGAAAAGAGAGGGGCATCGCTTTCACTGCTCAAAAAAGAGCGAAAAGAGAGGGGCATCGCTTTCACTGCTCAAAAAAGAGCGAAAAGAGAGGGGCATCGCTTTCACTGCTCAAAATAGAGCGAAAAGAGAGGGGCACCGCTGTCATCGCTCAAAAAAGAGCGAAAAGAGAGGGGCACCGCTGTCATCGCTCAAAAAAGAGCGAAAAGAGAGGGGCACCGCTGTCATCGCTCAAAAAAGAGCGAAAAGAGAGGGGCATCGCTTTCACTGCTCAAAAAAGAGCGAAAAGAGAGGGTCATCGCTTTCACTGCTCAAAAAAGAGCGAAAAGAGAGGGGCACCGCTTACATCGCTCAAAAAAGAGCGAAAAGAGAGGGGCATCGCTTTCACTATTCAAAAAGAGCGAAAAGAGAGGGGCATCGCTTTCACTGCTCAAAAAAGAGCGAAAAGAGAGGGTCATCGCTTTCACTGCTCAAAAAAGAGCGAAAAGAGAGGGGCATCGCTTTCACTGCTCAAAAAAGAGCGAAAAGAGAGGGGCATCGCTTTCACTGCTCAAAAAAGAGCGAAAAGAGAGGGGCATCGCTTTCACTGCTCAAAAAAGAGCGAAAAGAGAGGGGCATCGCTTTCACTGCTCAAAAAAGAGCGAAAAGAGAGGGGCACCGCTGTCATCGCTCAAAAAAGAGCGAAAAGAGAGGGGCACCGCTGTCATCGCTCAAAAAAGAGCGAAAAGAGAGGGGCATCGCTTTCACTGCTCAAAAAAGAGCGAAAAGAGAGGGGCATCGCTTTCACTGCTCAAAAAAGAGCGAAAAGAGAGGGGCACCGCTGTCATCGCTCAAAAAAGAGCGAAAAGAGAGGGGCACCGCTGTCATCGCTCAAAAAAGAGCGAAAAGAGAGGGGCACCGCTGTCATCGCTCAAAAAAGAGCGAAAAGAGAGGGGCACCGCTGTCATCGCTCAAAAAAGAGCGAAAAGAGAGGGGCATCGCTTTCACTGCTCAAAAAAGAGCGAAAAGAGAGGGGCACCGCTGTCATCGCTCAAAAAAGAGCGAAAAGAGAGGGGCACCGCTGTCATCGCTCAAAAAAGAGCGAAAGAGAGGGGCACCGCTGTCATCGCTCAAAAAAGAGCGAAAAGAGAGGGGCATCGCTTTCACTATTCAAATAGAGCGAAAAGAGAGGGGCACCGCTGTCATCGCTCAAAAAAGAGCGAAAAGAGAGGGGCACCGCTGTCATCGCTCAAAAAAGAGCGAAAAGAGAGGGGCACCGCTGTCATCGCTCAAAAAAGAGCGAAAAGAGAGGGGCATCGCTTTCACTGCTCAAAAAAGAGCGAAAAGAGAGGGGCATCGCTTTCACTGCTCAAAAAAGAGCGAAAAGAGAGGGGCATCGCTTTCACTGCTCAAAAAAGAGCTAAAAGAGAGGGGCATCGCTTTCACTATTCAAAAAGAGCGAAAAGAGAGGGGCATCGCTTTCACTGCTCAAAAAAGAGCGAAAAGAGAGGGTCATCGCTTTCACTGCTCAAAAAAGAGCGAAAAGAGAGGGGCATCGCTTTCACTGCTCAAAAAAGAGCGAAAAGAGAGGGGCATCGCTTTCACTGCTCAAAAAAGAGCGAAAAGAGAGGGTCATCGCTTTCACTGCTCAAAAAAGAGCGAAAAGAGAGGGGCACCGCTTACATCGCTCAAAAAAGAGCGAAAAGAGAGGGGCATCGCTTTCACTATTCAAAAAGAGCGAAAAGAGAGGGGCATCGCTTTCACTGCTCAAAAAAGAGCGAAAAGAGAGGGTCATCGCTTTCACTGCTCAAAAAAGAGCGAAAAGAGAGGGGCATCGCTTTCACTGCTCAAAAAAGAGCGAAAAGAGAGGGGCATCGCTTTCACTGCTCAAAATAGAGCGAAAAGAGAGGGGCACCGCTGTCATCGCTCAAAAAAGAGCGAAAAGAGAGGGGCACCGCTGTCATCGCTCAAAAAAGAGCGAAAAGAGAGGGGCACCGCTGTCATCGCTCAAAAAAGAGCGAAAAGAGAGGGGCATCGCTTTCACTGCTCAAAAAAGAGCGAAAAGAGAGGGTCATCGCTTTCACTGCTCAAAAAAGAGCGAAAAGAGAGGGGCACCGCTTACATCGCTCAAAAAAGAGCGAAAAGAGAGGGGCATCGCTTTCACTATTCAAAAAGAGCGAAAAGAGAGGGGCATCGCTTTCACTGCTCAAAAAAGAGCGAAAAGAGAGGGTCATCGCTTTCACTGCTCAAAAAAGAGCGAAAAGAGAGGGGCATCGCTTTCACTGCTCAAAAAAGAGCGAAAAGAGAGGGGCATCGCTTTCACTGCTCAAAAAAGAGCGAAAAGAGAGGGGCATCGCTTTCACTGCTCAAAAAAGAGCGAAAAGAGAGGGGCATCGCTTTCACTGCTCAAAAAAGAGCGAAAAGAGAGGGGCACCGCTGTCATCGCTCAAAAAAGAGCGAAAAGAGAGGGGCACTGCTGTCATCGCTCAAAAAAGAGCGAAAAGAGAGGGGCATCGCTTTCACTGCTCAAAAAAGAGCGAAAAGAGAGGGGCATCGCTTTCACTGCTCAAAATAGAGCGAAAAGAGAGGGGCATCGCTTTCACTGCTCAAAAAAGAGCGAAAAGAGAGGGGCACTGCTGTCATCGCTCAAAAAAGAGCGAAAAGAGAGGGGCATCGCTTTCACTATTCAAAAAGAGCGAAAAGAGAGGGGCACCGCTGTCATCGCTCAAAAAAGAGCGAAAGAGGGGCACCGCTTTCATCGCTCAAAAAAGAGCGAAATAGGGGCACCGCTTTCATCGCTCAAAAAAGAGCGAAAAGAGAGGGGCATCGCTTTCACTGCTCAAAAAAGAGCGAAAAGAGAGGGGCACTGCTGTCATCGCTCAAAAAAGAGCGAAAAGAGAGGGGCATCGCTTTCACTGCTCAAAAAAGAGCGAAAAGAGAGGGGCATCGCTTTCACTGCTCAAAAAAGAGCGAAAAGAGAGGGGCATCGCTTTCACTGCTCAAAATAGAGCGAAAAGAGAGGGGCACCGCTGTCATCGCTCAAAAAAGAGCGAAAAGAGAGGGGCACCGCTGTCATCGCTCAAAAAAGAGCGAAAAGAGAGGGGCACCGCTGTCATCGCTCAAAAAAGAGCGAAAAGAGAGGGGCATCGCTTTCACTGCTCAAAAAAGAGCGAAAAGAGAGGGTCATCGCTTTCACTGCTCAAAAAAGAGCGAAAAGAGAGGGGCACCGCTTACATCGCTCAAAAAAGAGCGAAAAGAGAGGGGCATCGCTTTCACTATTCAAAAAGAGCGAAAAGAGAGGGGCATCGCTTTCACTGCTCAAAAAAGAGCGAAAAGAGAGGGTCATCGCTTTCACTGCTCAAAAAAGAGCGAAAAGAGAGGGGCATCGCTTTCACTGCTCAAAAAAGAGCGAAAAGAGAGGGGCATCGCTTTCACTGCTCAAAAAAGAGCGAAAAGAGAGGGGCATCGCTTTCACTGCTCAAAAAAGAGCGAAAAGAGAGGGGCATCGCTTTCACTGCTCAAAAAAGAGCGAAAAGAGAGGGGCACCGCTGTCATCGCTCAAAAAAGAGCGAAAAGAGAGGGGCACCGCTGTCATCGCTCAAAAAAGAGCGAAAAGAGAGGGGCATCGCTTTCACTGCTCAAAAAAGAGCGAAAAGAGAGGGGCATCGCTTTCACTGCTCAAAAAAGAGCGAAAAGAGAGGGGCACCGCTGTCATCGCTCAAAAAAGAGCGAAAAGAGAGGGGCACCGCTGTCATCGCTCAAAAAAGAGCGAAAAGAGAGGGGCACCGCTGTCATCGCTCAAAAAAGAGCGAAAAGAGAGGGGCATCGCTTTCACTGCTCAAAAAAGAGCGAAAAGAGAGGGGCATCGCTTTCACTGCTCAAAAAAGAGCGAAAAGAGAGGGGCATCGCTTTCACTGCTCAAAAAAGAGCGAAAAGAGAGGGGCATCGCTTTCACTGCTCAAAATAGAGCGAAAAGAGAGGGGCACCGCTGTCATCGCTCAAAAAAGAGCGAAAAGAGAGGGGCACCGCTGTCATCGCTCAAAAAAGAGCGAAAAGAGAGGGGCACCGCTGTCATCGCTCAAAAAAGAGCGAAAAGAGAGGGGCATCGCTTTCACTGCTCAAAAAAGAGCGAAAAGAGAGGGTCATCGCTTTCACTGCTCAAAAAAGAGCGAAAAGAGAGGGGCACCGCTTACATCGCTCAAAAAAGAGCGAAAAGAGAGGGGCATCGCTTTCACTATTCAAAAAGAGCGAAAAGAGAGGGGCATCGCTTTCACTGCTCAAAAAAGAGCGAAAAGAGAGGGTCATCGCTTTCACTGCTCAAAAAAGAGCGAAAAGAGAGGGGCATCGCTTTCACTGCTCAAAAAAGAGCGAAAAGAGAGGGGCATCGCTTTCACTGCTCAAAAAAGAGCGAAAAGAGAGGGGCATCGCTTTCACTGCTCAAAAAAGAGCGAAAAGAGAGGGGCATCGCTTTCACTGCTCAAAAAAGAGCGAAAAGAGAGGGGCACCGCTGTCATCGCTCAAAAAAGAGCGAAAAGAGAGGGGCACCGCTGTCATCGCTCAAAAAAGAGCGAAAAGAGAGGGGCATCGCTTTCACTGCTCAAAAAAGAGCGAAAAGAGAGGGGCATCGCTTTCACTGCTCAAAAAAGAGCGAAAAGAGAGGGGCACCGCTGTCATCGCTCAAAAAAGAGCGAAAAGAGAGGGGCACCGCTGTCATCGCTCAAAAAAGAGCGAAAAGAGAGGGGCACCGCTGTCATCGCTCAAAAAAGAGCGAAAAGAGAGGGGCATCGCTTTCACTATTCAAAAAGAGCGAAAAGAGAGGGGCATCGCTTTCACTGCTCAAAAAAGAGCGAAAAGAGAGGGTCATCGCTTTCACTGCTCAAAAAAGAGCGAAAAGAGAGGGGCATCGCTTTCACTGCTCAAAAAAGAGCGAAAAGAGAGGGGCATCGCTTTCACTGCTCAAAAAAGAGCGAAAAGAGAGGGGCATCGCTTTCACTGCTCAAAAAAGAGCGAAAAGAGAGGGGCATCGCTTTCACTGCTCAAAAAAGAGCGAAAAGAGAGGGGCACCGCTGTCATCGCTCAAAAAAGAGCGAAAAGAGAGGGGCACCGCTGTCATCGCTCAAAAAAGAGCGAAAAGAGAGGGGCATCGCTTTCACTGCTCAAAAAAGAGCGAAAAGAGAGGGGCATCGCTTTCACTGCTCAAAAAAGAGCGAAAAGAGAGGGGCATCGCTTTCACTGCTCAAAAAAGAGCGAAAAGAGAGGGGCACCGCTTACATCGCTCAAAAAAGAGCGAAAAGAGAGGGGCATCGCTTTCACTATTCAAAAAGAGCGAAAAGAGAGGGGCATCGCTTTCACTGCTCAAAAAAGAGCGAAAAGAGAGGGTCATCGCTTTCACTGCTCAAAAAAGAGCGAAAAGAGAGGGGCATCGCTTTCACTGCTCAAAAAAGAGCGAAAAGAGAGGGGCACCGCTTACATCGCTCAAAAAAGAGCGAAAAGAGAGGGGCATCGCTTTCACTATTCAAAAAGAGCGAAAAGAGAGGGGCATCGCTTTCACTGCTCAAAAAAGAGCGAAAAGAGAGGGTCATCGCTTTCACTGCTCAAAAAAGAGCGAAAAGAGAGGGGCATCGCTTTCACTGCTCAAAAAAGAGCGAAAAGAGAGGGGCATCGCTTTCACTGCTCAAAAAAGAGCGAAAAGAGAGGGGCATCGCTTTCACTGCTCAAAAAAGAGCGAAAAGAGAGGGGCATCGCTTTCACTGCTCAAAAAAGAGCGAAAAGAGAGGGGCATCGCTTTCACTGCTCAAAAAAGAGCGAAAAGAGAGGGGCATCGCTTTCACTGCTCAAAATAGAGCGAAAAGAGAGGGGCACCGCTGTCATCGCTCAAAAAAGAGCGAAAAGAGAGGGGCACCGCTGTCATCGCTCAAAAAAGAGCGAAAAGAGAGGGGCACCGCTGTCATCGCTCAAAAAAGAGCGAAAAGAGAGGGGCATCGCTTTCACTGCTCAAAAAAGAGCGAAAAGAGAGGGGCATCGCTTTCACTGCTCAAAAAAGAGCGAAAAGAGAGGGGCATCGCTTTCACTGCTCAAAAAAGAGCTAAAAGAGAGGGGCATCGCTTTCACTATTCAAAAAGAGCGAAAAGAGAGGGGCATCGCTTTCACTGCTCAAAAAAGAGCGAAAAGAGAGGGTCATCGCTTTCACTGCTCAAAAAAGAGCGAAAAGAGAGGGGCATCGCTTTCACTGCTCAAAAAAGAGCGAAAAGAGAGGGGCATCGCTTTCACTGCTCAAAAAAGAGCGAAAAGAGAGGGTCATCGCTTTCACTGCTCAAAAAAGAGCGAAAAGAGAGGGGCACCGCTTACATCGCTCAAAAAAGAGCGAAAAGAGAGGGGCATCGCTTTCACTATTCAAAAAGAGCGAAAAGAGAGGGGCATCGCTTTCACTGCTCAAAAAAGAGCGAAAAGAGAGGGTCATCGCTTTCACTGCTCAAAAAAGAGCGAAAAGAGAGGGGCATCGCTTTCACTGCTCAAAAAAGAGCGAAAAGAGAGGGGCATCGCTTTCACTGCTCAAAATAGAGCGAAAAGAGAGGGGCACCGCTGTCATCGCTCAAAAAAGAGCGAAAAGAGAGGGGCACCGCTGTCATCGCTCAAAAAAGAGCGAAAAGAGAGGGGCACCGCTGTCATCGCTCAAAAAAGAGCGAAAAGAGAGGGGCATCGCTTTCACTGCTCAAAAAAGAGCGAAAAGAGAGGGTCATCGCTTTCACTGCTCAAAAAAGAGCGAAAAGAGAGGGGCACCGCTTACATCGCTCAAAAAAGAGCGAAAAGAGAGGGGCATCGCTTTCACTATTCAAAAAGAGCGAAAAGAGAGGGGCATCGCTTTCACTGCTCAAAAAAGAGCGAAAAGAGAGGGTCATCGCTTTCACTGCTCAAAAAAGAGCGAAAAGAGAGGGGCATCGCTTTCACTGCTCAAAAAAGAGCGAAAAGAGAGGGGCATCGCTTTCACTGCTCAAAAAAGAGCGAAAAGAGAGGGGCATCGCTTTCACTGCTCAAAAAAGAGCGAAAAGAGAGGGGCATCGCTTTCACTGCTCAAAAAAGAGCGAAAAGAGAGGGGCACCGCTGTCATCGCTCAAAAAAGAGCGAAAAGAGAGGGGCACTGCTGTCATCGCTCAAAAAAGAGCGAAAAGAGAGGGGCATCGCTTTCACTGCTCAAAAAAGAGCGAAAAGAGAGGGGCATCGCTTTCACTGCTCAAAATAGAGCGAAAAGAGAGGGGCATCGCTTTCACTGCTCAAAAAAGAGCGAAAAGAGAGGGGCACTGCTGTCATCGCTCAAAAAAGAGCGAAAAGAGAGGGGCATCGCTTTCACTATTCAAAAAGAGCGAAAAGAGAGGGGCACCGCTGTCATCGCTCAAAAAAGAGCGAAAGAGGGGCACCGCTTTCATCGCTCAAAAAAGAGCGAAATAGGGGCACCGCTTTCATCGCTCAAAAAAGAGCGAAAAGAGAGGGGCATCGCTTTCACTGCTCAAAAAAGAGCGAAAAGAGAGGGGCACTGCTGTCATCGCTCAAAAAAGAGCGAAAAGAGAGGGGCATCGCTTTCACTGCTCAAAAAAGAGCGAAAAGAGAGGGGCATCGCTTTCACTGCTCAAAAAAGAGCGAAAAGAGAGGGGCATCGCTTTCACTGCTCAAAATAGAGCGAAAAGAGAGGGGCACCGCTGTCATCGCTCAAAAAAGAGCGAAAAGAGAGGGGCACCGCTGTCATCGCTCAAAAAAGAGCGAAAAGAGAGGGGCACCGCTGTCATCGCTCAAAAAAGAGCGAAAAGAGAGGGGCATCGCTTTCACTGCTCAAAAAAGAGCGAAAAGAGAGGGTCATCGCTTTCACTGCTCAAAAAAGAGCGAAAAGAGAGGGGCACCGCTTACATCGCTCAAAAAAGAGCGAAAAGAGAGGGGCATCGCTTTCACTATTCAAAAAGAGCGAAAAGAGAGGGGCATCGCTTTCACTGCTCAAAAAAGAGCGAAAAGAGAGGGTCATCGCTTTCACTGCTCAAAAAAGAGCGAAAAGAGAGGGGCATCGCTTTCACTGCTCAAAAAAGAGCGAAAAGAGAGGGGCATCGCTTTCACTGCTCAAAAAAGAGCGAAAAGAGAGGGGCATCGCTTTCACTGCTCAAAAAAGAGCGAAAAGAGAGGGGCATCGCTTTCACTGCTCAAAAAAGAGCGAAAAGAGAGGGGCACCGCTGTCATCGCTCAAAAAAGAGCGAAAAGAGAGGGGCACCGCTGTCATCGCTCAAAAAAGAGCGAAAAGAGAGGGGCATCGCTTTCACTGCTCAAAAAAGAGCGAAAAGAGAGGGGCATCGCTTTCACTGCTCAAAAAAGAGCGAAAAGAGAGGGGCACCGCTGTCATCGCTCAAAAAAGAGCGAAAAGAGAGGGGCACCGCTGTCATCGCTCAAAAAAGAGCGAAAAGAGAGGGGCACCGCTGTCATCGCTCAAAAAAGAGCGAAAAGAGAGGGGCATCGCTTTCACTGCTCAAAAAAGAGCGAAAAGAGAGGGGCATCGCTTTCACTGCTCAAAAAAGAGCGAAAAGAGAGGGGCATCGCTTTCACTGCTCAAAAAAGAGCGAAAAGAGAGGGGCATCGCTTTCACTGCTCAAAATAGAGCGAAAAGAGAGGGGCACCGCTGTCATCGCTCAAAAAAGAGCGAAAAGAGAGGGGCACCGCTGTCATCGCTCAAAAAAGAGCGAAAAGAGAGGGGCACCGCTGTCATCGCTCAAAAAAGAGCGAAAAGAGAGGGGCATCGCTTTCACTGCTCAAAAAAGAGCGAAAAGAGAGGGTCATCGCTTTCACTGCTCAAAAAAGAGCGAAAAGAGAGGGGCACCGCTTACATCGCTCAAAAAAGAGCGAAAAGAGAGGGGCATCGCTTTCACTATTCAAAAAGAGCGAAAAGAGAGGGGCATCGCTTTCACTGCTCAAAAAAGAGCGAAAAGAGAGGGTCATCGCTTTCACTGCTCAAAAAAGAGCGAAAAGAGAGGGGCATCGCTTTCACTGCTCAAAAAAGAGCGAAAAGAGAGGGGCATCGCTTTCACTGCTCAAAAAAGAGCGAAAAGAGAGGGGCATCGCTTTCACTGCTCAAAAAAGAGCGAAAAGAGAGGGGCATCGCTTTCACTGCTCAAAAAAGAGCGAAAAGAGAGGGGCACCGCTGTCATCGCTCAAAAAAGAGCGAAAAGAGAGGGGCACCGCTGTCATCGCTCAAAAAAGAGCGAAAAGAGAGGGGCATCGCTTTCACTGCTCAAAAAAGAGCGAAAAGAGAGGGGCATCGCTTTCACTGCTCAAAAAAGAGCGAAAAGAGAGGGGCACCGCTGTCATCGCTCAAAAAAGAGCGAAAAGAGAGGGGCACCGCTGTCATCGCTCAAAAAAGAGCGAAAAGAGAGGGGCACCGCTGTCATCGCTCAAAAAAGAGCGAAAAGAGAGGGGCATCGCTTTCACTATTCAAAAAGAGCGAAAAGAGAGGGGCATCGCTTTCACTGCTCAAAAAAGAGCGAAAAGAGAGGGTCATCGCTTTCACTGCTCAAAAAAGAGCGAAAAGAGAGGGGCATCGCTTTCACTGCTCAAAAAAGAGCGAAAAGAGAGGGGCATCGCTTTCACTGCTCAAAAAAGAGCGAAAAGAGAGGGGCATCGCTTTCACTGCTCAAAAAAGAGCGAAAAGAGAGGGGCATCGCTTTCACTGCTCAAAAAAGAGCGAAAAGAGAGGGGCACCGCTGTCATCGCTCAAAAAAGAGCGAAAAGAGAGGGGCACCGCTGTCATCGCTCAAAAAAGAGCGAAAAGAGAGGGGCATCGCTTTCACTGCTCAAAAAAGAGCGAAAAGAGAGGGGCATCGCTTTCACTGCTCAAAAAAGAGCGAAAAGAGAGGGGCATCGCTTTCACTGCTCAAAAAAGAGCGAAAAGAGAGGGGCACCGCTTACATCGCTCAAAAAAGAGCGAAAAGAGAGGGGCATCGCTTTCACTATTCAAAAAGAGCGAAAAGAGAGGGGCATCGCTTTCACTGCTCAAAAAAGAGCGAAAAGAGAGGGTCATCGCTTTCACTGCTCAAAAAAGAGCGAAAAGAGAGGGGCATCGCTTTCACTGCTCAAAAAAGAGCGAAAAGAGAGGGGCACCGCTTACATCGCTCAAAAAAGAGCGAAAAGAGAGGGGCATCGCTTTCACTATTCAAAAAGAGCGAAAAGAGAGGGGCATCGCTTTCACTGCTCAAAAAAGAGCGAAAAGAGAGGGTCATCGCTTTCACTGCTCAAAAAAGAGCGAAAAGAGAGGGGCATCGCTTTCACTGCTCAAAAAAGAGCGAAAAGAGAGGGGCATCGCTTTCACTGCTCAAAAAAGAGCGAAAAGAGAGGGGCATCGCTTTCACTGCTCAAAAAAGAGCGAAAAGAGAGGGGCATCGCTTTCACTGCTCAAAAAAGAGCGAAAAGAGAGGGGCATCGCTTTCACTGCTCAAAAAAGAGCGAAAAGAGAGGGGCATCGCTTTCACTGCTCAAAATAGAGCGAAAAGAGAGGGGCACCGCTGTCATCGCTCAAAAAAGAGCGAAAAGAGAGGGGCACCGCTGTCATCGCTCAAAAAAGAGCGAAAAGAGAGGGGCACCGCTGTCATCGCTCAAAAAAGAGCGAAAAGAGAGGGGCATCGCTTTCACTGCTCAAAAAAGAGCGAAAAGAGAGGGGCATCGCTTTCACTGCTCAAAAAAGAGCGAAAAGAGAGGGGCATCGCTTTCACTGCTCAAAAAAGAGCTAAAAGAGAGGGGCATCGCTTTCACTATTCAAAAAGAGCGAAAAGAGAGGGGCATCGCTTTCACTGCTCAAAAAAGAGCGAAAAGAGAGGGTCATCGCTTTCACTGCTCAAAAAAGAGCGAAAAGAGAGGGGCATCGCTTTCACTGCTCAAAAAAGAGCGAAAAGAGAGGGGCATCGCTTTCACTGCTCAAAAAAGAGCGAAAAGAGAGGGTCATCGCTTTCACTGCTCAAAAAAGAGCGAAAAGAGAGGGGCACCGCTTACATCGCTCAAAAAAGAGCGAAAAGAGAGGGGCATCGCTTTCACTATTCAAAAAGAGCGAAAAGAGAGGGGCATCGCTTTCACTGCTCAAAAAAGAGCGAAAAGAGAGGGTCATCGCTTTCACTGCTCAAAAAAGAGCGAAAAGAGAGGGGCATCGCTTTCACTGCTCAAAAAAGAGCGAAAAGAGAGGGGCATCGCTTTCACTGCTCAAAATAGAGCGAAAAGAGAGGGGCACCGCTGTCATCGCTCAAAAAAGAGCGAAAAGAGAGGGGCACCGCTGTCATCGCTCAAAAAAGAGCGAAAAGAGAGGGGCACCGCTGTCATCGCTCAAAAAAGAGCGAAAAGAGAGGGGCATCGCTTTCACTGCTCAAAAAAGAGCGAAAAGAGAGGGTCATCGCTTTCACTGCTCAAAAAAGAGCGAAAAGAGAGGGGCACCGCTTACATCGCTCAAAAAAGAGCGAAAAGAGAGGGGCATCGCTTTCACTATTCAAAAAGAGCGAAAAGAGAGGGGCATCGCTTTCACTGCTCAAAAAAGAGCGAAAAGAGAGGGTCATCGCTTTCACTGCTCAAAAAAGAGCGAAAAGAGAGGGGCATCGCTTTCACTGCTCAAAAAAGAGCGAAAAGAGAGGGGCATCGCTTTCACTGCTCAAAAAAGAGCGAAAAGAGAGGGGCATCGCTTTCACTGCTCAAAAAAGAGCGAAAAGAGAGGGGCATCGCTTTCACTGCTCAAAAAAGAGCGAAAAGAGAGGGGCACCGCTGTCATCGCTCAAAAAAGAGCGAAAAGAGAGGGGCACTGCTGTCATCGCTCAAAAAAGAGCGAAAAGAGAGGGGCATCGCTTTCACTGCTCAAAAAAGAGCGAAAAGAGAGGGGCATCGCTTTCACTGCTCAAAATAGAGCGAAAAGAGAGGGGCACCGCTGTCATCGCTCAAAAAAGAGCGAAAAGAGAGGGGCACCGCTTACATCGCTCAAAAAAGAGCGAAAAGAGAGGGGCATCGCTTTCACTATTCAAAAAGAGCGAAAAGAGAGGGGCATCGCTTTCACTGCTCAAAAAAGAGCGAAAAGAGAGGGTCATCGCTTTCACTGCTCAAAAAAGAGCGAAAAGAGAGGGGCATCGCTTTCACTGCTCAAAAAAGAGCGAAAAGAGAGGGGCATCGCTTTCACTGCTCAAAAAAGAGCGAAAAGAGAGGGGCATCGCTTTCACTGCTCAAAAAAGAGCGAAAAGAGAGGGTCATCGCTTTCACTGCTCAAAAAAGAGCGAAAAGAGAGGGGCACCGCTTACATCGCTCAAAAAAGAGCGAAAAGAGAGGGGCATCGCTTTCACTATTCAAAAAGAGCGAAAAGAGAGGGGCATCGCTTTCACTGCTCAAAAAAGAGCGAAAAGAGAGGGTCATCGCTTTCACTGCTCAAAAAAGAGCGAAAAGAGAGGGGCATCGCTTTCACTGCTCAAAAAAGAGCGAAAAGAGAGGGGCATCGCTTTCACTGCTCAAAAAAGAGCGAAAAGAGAGGGGCATCGCTTTCACTGCTCAAAAAAGAGCGAAAAGAGAGGGTCATCGCTTTCACTGCTCAAAAAAGAGCGAAAAGAGAGGGGCATCGCTTTCACTGCTCAAAAAAGAGCGAAAAGAGAGGGTCATCGCTTTCACTGCTCAAAAAAGAGCGAAAAGAGAGGGGCATCGCTTTCACTGCTCAAAAAAGAGCGAAAAGAGAGGGGCATCGCTTTCACTGCTCAAAAAAGAGCGAAAAGAGAGGGTCATCGCTTTCACTGCTCAAAAAAGAGCGAAAAGAGAGGGGCATCGCTTTCACTGCTCAAAAAAGAGCGAAAAGAGAGGGGCATCGCTTTCACTGCTCAAAAAAGAGCGAAAAGAGAGGGGCACCGCTGTCATCGCTCAAAAAAGACCGAAAAGAGAGGGGCACTGCTGTCATCGCTCAAAAAAGAGCGAAAAGAGAGGGGCATCGCTTTCACTGCTCAAAAAAGAGCGAAAAGAGAGGGGCATCGCTTTCACTGCTCAAAAAAGAGCGAAAAGAGAGGGGCACTGCTGTCATCGCTCAAAAAAGAGCGAAAAGAGAGGGGCATCGCTTTCACTGCTCAAAAAAGAGCGAAAAGAGAGGGGCACCGCTTTCACTGCTCAAAAAAGAGCGAAAAGAGAGGGGCATCGCTTTCACTGCTCAAAAAAAAGCGAAAAGAGAGGGGCACTGCTGTCATCGCTCAAAAAAGAGCGAAAAGAGAGGGCATCACTTTCACTATTCAAAAAGAGCGAAAAGAGAGGGGCACCGCTGTCATCGCTCAAAAAAGAGCGAAAGAGGGGCACCGCTTTCATCGCTCAAAAAAGAGCGAAATAGGGGCACCGCTTTCACTGCTCAAAAAAGAGCGAAAAGAGAGGGGCATCGCTTTCACTGCTCAAAAAAGAGCGAAAAGAGAGGGGCATCGCTTTCACTGCTCAAAAAAGAGCGAAAAGAGAGGGGCATCGCTTTCACTGCTCAAAAAAGAGCGAAAAGAGAGGGGCATCGCTTTCACTGCTCAAAAAAGAGCGAAAAGAGAGGGGCACTGCTGTCATCGCTCAAAAAAGAGCGAAAAGAGAGGGGCATCGCTTTCACTATTCAAAAAGAGCGAAAAGAGAGGGGCACCGCTGTCATCGCTCAAAAAAGAGCGAAAGAGGGGCACCGCTTTCATCGCTCAAAAAAGAGCGAAATAGGGGCACCGCTTTCATCGCTCAAAAAAGAGCGAAAAGAGAGGGGCATCGCTTTCACTGCTCAAAAAAGAGCGAAAAGAGAGGGGCACTGCTGTCATCGCTCAAAAAAGAGCGAAAAGAGAGGGGCATCGCTTTCACTGCTCAAAAAAGAGCGAAAAGAGAGGGGCATCGCTTTCACTGCTCAAAATAGAGCGAAAAGAGAGGGGCACCGCTGTCATCGCTCAAAAAAGAGCGAAAAGAGAGGGGCACCGCTGTCATCGCTCAAAAAAGAGCGAAAAGAGAGGGGCACCGCTGTCATCGCTCAAAAAAGAGCGAAAAGAGAGGGGCACTGCTGTCATCGCTCAAAAAAGAGCGAAAAGAGAGGGGCATCGCTTTCACTGCTCAAAAAAGAGCGAAAAGAGAGGGTCATCGCTTTCACTGCTCAAAAAAGAGCGAAAAGAGAGGGGCATCGCTTTCACTGCTCAAAAAAGAGCGAAAAGAGAGGGGCATCGCTTTCACTGCTCAAAAAAGAGCTAAAAGAGAGGGGCATCGCTTTCACTGCTCAAAAAAGAGCGAAAAGAGAGGGTCATCGCTTTCACTGCTCAAAAAAGAGCGAAAAGAGAGGGGCATCGCTTTCACTGCTCAAAAAAGAGCGAAAAGAGAGGGGCATCGCTTTCACTGCTCAAAAAAGAGCGAAAAGAGAGGGTCATCGCTTTCACTGCTCAAAAAAGAGCGAAAAGAGAGGGGCACCGCTTACATCGCTCAAAAAAGAGCGAAAAGAGAGGGGCATCGCTTTCACTATTCAAAAAGAGCGAAAAGAGAGGGGCATCGCTTTCACTGCTCAAAAAAGAGCGAAAAGAGAGGGTCATCGCTTTCACTGCTCAAAAAAGAGCGAAAAGAGAGGGGCATCGCTTTCACTGCTCAAAAAAGAGCGAAAAGAGAGGGGCATCGCTTTCACTGCTCAAAAAAGAGCGAAAAGAGAGGGGCATCGCTTTCACTGCTCAAAAAAGAGCGAAAAGAGAGGGGCACCGCTGTCATCGCTCAAAAAAGAGCGAAAAGAGAGGGGCACCGCTGTCATCGCTCAAAAAAGAGCGAAAAGAGAGGGGCATCGCTTTCACTATTCAAAAAGAGCGAAAAGAGAGGGGCATCGCTTTCACTGCTCAAAATAGAGCGAAAAGAGAGGGGCACCGCTGTCATCGCTCAAAAAAGAGCGAAAAGAGAGGGGCACCGCTGTCATCGCTCAAAAAAGAGCGAAAAGAGAGGGGCACCGCTGTCATCGCTCAAAAAAGAGCGAAAAGAGAGGGGCATCGCTTTCACTATTCAAAAAGAGCGAAAAGAGAGGGGCATCGCTTTCACTGCTCAAAAAAGAGCGAAAAGAGAGGGGCATCGCTTTCACTGCTCAAAAAAGAGCGAAAAGAGAGGGGCATCGCTTTCACTGCTCAAAAAAGAGCGAAAAGAGAGGGGCATCGCTTTCACTGCTCAAAAAAGAGCGAAAAGAGAGGGGCATCGCTTTCACTGCTCAAAAAAGAGCGAAAAGAGAGGGGCATCGCTTTCACTGCTCAAAAAAGAGCGAAAAGAGAGGGGCACCGCTTACATCGCTCAAAAAAGAGCGAAAAGAGAGGGGCATCGCTTTCACTGCTCAAAAAAGAGCGAAAAGAGAGGGGCATCGCTTTCACTGCTCAAAAAAGAGCGAAAAGAGAGGGTCATCGCTTTCACTGCTCAAAAAAGAGCGAAAAGAGAGGGGCATCGCTTTCACTGCTCAAAAAAGAGCGAAAAGAGAGGGGCATCGCTTTCACTGCTCAAAAAAGAGCGAAAAGAGAGGGGCATCGCTTTCACTGCTCAAAAAAGAGCGAAAAGAGAGGGGCATCGCTTTCACTGCTCAAAAAAGAGCGAAAAGAGAGGGGCATCGCTTTCACTGCTCAAAAAAGAGCGAAAAGAGAGGGGCATCGCTTTCACTGCTCAAAAAAGAGCGAAAAGAGAGGGGCATCGCTTTCACTGCTCAAAAAAGAGCGAAAAGAGAGGGGCATCGCTTTCACTGCTCAAAAAAGAGCGAAAAGAGAGGGGCATCGCTTTCACTGCTCAAAAAAGAGCGAAAAGAGAGGGTCATCGCTTTCACTGCTCAAAAAAGAGCGAAAAGAGAGGGGCACCGCTTACATCGCTCAAAAAAGAGCGAAAAGAGAGGGGCATCGCTTTCACTATTCAAAAAGAGCGAAAAGAGAGGGGCATCGCTTTCACTGCTCAAAAAAGAGCGAAAAGAGAGGGTCATCGCTTTCACTGCTCAAAAAAGAGCGAAAAGAGAGGGGCATCGCTTTCACTGCTCAAAATAGAGCGAAAAGAGAGGGGCACCGCTGTCATCGCTCAAAAAAGAGCGAAAAGAGAGGGGCACCGCTGTCATCGCTCAAAAAAGAGCGAAAAGAGAGGGGCACCGCTGTCATCGCTCAAAAAAGAGCGAAAAGAGAGGGGCATCGCTTTCACTATTCAAAAAGAGCGAAAAGAGAGGGGCATCGCTTTCACTGCTCAAAATAGAGCGAAAAGAGAGGGGCACCGCTGTCATCGCTCAAAAAAGAGCGAAAAGAGAGGGGCACCGCTGTCATCGCTCAAAAAAGAGCGAAAAGAGAGGGGCACCGCTGTCATCGCTCAAAAAAGAGCGAAAAGAGAGGGGCATCGCTTTCACTATTCAAAAAGAGCGAAAAGAGAGGGGCATCGCTTTCACTGCTCAAAAAAGAGCGAAAAGAGAGGGGCATCGCTTTCACTGCTCAAAAAAGAGCGAAAAGAGAGGGGCATCGCTTTCACTGCTCAAAAAAGAGCGAAAAGAGAGGGGCATCGCTTTCACTGCTCAAAAAAGAGCGAAAAGAGAGGGGCATCGCTTTCACTGCTCAAAAAAGAGCGAAAAGAGAGGGGCATCGCTTTCACTGCTCAAAAAAGAGCGAAAAGAGAGGGGCATCGCTTTCACTGCTCAAAAAAGAGCGAAAAGAGAGGGTCATCGCTTTCACTGCTCAAAAAAGAGCGAAAAGAGAGGGGCATCGCTTTCACTGCTCAAAAAAGAGCGAAAAGAGAGGGGCATCGCTTTCACTGCTCAAAAAAGAGCGAAAAGAGAGGGGCATCGCTTTCACTGCTCAAAAAAGAGCGAAAAGAGAGGGGCATCGCTTTCACTGCTCAAAAAAGAGCGAAAAGAGAGGGGCATCGCTTTCACTGCTCAAAAAAGAGCGAAAAGAGAGGGGCATCGCTTTCACTGCTCAAAAAAGAGCGAAAAGAGAGGGGCATCGCTTTCACTGCTCAAAAAAGAGCGAAAAGAGAGGGGCATCGCTTTCACTGCTCAAAAAAGAGCGAAAAGAGAGGGGCATCGCTTTCACTGCTCAAAAAAGAGCGAAAAGAGAGGGGCATCGCTTTCACTGCTCAAAAAAGAGCGAAAAGAGAGGGTCATCGCTTTCACTGCTCAAAAAAGAGCGAAAAGAGAGGGGCACCGCTTACATCGCTCAAAAAAGAGCGAAAAGAGAGGGGCATCGCTTTCACTATTCAAAAAGAGCGAAAAGAGAGGGGCATCGCTTTCACTGCTCAAAAAAGAGCGAAAAGAGAGGGTCATCGCTTTCACTGCTCAAAAAAGAGCGAAAAGAGAGGGGCATCGCTTTCACTGCTCAAAAAAGAGCGAAAAGAGAGGGGCATCGCTTTCACTGCTCAAAAAAGAGCGAAAAGAGAGGGTCATCGCTTTCACTGCTCAAAAAAGAGCGAAAAGAGAGGGGCACCGCTTACATCGCTCAAAAAAGAGCGAAAAGAGAGGGGCATCGCTTTCACTATTCAAAAAGAGCGAAAAGAGAGGGGCATCGCTTTCACTGCTCAAAAAAGAGCGAAAAGAGAGGGTCATCGCTTTCACTGCTCAAAAAAGAGCGAAAAGAGAGGGGCATCGCTTTCACTGCTCAAAATAGAGCGAAAAGAGAGGGGCACCGCTGTCATCGCTCAAAAAAGAGCGAAAAGAGAGGGGCACCGCTGTCATCGCTCAAAAAAGAGCGAAAAGAGAGGGGCACCGCTGTCATCGCTCAAAAAAGAGCGAAAAGAGAGGGGCATCGCTTTCACTATTCAAAAAGAGCGAAAAGAGAGGGGCATCGCTTTCACTGCTCAAAATAGAGCGAAAAGAGAGGGGCACCGCTGTCATCGCTCAAAAAAGAGCGAAAAGAGAGGGGCACCGCTGTCATCGCTCAAAAAAGAGCGAAAAGAGAGGGGCACCGCTGTCATCGCTCAAAAAAGAGCGAAAAGAGAGGGGCATCGCTTTCACTATTCAAAAAGAGCGAAAAGAGAGGGGCATCGCTTTCACTGCTCAAAAAAGAGCGAAAAGAGAGGGGCATCGCTTTCACTGCTCAAAAAAGAGCGAAAAGAGAGGGGCATCGCTTTCACTGCTCAAAAAAGAGCGAAAAGAGAGGGGCATCGCTTTCACTGCTCAAAAAAGAGCGAAAAGAGAGGGGCATCGCTTTCACTGCTCAAAAAAGAGCGAAAAGAGAGGGGCATCGCTTTCACTGCTCAAAAAAGAGCGAAAAGAGAGGGGCATCGCTTTCACTGCTCAAAAAAGAGCGAAAAGAGAGGGTCATCGCTTTCACTGCTCAAAAAAGAGCGAAAAGAGAGGGTCATCGCTTTCACTGCTCAAAAAAGAGCGAAAAGAGAGGGGCACCGCTTACATCGCTCAAAAAAGAGCGAAAAGAGAGGGGCATCGCTTTCACTATTCAAAAAGAGCGAAAAGAGAGGGGCATCGCTTTCACTGCTCAAAAAAGAGCGAAAAGAGAGGGTCATCGCTTTCACTGCTCAAAAAAGAGCGAAAAGAGAGGGGCATCGCTTTCACTGCTCAAAAAAGAGCGAAAAGAGAGGGGCATCGCTTTCACTGCTCAAAAAAGAGCGAAAAGAGAGGGGCATCGCTTTCACTGCTCAAAAAAGAGCGAAAAGAGAGGGTCATCGCTTTCACTGCTCAAAAAAGAGCGAAAAGAGAGGGGCATCGCTTTCACTGCTCAAAAAAGAGCGAAAAGAGAGGGGCATCGCTTTCACTGCTCAAAAAAGAGCGAAAAGAGAGGGGCATCGCTTTCACTGCTCAAAAAAGAGCGAAAAGAGAGGGGCATCGCTTTCACTGCTCAAAAAAGAGCGAAAAGAGAGGGGCATCGCTTTCACTGCTCAAAAAAGAGCGAAAAGAGAGGGGCATCGCTTTCACTGCTCAAAAAAGAGCGAAAAGAGAGGGGCATCGCTTTCACTGCTCAAAAAAGAGCGAAAAGAGAGGGTCATCGCTTTCACTGCTCAAAAAAGAGCGAAAAGAGAGGGGCACCGCTTACATCGCTCAAAAAAGAGCGAAAAGAGAGGGGCATCGCTTTCACTATTCAAAAAGAGCGAAAAGAGAGGGGCATCGCTTTCACTGCTCAAAAAAGAGCGAAAAGAGAGGGTCATCGCTTTCACTGCTCAAAAAAGAGCGAAAAGAGAGGGGCATCGCTTTCACTGCTCAAAATAGAGCGAAAAGAGAGGGGCACCGCTGTCATCGCTCAAAAAAGAGCGAAAAGAGAGGGGCACCGCTGTCATCGCTCAAAAAAGAGCGAAAAGAGAGGGGCACCGCTGTCATCGCTCAAAAAAGAGCGAAAAGAGAGGGGCATCGCTTTCACTGCTCAAAAAAGAGCGAAAAGAGAGGGGCATCGCTTTCACTGCTCAAAAAAGAGCGAAAAGAGAGGGTCATCGCTTTCACTGCTCAAAAAAGAGCGAAAAGAGAGGGGCACCGCTTACATCGCTCAAAAAAGAGCGAAAAGAGAGGGGCATCGCTTTCACTATTCAAAAAGAGCGAAAAGAGAGGGGCATCGCTTTCACTGCTCAAAAAAGAGCGAAAAGAGAGGGTCATCGCTTTCACTGCTCAAAAAAGAGCGAAAAGAGAGGGGCATCGCTTTCACTGCTCAAAAAAGAGCGAAAAGAGAGGGGCATCGCTTTCACTGCTCAAAAAAGAGCGAAAAGAGAGGGGCATCGCTTTCACTGCTCAAAAAAGAGCGAAAAGAGAGGGTCATCGCTTTCACTGCTCAAAAAAGAGCGAAAAGAGAGGGGCATCGCTTTCACTGCTCAAAAAAGAGCGAAAAGAGAGGGTCATCGCTTTCACTGCTCAAAAAAGAGCGAAAAGAGAGGGGCATCGCTTTCACTGCTCAAAAAAGAGCGAAAAGAGAGGGGCATCGCTTTCACTGCTCAAAAAAGAGCGAAAAGAGAGGGTCATCGCTTTCACTGCTCAAAAAAGAGCGAAAAGAGAGGGGCATCGCTTTCACTGCTCAAAAAAGAGCGAAAAGAGAGGGGCATCGCTTTCACTGCTCAAAAAAGAGCGAAAAGAGAGGGGCACCGCTGTCATCGCTCAAAAAAGACCGAAAAGAGAGGGGCACTGCTGTCATCGCTCAAAAAAGAGCGAAAAGAGAGGGGCATCGCTTTCACTGCTCAAAAAAGAGCGAAAAGAGAGGGGCATCGCTTTCACTGCTCAAAAAAGAGCGAAAAGAGAGGGGCACTGCTGTCATCGCTCAAAAAAGAGCGAAAAGAGAGGGGCATCGCTCTCACTGCTCAAAAAAGAGCGAAAAGAGAGGGGCACCGCTTTCACTGCTCAAAAAAGAGCGAAAAGAGAGGGGCATCGCTTTCACTGCTCAAAAAAAAGCGAAAAGAGAGGGGCACTGCTGTCATCGCTCAAAAAAGAGCGAAAAGAGAGGGCATCACTTTCACTATTCAAAAAGAGCGAAAAGAGAGGGGCACCGCTGTCATCGCTCAAAAAAGAGCGAAAGAGGGGCACCGCTTTCATCGCTCAAAAAAGAGCGAAATAGGGGCACCGCTTTCACTGCTCAAAAAAGAGCGAAAAGAGAGGGGCATCGCTTTCACTGCTCAAAAAAGAGCGAAAAGAGAGGGGCATCGCTTTCACTGCTCAAAAAAGAGCGAAAAGAGAGGGGCATCGCTTTCACTGCTCAAAAAAGAGCGAAAAGAGAGGGGCATCGCTTTCACTGCTCAAAAAAGAGCGAAAAGAGAGGGGCACTGCTGTCATCGCTCAAAAAAGAGCGAAAAGAGAGGGGCATCGCTTTCACTATTCAAAAAGAGCGAAAAGAGAGGGGCACCGCTGTCATCGCTCAAAAAAGAGCGAAAGAGGGGCACCGCTTTCATCGCTCAAAAAAGAGCGAAATAGGGGCACCGCTTTCATCGCTCAAAAAAGAGCGAAAAGAGAGGGGCATCGCTTTCACTGCTCAAAAAAGAGCGAAAAGAGAGGGGCACTGCTGTCATCGCTCAAAAAAGAGCGAAAAGAGAGGGGCATCGCTTTCACTGCTCAAAAAAGAGCGAAAAGAGAGGGGCATCGCTTTCACTGCTCAAAATAGAGCGAAAAGAGAGGGGCACCGCTGTCATCGCTCAAAAAAGAGCGAAAAGAGAGGGGCACCGCTGTCATCGCTCAAAAAAGAGCGAAAAGAGAGGGGCACCGCTGTCATCGCTCAAAAAAGAGCGAAAAGAGAGGGGCACTGCTGTCATCGCTCAAAAAAGAGCGAAAAGAGAGGGGCATCGCTTTCACTGCTCAAAAAAGAGCGAAAAGAGAGGGTCATCGCTTTCACTGCTCAAAAAAGAGCGAAAAGAGAGGGGCATCGCTTTCACTGCTCAAAAAAGAGCGAAAAGAGAGGGGCATCGCTTTCACTGCTCAAAAAAGAGCTAAAAGAGAGGGGCATCGCTTTCACTGCTCAAAAAAGAGCGAAAAGAGAGGGTCATCGCTTTCACTGCTCAAAAAAGAGCGAAAAGAGAGGGGCATCGCTTTCACTGCTCAAAAAAGAGCGAAAAGAGAGGGGCATCGCTTTCACTGCTCAAAAAAGAGCGAAAAGAGAGGGTCATCGCTTTCACTGCTCAAAAAAGAGCGAAAAGAGAGGGGCACCGCTTACATCGCTCAAAAAAGAGCGAAAAGAGAGGGGCATCGCTTTCACTATTCAAAAAGAGCGAAAAGAGAGGGGCATCGCTTTCACTGCTCAAAAAAGAGCGAAAAGAGAGGGTCATCGCTTTCACTGCTCAAAAAAGAGCGAAAAGAGAGGGGCATCGCTTTCACTGCTCAAAAAAGAGCGAAAAGAGAGGGGCATCGCTTTCACTGCTCAAAAAAGAGCGAAAAGAGAGGGGCATCGCTTTCACTGCTCAAAAAAGAGCGAAAAGAGAGGGGCACCGCTGTCATCGCTCAAAAAAGAGCGAAAAGAGAGGGGCACCGCTGTCATCGCTCAAAAAAGAGCGAAAAGAGAGGGGCATCGCTTTCACTATTCAAAAAGAGCGAAAAGAGAGGGGCATCGCTTTCACTGCTCAAAATAGAGCGAAAAGAGAGGGGCACCGCTGTCATCGCTCAAAAAAGAGCGAAAAGAGAGGGGCACCGCTGTCATCGCTCAAAAAAGAGCGAAAAGAGAGGGGCACCGCTGTCATCGCTCAAAAAAGAGCGAAAAGAGAGGGGCATCGCTTTCACTATTCAAAAAGAGCGAAAAGAGAGGGGCATCGCTTTCACTGCTCAAAAAAGAGCGAAAAGAGAGGGGCATCGCTTTCACTGCTCAAAAAAGAGCGAAAAGAGAGGGGCATCGCTTTCACTGCTCAAAAAAGAGCGAAAAGAGAGGGGCATCGCTTTCACTGCTCAAAAAAGAGCGAAAAGAGAGGGGCATCGCTTTCACTGCTCAAAAAAGAGCGAAAAGAGAGGGGCATCGCTTTCACTGCTCAAAAAAGAGCGAAAAGAGAGGGGCACCGCTTACATCGCTCAAAAAAGAGCGAAAAGAGAGGGGCATCGCTTTCACTGCTCAAAAAAGAGCGAAAAGAGAGGGGCATCGCTTTCACTGCTCAAAAAAGAGCGAAAAGAGAGGGTCATCGCTTTCACTGCTCAAAAAAGAGCGAAAAGAGAGGGGCATCGCTTTCACTGCTCAAAAAAGAGCGAAAAGAGAGGGGCATCGCTTTCACTGCTCAAAAAAGAGCGAAAAGAGAGGGGCATCGCTTTCACTGCTCAAAAAAGAGCGAAAAGAGAGGGGCATCGCTTTCACTGCTCAAAAAAGAGCGAAAAGAGAGGGGCATCGCTTTCACTGCTCAAAAAAGAGCGAAAAGAGAGGGGCATCGCTTTCACTGCTCAAAAAAGAGCGAAAAGAGAGGGGCATCGCTTTCACTGCTCAAAAAAGAGCGAAAAGAGAGGGGCATCGCTTTCACTGCTCAAAAAAGAGCGAAAAGAGAGGGGCATCGCTTTCACTGCTCAAAAAAGAGCGAAAAGAGAGGGTCATCGCTTTCACTGCTCAAAAAAGAGCGAAAAGAGAGGGGCACCGCTTACATCGCTCAAAAAAGAGCGAAAAGAGAGGGGCATCGCTTTCACTATTCAAAAAGAGCGAAAAGAGAGGGGCATCGCTTTCACTGCTCAAAAAAGAGCGAAAAGAGAGGGTCATCGCTTTCACTGCTCAAAAAAGAGCGAAAAGAGAGGGGCATCGCTTTCACTGCTCAAAATAGAGCGAAAAGAGAGGGGCACCGCTGTCATCGCTCAAAAAAGAGCGAAAAGAGAGGGGCACCGCTGTCATCGCTCAAAAAAGAGCGAAAAGAGAGGGGCACCGCTGTCATCGCTCAAAAAAGAGCGAAAAGAGAGGGGCATCGCTTTCACTATTCAAAAAGAGCGAAAAGAGAGGGGCATCGCTTTCACTGCTCAAAATAGAGCGAAAAGAGAGGGGCACCGCTGTCATCGCTCAAAAAAGAGCGAAAAGAGAGGGGCACCGCTGTCATCGCTCAAAAAAGAGCGAAAAGAGAGGGGCACCGCTGTCATCGCTCAAAAAAGAGCGAAAAGAGAGGGGCATCGCTTTCACTATTCAAAAAGAGCGAAAAGAGAGGGGCATCGCTTTCACTGCTCAAAAAAGAGCGAAAAGAGAGGGGCATCGCTTTCACTGCTCAAAAAAGAGCGAAAAGAGAGGGGCATCGCTTTCACTGCTCAAAAAAGAGCGAAAAGAGAGGGGCATCGCTTTCACTGCTCAAAAAAGAGCGAAAAGAGAGGGGCATCGCTTTCACTGCTCAAAAAAGAGCGAAAAGAGAGGGGCATCGCTTTCACTGCTCAAAAAAGAGCGAAAAGAGAGGGGCATCGCTTTCACTGCTCAAAAAAGAGCGAAAAGAGAGGGTCATCGCTTTCACTGCTCAAAAAAGAGCGAAAAGAGAGGGGCATCGCTTTCACTGCTCAAAAAAGAGCGAAAAGAGAGGGGCATCGCTTTCACTGCTCAAAAAAGAGCGAAAAGAGAGGGGCATCGCTTTCACTGCTCAAAAAAGAGCGAAAAGAGAGGGGCATCGCTTTCACTGCTCAAAAAAGAGCGAAAAGAGAGGGGCATCGCTTTCACTGCTCAAAAAAGAGCGAAAAGAGAGGGGCATCGCTTTCACTGCTCAAAAAAGAGCGAAAAGAGAGGGGCATCGCTTTCACTGCTCAAAAAAGAGCGAAAAGAGAGGGGCATCGCTTTCACTGCTCAAAAAAGAGCGAAAAGAGAGGGGCATCGCTTTCACTGCTCAAAAAAGAGCGAAAAGAGAGGGGCATCGCTTTCACTGCTCAAAAAAGAGCGAAAAGAGAGGGTCATCGCTTTCACTGCTCAAAAAAGAGCGAAAAGAGAGGGGCACCGCTTACATCGCTCAAAAAAGAGCGAAAAGAGAGGGGCATCGCTTTCACTATTCAAAAAGAGCGAAAAGAGAGGGGCATCGCTTTCACTGCTCAAAAAAGAGCGAAAAGAGAGGGTCATCGCTTTCACTGCTCAAAAAAGAGCGAAAAGAGAGGGGCATCGCTTTCACTGCTCAAAAAAGAGCGAAAAGAGAGGGGCATCGCTTTCACTGCTCAAAAAAGAGCGAAAAGAGAGGGTCATCGCTTTCACTGCTCAAAAAAGAGCGAAAAGAGAGGGGCACCGCTTACATCGCTCAAAAAAGAGCGAAAAGAGAGGGGCATCGCTTTCACTATTCAAAAAGAGCGAAAAGAGAGGGGCATCGCTTTCACTGCTCAAAAAAGAGCGAAAAGAGAGGGTCATCGCTTTCACTGCTCAAAAAAGAGCGAAAAGAGAGGGGCATCGCTTTCACTGCTCAAAATAGAGCGAAAAGAGAGGGGCACCGCTGTCATCGCTCAAAAAAGAGCGAAAAGAGAGGGGCACCGCTGTCATCGCTCAAAAAAGAGCGAAAAGAGAGGGGCACCGCTGTCATCGCTCAAAAAAGAGCGAAAAGAGAGGGGCATCGCTTTCACTATTCAAAAAGAGCGAAAAGAGAGGGGCATCGCTTTCACTGCTCAAAATAGAGCGAAAAGAGAGGGGCACCGCTGTCATCGCTCAAAAAAGAGCGAAAAGAGAGGGGCACCGCTGTCATCGCTCAAAAAAGAGCGAAAAGAGAGGGGCACCGCTGTCATCGCTCAAAAAAGAGCGAAAAGAGAGGGGCATCGCTTTCACTATTCAAAAAGAGCGAAAAGAGAGGGGCATCGCTTTCACTGCTCAAAAAAGAGCGAAAAGAGAGGGGCATCGCTTTCACTGCTCAAAAAAGAGCGAAAAGAGAGGGGCATCGCTTTCACTGCTCAAAAAAGAGCGAAAAGAGAGGGGCATCGCTTTCACTGCTCAAAAAAGAGCGAAAAGAGAGGGGCATCGCTTTCACTGCTCAAAAAAGAGCGAAAAGAGAGGGGCATCGCTTTCACTGCTCAAAAAAGAGCGAAAAGAGAGGGGCATCGCTTTCACTGCTCAAAAAAGAGCGAAAAGAGAGGGTCATCGCTTTCACTGCTCAAAAAAGAGCGAAAAGAGAGGGTCATCGCTTTCACTGCTCAAAAAAGAGCGAAAAGAGAGGGGCACCGCTTACATCGCTCAAAAAAGAGCGAAAAGAGAGGGGCATCGCTTTCACTATTCAAAAAGAGCGAAAAGAGAGGGGCATCGCTTTCACTGCTCAAAAAAGAGCGAAAAGAGAGGGTCATCGCTTTCACTGCTCAAAAAAGAGCGAAAAGAGAGGGGCATCGCTTTCACTGCTCAAAAAAGAGCGAAAAGAGAGGGGCATCGCTTTCACTGCTCAAAAAAGAGCGAAAAGAGAGGGGCATCGCTTTCACTGCTCAAAAAAGAGCGAAAAGAGAGGGTCATCGCTTTCACTGCTCAAAAAAGAGCGAAAAGAGAGGGGCATCGCTTTCACTGCTCAAAAAAGAGCGAAAAGAGAGGGGCATCGCTTTCACTGCTCAAAAAAGAGCGAAAAGAGAGGGGCATCGCTTTCACTGCTCAAAAAAGAGCGAAAAGAGAGGGGCATCGCTTTCACTGCTCAAAAAAGAGCGAAAAGAGAGGGGCATCGCTTTCACTGCTCAAAAAAGAGCGAAAAGAGAGGGGCATCGCTTTCACTGCTCAAAAAAGAGCGAAAAGAGAGGGGCATCGCTTTCACTGCTCAAAAAAGAGCGAAAAGAGAGGGTCATCGCTTTCACTGCTCAAAAAAGAGCGAAAAGAGAGGGGCACCGCTTACATCGCTCAAAAAAGAGCGAAAAGAGAGGGGCATCGCTTTCACTATTCAAAAAGAGCGAAAAGAGAGGGGCATCGCTTTCACTGCTCAAAAAAGAGCGAAAAGAGAGGGTCATCGCTTTCACTGCTCAAAAAAGAGCGAAAAGAGAGGGGCATCGCTTTCACTGCTCAAAATAGAGCGAAAAGAGAGGGGCACCGCTGTCATCGCTCAAAAAAGAGCGAAAAGAGAGGGGCACCGCTGTCATCGCTCAAAAAAGAGCGAAAAGAGAGGGGCACCGCTGTCATCGCTCAAAAAAGAGCGAAAAGAGAGGGGCATCGCTTTCACTATTCAAAAAGAGCGAAAAGAGAGGGGCATCGCTTTCACTGCTCAAAATAGAGCGAAAAGAGAGGGGCACCGCTGTCATCGCTCAAAAAAGAGCGAAAAGAGAGGGGCATCGCTTTCACTGCTCAAAAAAGAGCGAAAAGAGAGGGGCACCGCTTACATCGCTCAAAAAAGAGCGAAAAGAGAGGGGCATCGCTTTCACTATTCAAAAAGAGCGAAAAGAGAGGGGCATCGCTTTCACTGCTCAAAAAAGAGCGAAAAGAGAGGGTCATCGCTTTCACTGCTCAAAAAAGAGCGAAAAGAGAGGGGCATCGCTTTCACTGCTCAAAAAAGAGCGAAAAGAGAGGGGCATCGCTTTCACTGCTCAAAAAAGAGCGAAAAGAGAGGGGCATCGCTTTCACTGCTCAAAAAAGAGCGAAAAGAGAGGGGCATCGCTTTCACTGCTCAAAAAAGAGCGAAAAGAGAGGGGCATCGCTTTCACTGCTCAAAAAAGAGCTAAAAGAGAGGGGCATCGCTTTCACTGCTCAAAAAAGAGCGAAAAGAGAGGGGCATCGCTTTCACTGCTCAAAAAAGAGCGAAAAGAGAGGGGCATCGCTTTCACTGCTCAAAAAAGAGCGAAAAGAGAGGGGCATCGCTTTCACTGCTCAAAAAAGAGCGAAAAGAGAGGGGCATCGCTTTCACTGCTCAAAAAAGAGCGAAAAGAGAGGGGCATCGCTTTCACTGCTCAAAAAAGAGCGAAAAGAGAGGGTCATCGCTTTCACTGCTCAAAAAAGAGCGAAAAGAGAGGGGCATCGCTTTCACTGCTCAAAAAAGAGCGAAAAGAGAGGGGCATCGCTTTCACTGCTCAAAAAAGAGCGAAAAGAGAGGGGCATCGCTTTCACTGCTCAAAAAAGAGCGAAAAGAGAGGGTCATCGCTTTCACTGCTCAAAAAAGAGCGAAAAGAGAGGGGCATCGCTTTCACTGCTCAAAAAAGAGCGAAAAGAGAGGGGCATCGCTTTCACTGCTCAAAAAAGAGCGAAAAGAGAGGGGCATCGCTTTCACTGCTCAAAAAAGAGCGAAAAGAGAGGGGCATCGCTTTCACTGCTCAAAAAAGAGCGAAAAGAGAGGGTCATCGCTTTCACTGCTCAAAAAAGAGCGAAAAGAGAGGGGCACCGCTTACATCGCTCAAAAAAGAGCGAAAAGAGAGGGGCATCGCTTTCACTATTCAAAAAGAGCGAAAAGAGAGGGGCATCGCTTTCACTGCTTAAAAAAGAGCGAAAAGAGAGGGTCATCGCTTTCACTGCTCAAAAAAGAGCGAAAAGAGAGGGGCATCGCTTTCACTGCTCAAAAAAGAGCGAAAAGAGAGGGGCATCGCTTTCACTGCTCAAAAAAGAGCGAAAAGAGAGGGGCATCGCTTTCACTGCTCAAAAAAGAGCGAAAAGAGAGGGGCATCGCTTTCACTGCTCAAAAAAGAGCGAAAAGAGAGGGGCATCGCTTTCACTGCTCAAAAAAGAGCGAAAAGAGAGGGGCACTGCTGTCATCGCTCAAAAAAGAGCGAAAAGAGAGGGGCATCGCTTTCACTATTCAAAAAGAGCGAAAAGAGAGGGGCACCGCTGTCATCGCTCAAAAAAGAGCGAAAGAGGGGCACCGCTTTCATCGCTCAAAAAAGAGCGAAATAGGGGCACCGCTTTCATCGCTCAAAAAAGAGCGAAAAGAGAGGGGCATCGCTTTCACTGCTCAAAAAAGAGCGAAAAGAGAGGGGCACTGCTGTCATCGCTCAAAAAAGAGCGAAAAGAGAGGGGCATCGCTTTCACTGCTCAAAAAAGAGCGAAAAGAGAGGGGCACTGCTGTCATCGCTCAAAAAAGAGCGAAAAGAGAGGGGCATCGCTTTCACTGCTCAAAAAAGAGCGAAAAGAGAGGGGCATCGCTTTCACTGCTCAAAATAGAGCGAAAAGAGAGGGGCACCGCTGTCATCGCTCAAAAAAGAGCGAAAAGAGAGGGGCACCGCTGTCATCGCTCAAAAAAGAGCGAAAAGAGAGGGGCACCGCTTTCACTGCTCAAAAAAGAGCGAAAAGAGAGGGTCATCGCTTTCACTGCTCAAAAAAGAGCGAAAAGAGAGGGGCATCGCTTTCACTGCTCAAAAAAGAGCGAAAAGAGAGGGTCATCGCTTTCACTGCTCAAAAAAGAGCGAAAAGAGAGGGGCATCGCTTTCACTGCTCAAAAAAGAGCGAAAAGAGAGGGGCATCGCTTTCACTGCTCAAAAAAGAGCGAAAAGAGAGGGGCATCGCTTTCACTGCTCAAAAAAGAGCGAAAAGAGAGGGGCATCGCTTTCACTGCTCAAAAAAGAGCGAAAAGAGAGGGGCATCGCTTTCACTGCTCAAAAAAGAGCGAAAAGAGAGGGGCATCGCTTTCACTGCTCAAAAAAGAGCGAAAAGAGAGGGGCACCGCTTACATCGCTCAAAAAAGAGCGAAAAGAGAGGGGCATCGCTTTCACTATTCAAAAAGAGCGAAAAGAGAGGGGCATCGCTTTCACTGCTCAAAAAAGAGCGAAAAGAGAGGGGCATCGCTTTCACTGCTCAAAAAAGAGCGAAAAGAGAGGGGCATCGCTTTCACTGCTCAAAAAAGAGCGAAAAGAGAGGGGCATCGCTTTCACTGCTCAAAAAAGAGCGAAAAGAGAGGGGCATCGCTTTCACTGCTCAAAAAAGAGCGAAAAGAGAGGGGCATCGCTTTCACTGCTCAAAAAAGAGCGAAAAGAGAGGGGCATCGCTTTCACTGCTCAAAAAAGAGCGAAAAGAGAGGGGCACTGCTGTCATCGCTCAAAAAAGAGCGAAAAGAGAGGGGCATCGCTTTCACTATTCAAAAAGAGCGAAAAGAGAGGGGCACCGCTGTCATCGCTCAAAAAAGAGCGAAAGAGGGGCACCGCTTTCATCGCTCAAAAAAGAGCGAAATAGGGGCACCGCTTTCATCGCTCAAAAAAGAGCGAAAAGAGAGGGGCATCGCTTTCACTGCTCAAAAAAGAGCGAAAAGAGAGGGGCACTGCTGTCATCGCTCAAAAAAGAGCGAAAAGAGAGGGGCATCGCTTTCACTGCTCAAAAAAGAGCGAAAAGAGAGGGGCATCGCTTTCACTGCTCAAAATAGAGCGAAAAGAGAGGGGCACCGCTGTCATCGCTCAAAAAAGAGCGAAAAGAGAGGGGCACCGCTGTCATCGCTCAAAAAAGAGCGAAAAGAGAGGGGCACCGCTGTCATCGCTCAAAAAAGAGCGAAAAGAGAGGGGCATCGCTTTCACTATTCAAAAAGAGCGAAAAGAGAGGGGCACCGCTTACATCGCTCAAAAAAGAGCGAAAAGAGAGGGGCATCGCTTTCACTATTCAAAAAGAGCGAAAAGAGAGGGGCATCGCTTTCACTGCTCAAAAAAGAGCGAAAAGAGAGGGTCATCGCTTTCACTGCTCAAAAAAGAGCGAAAAGAGAGGGGCATCGCTTTCACTGCTCAAAAAAGAGCGAAAAGAGAGGGGCATCGCTTTCACTGCTCAAAAAAGAGCTAAAAGAGAGGGGCATCGCTTTCACTGCTCAAAAAAGAGCGAAAAGAGAGGGTCATCGCTTTCACTGCTCAAAAAAGAGCGAAAAGAGAGGGGCATCGCTTTCACTGCTCAAAAAAGAGCGAAAAGAGAGGGGCATCGCTTTCACTGCTCAAAAAAGAGCGAAAAGAGAGGGGCATCGCTTTCACTGCTCAAAAAAGAGCGAAAAGAGAGGGGCATCGCTTTCACTGCTCAAAAAAGAGCGAAAAGAGAGGGGCATCGCTTTCACTGCTCAAAAAAGAGCGAAAAGAGAGGGGCATCGCTTTCACTGCTCAAAAAAGAGCGAAAAGAGAGGGGCATCGCTTTCACTGCTCAAAAAAGAGCGAAAAGAGAGGGGCATCGCTTTCACTGCTCAAAAAAGAGCGAAAAGAGAGGGTCATCGCTTTCACTGCTCAAAAAAGAGCGAAAAGAGAGGGGCACCGCTTACATCGCTCAAAAAAGAGCGAAAAGAGAGGGGCATCGCTTTCACTATTCAAAAAGAGCGAAAAGAGAGGGGCATCGCTTTCACTGCTCAAAAAAGAGCGAAAAGAGAGGGTCATCGCTTTCACTGCTCAAAAAAGAGCGAAAAGAGAGGGGCATCGCTTTCACTGCTCAAAAAAGAGCGAAAAGAGAGGGGCATCGCTTTCACTGCTCAAAAAAGAGCGAAAAGAGAGGGGCATCGCTTTCACTGCTCAAAAAAGAGCGAAAAGAGAGGGGCATCGCTTTCACTGCTCAAAAAAGAGCGAAAAGAGAGGGGCATCGCTTTCACTGCTCAAAAAAGAGCTAAAAGAGAGGGGCATCGCTTTCACTGCTCAAAAAAGAGCGAAAAGAGAGGGGCATCGCTTTCACTGCTCAAAAAAGAGCGAAAAGAGAGGGGCATCGCTTTCACTGCTCAAAAAAGAGCGAAAAGAGAGGGGCACTGCTGTCATCGCTCAAAAAAGAGCGAAAAGAGAGGGGCATCGCTTTCACTGCTCAAAAAAGAGCGAAAAGAGAGGGGCATCGCTTTCACTGCTCAAAATAGAGCGAAAAGAGAGGGGCACCGCTTTCACTGCTCAAAAAAGAGCGAAAAGAGAGGGGCACCGCTTACATCGCTCAAAAAAGAGCGAAAAGAGAGGGGCATCGCTTTCACTATTCAAAAAGAGCGAAAAGAGAGGGGCATCGCTTTCACTGCTCAAAAAAGAGCGAAAAGAGAGGGGCATCGCTTTCACTGCTCAAAAAAGAGCGAAAAGAGAGGGGCATCGCTTTCACTGCTCAAAAAAGAGCGAAAAGAGAGGGGCACTGCTGTCATCGCTCAAAAAAGAGCGAAAAGAGAGGGGCATCGCTTTCACTATTCAAAAAGAGCGAAAAGAGAGGGGCACCGCTGTCATCGCTCAAAAAAGAGCGAAAGAGGGGCACCGCTTTCATCGCTCAAAAAAGAGCGAAATAGGGGCACCGCTTTCATCGCTCAAAAAAGAGCGAAAAGAGAGGGGCATCGCTTTCACTGCTCAAAAAAAAGCGAAAAGAGAGGGGCACTGCTGTCATCGCTCAAAAAAGAGCGAAAAGAGAGGGGCATCGCTTTCACTGCTCAAAAAAGAGCGAAAAGAGAGGGGCATCGCTTTCACTGCTCAAAATAGAGCGAAAAGAGAGGGGCACCGCTGTCATCGCTCAAAAAAGAGCGAAAAGAGAGGGGCACCGCTGTCATCGCTCAAAAAAGAGCGAAAAGAGAGGGGCACCGCTGTCATCGCTCAAAAAAGAGCGAAAAGAGAGGGGCATCGCTTTCACTATTCAAAAAGAGCGAAAAGAGAGGGGCACCGCTTACATCGCTCAAAAAAGAGCGAAAAGAGAGGGGCATCGCTTTCACTATTCAAAAAGAGCGAAAAGAGAGGGGCATCGCTTTCACTGCTCAAAAAAGAGCGAAAAGAGAGGGTCATCGCTTTCACTGCTCAAAAAAGAGCGAAAAGAGAGGGGCATCGCTTTCACTGCTCAAAAAAGAGCGAAAAGAGAGGGGCATCGCTTTCACTGCTCAAAAAAGAGCTAAAAGAGAGGGGCATCGCTTTCACTGCTCAAAAAAGAGCGAAAAGAGAGGGTCATCGCTTTCACTGCTCAAAAAAGAGCGAAAAGAGAGGGGCATCGCTTTCACTGCTCAAAAAAGAGCGAAAAGAGAGGGGCATCGCTTTCACTGCTCAAAAAAGAGCGAAAAGAGAGGGGCATCGCTTTCACTGCTCAAAAAAGAGCGAAAAGAGAGGGGCATCGCTTTCACTGCTCAAAAAAGAGCGAAAAGAGAGGGGCATCGCTTTCACTGCTCAAAAAAGAGCGAAAAGAGAGGGGCATCGCTTTCACTGCTCAAAAAAGAGCGAAAAGAGAGGGGCATCGCTTTCACTGCTCAAAAAAGAGCGAAAAGAGAGGGGCATCGCTTTCACTGCTCAAAAAAGAGCGAAAAGAGAGGGTCATCGCTTTCACTGCTCAAAAAAGAGCGAAAAGAGAGGGGCACCGCTTACATCGCTCAAAAAAGAGCGAAAAGAGAGGGGCATCGCTTTCACTATTCAAAAAGAGCGAAAAGAGAGGGGCATCGCTTTCACTGCTCAAAAAAGAGCGAAAAGAGAGGGTCATCGCTTTCACTGCTCAAAAAAGAGCGAAAAGAGAGGGGCATCGCTTTCACTGCTCAAAAAAGAGCGAAAAGAGAGGGGCATCGCTTTCACTGCTCAAAAAAGAGCGAAAAGAGAGGGGCATCGCTTTCACTGCTCAAAAAAGAGCGAAAAGAGAGGGGCATCGCTTTCACTGCTCAAAAAAGAGCGAAAAGAGAGGGGCATCGCTTTCACTGCTCAAAAAAGAGCGAAAAGAGAGGGTCATCGCTTTCACTGCTCAAAAAAGAGCGAAAAGAGAGGGGCATCGCTTTCACTGCTCAAAATAGAGCGAAAAGAGAGGGGCACCGCTGTCATCGCTCAAAAAAGAGCGAAAAGAGAGGGGCACCGCTGTCATCGCTCAAAAAAGAGCGAAAAGAGAGGGGCACCGCTGTCATCGCTCAAAAAAGAGCGAAAAGAGAGGGGCATCGCTTTCACTATTCAAAAAGAGCGAAAAGAGAGGGGCACCGCTTACATCGCTCAAAAAAGAGCGAAAAGAGAGGGGCATCGCTTTCACTATTCAAAAAGAGCGAAAAGAGAGGGGCATCGCTTTCACTGCTCAAAAAAGAGCGAAAAGAGAGGGTCATCGCTTTCACTGCTCAAAAAAGAGCGAAAAGAGAGGGGCATCGCTTTCACTGCTCAAAAAAGAGCGAAAAGAGAGGGGCATCGCTTTCACTGCTCAAAAAAGAGCTAAAAGAGAGGGGCATCGCTTTCACTGCTCAAAAAAGAGCGAAAAGAGAGGGTCATCGCTTTCACTGCTCAAAAAAGAGCGAAAAGAGAGGGGCATCGCTTTCACTGCTCAAAAAAGAGCGAAAAGAGAGGGGCATCGCTTTCACTGCTCAAAAAAGAGCGAAAAGAGAGGGGCATCGCTTTCACTGCTCAAAAAAGAGCGAAAAGAGAGGGGCATCGCTTTCACTGCTCAAAAAAGAGCGAAAAGAGAGGGGCATCGCTTTCACTGCTCAAAAAAGAGCGAAAAGAGAGGGGCATCGCTTTCACTGCTCAAAAAAGAGCGAAAAGAGAGGGGCATCGCTTTCACTGCTCAAAAAAGAGCGAAAAGAGAGGGGCATCGCTTTCACTGCTCAAAAAAGAGCGAAAAGAGAGGGTCATCGCTTTCACTGCTCAAAAAAGAGCGAAAAGAGAGGGGCACCGCTTACATCGCTCAAAAAAGAGCGAAAAGAGAGGGGCATCGCTTTCACTATTCAAAAAGAGCGAAAAGAGAGGGGCATCGCTTTCACTGCTCAAAAAAGAGCGAAAAGAGAGGGTCATCGCTTTCACTGCTCAAAAAAGAGCGAAAAGAGAGGGGCATCGCTTTCACTGCTCAAAAAAGAGCGAAAAGAGAGGGGCATCGCTTTCACTGCTCAAAAAAGAGCGAAAAGAGAGGGGCATCGCTTTCACTGCTCAAAAAAGAGCGAAAAGAGAGGGGCATCGCTTTCACTGCTCAAAAAAGAGCGAAAAGAGAGGGGCATCGCTTTCACTGCTCAAAAAAGAGCGAAAAGAGAGGGTCATCGCTTTCACTGCTCAAAAAAGAGCGAAAAGAGAGGGGCATCGCTTTCACTGCTCAAAAAAGAGCGAAAAGAGAGGGGCACCGCTTACATCGCTCAAAAAAGAGCGAAAAGAGAGGGGCATCGCTTTCACTATTCAAAAAGAGCGAAAAGAGAGGGGCATCGCTTTCACTGCTCAAAAAAGAGCGAAAAGAGAGGGTCATCGCTTTCACTGCTCAAAAAAGAGCGAAAAGAGAGGGGCATCGCTTTCACTGCTCAAAAAAGAGCGAAAAGAGAGGGGCATCGCTTTCACTGCTCAAAATAGAGCGAAAAGAGAGGGGCACCGCTTTCACTGCTCAAAAAAGAGCGAAAAGAGAGGGGCACCGCTTACATCGCTCAAAAAAGAGCGAAAAGAGAGGGGCATCGCTTTCACTATTCAAAAAGAGCGAAAAGAGAGGGGCATCGCTTTCACTGCTCAAAAAAGAGCGAAAAGAGAGGGTCATCGCTTTCACTGCTCAAAAAAGAGCGAAAAGAGAGGGGCATCGCTTTCACTGCTCAAAAAAGAGCGAAAAGAGAGGGGCATCGCTTTCACTGCTCAAAAAAGAGCGAAAAGAGAGGGGCATCGCTTTCACTGCTCAAAAAAGAGCGAAAAGAGAGGGGCATCGCTTTCACTGCTCAAAAAAGAGCGAAAAGAGAGGGGCATCGCTTTCACTGCTCAAAAAAGAGCGAAAAGAGAGGGGCATCGCTTTCACTGCTCAAAATAGAGCGAAAAGAGAGGGGCACCGCTGTCATCGCTCAAAAAAGAGCGAAAAGAGAGGGGCACCGCTGTCATCGCTCAAAAAAGAGCGAAAAGAGAGGGGCACCGCTGTCATCGCTCAAAAAAGAGCGAAAAGAGAGGGGCATCGCTTTCACTATTCAAAAAGAGCGAAAAGAGAGGGGCATCGCTTTCACTGCTCAAAATAGAGCGAAAAGAGAGGGGCACCGCTGTCATCGCTCAAAAAAGAGCGAAAAGAGAGGGGCACCGCTGTCATCGCTCAAAAAAGAGCGAAAAGAGAGGGGCACCGCTGTCATCGCTCAAAAAAGAGCGAAAAGAGAGGGGCACCGCTGTCATCGCTCAAAAAAGAGCGAAAAGAGAGGGGCACCGCTGTCATCGCTCAAAAAAGAGCGAAAAGAGAGGGGCATCGCTTTCACTATTCAAAAAGAGCGAAAAGAGAGGGGCATCGCTTTCACTGCTCAAAATAGAGCGAAAAGAGAGGGGCACCGCTGTCATCGCTCAAAAAAGAGCGAAAAGAGAGGGGCACCGCTGTCATCGCTCAAAAAAGAGCGAAAAGAGAGGGGCACCGCTGTCATCGCTCAAAAAAGAGCGAAAAGAGAGGGGCATCGCTTTCACTATTCAAAAAGAGCGAAAAGAGAGGGGCATCGCTTTCACTGCTCAAAATAGAGCGAAAAGAGAGGGGCACCGCTGTCATCGCTCAAAAAAGAGCGAAAAGAGAGGGGCACCGCTGTCATCGCTCAAAAAAGAGCGAAAAGAGAGGGGCACCGCTGTCATCGCTCAAAAAAGAGCGAAAAGAGAGGGGCATCGCTTTCACTATTCAAAAAGAGCGAAAAGAGAGGGGCATCGCTTTCACTGCTCAAAAAAGAGCGAAAAGAGAGGGGCATCGCTTTCACTGCTCAAAAAAGAGCGAAAAGAGAGGGGCATCGCTTTCACTGCTCAAAAAAGAGCGAAAAGAGAGGGGCATCGCTTTCACTGCTCAAAAAAGAGCGAAAAGAGAGGGTCATCGCTTTCACTGCTCAAAAAAGAGCGAAAAGAGAGGGGCACCGCTTACATCGCTCAAAAAAGAGCGAAAAGAGAGGGGCATCGCTTTCACTATTCAAAAAGAGCGAAAAGAGAGGGGCATCGCTTTCACTGCTCAAAAAAGAGCGAAAAGAGAGGGTCATCGCTTTCACTGCTCAAAAAAGAGCGAAAAGAGAGGGGCATCGCTTTCACTGCTCAAAAAAGAGCGAAAAGAGAGGGGCATCGCTTTCACTGCTCAAAAAAGAGCGAAAAGAGAGGGGCATCGCTTTCACTGCTCAAAAAAGAGCGAAAAGAGAGGGGCATCGCTTTCACTGCTCAAAAAAGAGCGAAAAGAGAGGGGCATCGCTTTCACTGCTCAAAAAAGAGCTAAAAGAGAGGGGCATCGCTTTCACTGCTCAAAAAAGAGCGAAAAGAGAGGGGCATCGCTTTCACTGCTCAAAAAAGAGCGAAAAGAGAGGGGCATCGCTTTCACTGCTCAAAAAAGAGCGAAAAGAGAGGGGCATCGCTTTCACTGCTCAAAAAAGAGCGAAAAGAGAGGGGCATCGCTTTCACTGCTCAAAAAAGAGCGAAAAGAGAGGGGCACTGCTGTCATCGCTCAAAAAAGAGCGAAAAGAGAGGGGCATCGCTTTCACTGCTCAAAATAGAGCGAAAAGAGAGGGGCACCGCTGTCATCGCTCAAAAAAGAGCGAAAAGAGAGGGGCACCGCTGTCATCGCTCAAAAAAGAGCGAAAAGAGAGGGGCACCGCTGTCATCGCTCAAAAAAGAGCGAAAAGAGAGGGGCATCGCTTTCACTATTCAAAAAGAGCGAAAAGAGAGGGGCACCGCTTACATCGCTCAAAAAAGAGCGAAAAGAGAGGGGCATCGCTTTCACTATTCAAAAAGAGCGAAAAGAGAGGGGCATCGCTTTCACTGCTCAAAAAAGAGCGAAAAGAGAGGGTCATCGCTTTCACTGCTCAAAAAAGAGCGAAAAGAGAGGGGCATCGCTTTCACTGCTCAAAAAAGAGCGAAAAGAGAGGGGCATCGCTTTCACTGCTCAAAAAAGAGCTAAAAGAGAGGGGCATCGCTTTCACTGCTCAAAAAAGAGCGAAAAGAGAGGGTCATCGCTTTCACTGCTCAAAAAAGAGCGAAAAGAGAGGGGCATCGCTTTCACTGCTCAAAAAAGAGCGAAAAGAGAGGGGCATCGCTTTCACTGCTCAAAAAAGAGCGAAAAGAGAGGGGCATCGCTTTCACTGCTCAAAAAAGAGCGAAAAGAGAGGGGCATCGCTTTCACTGCTCAAAAAAGAGCGAAAAGAGAGGGGCATCGCTTTCACTGCTCAAAAAAGAGCGAAAAGAGAGGGGCATCGCTTTCACTGCTCAAAAAAGAGCGAAAAGAGAGGGGCATCGCTTTCACTGCTCAAAAAAGAGCGAAAAGAGAGGGGCATCGCTTTCACTGCTCAAAAAAGAGCGAAAAGAGAGGGTCATCGCTTTCACTGCTCAAAAAAGAGCGAAAAGAGAGGGGCACCGCTTACATCGCTCAAAAAAGAGCGAAAAGAGAGGGGCATCGCTTTCACTATTCAAAAAGAGCGAAAAGAGAGGGGCATCGCTTTCACTGCTCAAAAAAGAGCGAAAAGAGAGGGTCATCGCTTTCACTGCTCAAAAAAGAGCGAAAAGAGAGGGGCATCGCTTTCACTGCTCAAAAAAGAGCGAAAAGAGAGGGGCATCGCTTTCACTGCTCAAAAAAGAGCGAAAAGAGAGGGGCATCGCTTTCACTGCTCAAAAAAGAGCGAAAAGAGAGGGGCATCGCTTTCACTGCTCAAAAAAGAGCGAAAAGAGAGGGGCATCGCTTTCACTGCTCAAAAAAGAGCTAAAAGAGAGGGGCATCGCTTTCACTGCTCAAAAAAGAGCGAAAAGAGAGGGGCATCGCTTTCACTGCTCAAAAAAGAGCGAAAAGAGAGGGGCATCGCTTTCACTGCTCAAAAAAGAGCGAAAAGAGAGGGGCACTGCTGTCATCGCTCAAAAAAGAGCGAAAAGAGAGGGGCATCGCTTTCACTGCTCAAAAAAGAGCGAAAAGAGAGGGGCATCGCTTTCACTGCTCAAAATAGAGCGAAAAGAGAGGGGCACCGCTTTCACTGCTCAAAAAAGAGCGAAAAGAGAGGGGCACCGCTTACATCGCTCAAAAAAGAGCGAAAAGAGAGGGGCATCGCTTTCACTATTCAAAAAGAGCGAAAAGAGAGGGGCATCGCTTTCACTGCTCAAAAAAGAGCGAAAAGAGAGGGGCATCGCTTTCACTGCTCAAAAAAGAGCGAAAAGAGAGGGGCATCGCTTTCACTGCTCAAAAAAGAGCGAAAAGAGAGGGGCACTGCTGTCATCGCTCAAAAAAGAGCGAAAAGAGAGGGGCATCGCTTTCACTATTCAAAAAGAGCGAAAAGAGAGGGGCACCGCTGTCATCGCTCAAAAAAGAGCGAAAGAGGGGCACCGCTTTCATCGCTCAAAAAAGAGCGAAATAGGGGCACCGCTTTCATCGCTCAAAAAAGAGCGAAAAGAGAGGGGCATCGCTTTCACTGCTCAAAAAAAAGCGAAAAGAGAGGGGCACTGCTGTCATCGCTCAAAAAAGAGCGAAAAGAGAGGGGCATCGCTTTCACTGCTCAAAAAAGAGCGAAAAGAGAGGGGCATCGCTTTCACTGCTCAAAATAGAGCGAAAAGAGAGGGGCACCGCTGTCATCGCTCAAAAAAGAGCGAAAAGAGAGGGGCACCGCTGTCATCGCTCAAAAAAGAGCGAAAAGAGAGGGGCACCGCTGTCATCGCTCAAAAAAGAGCGAAAAGAGAGGGGCATCGCTTTCACTATTCAAAAAGAGCGAAAAGAGAGGGGCACCGCTTACATCGCTCAAAAAAGAGCGAAAAGAGAGGGGCATCGCTTTCACTATTCAAAAAGAGCGAAAAGAGAGGGGCATCGCTTTCACTGCTCAAAAAAGAGCGAAAAGAGAGGGTCATCGCTTTCACTGCTCAAAAAAGAGCGAAAAGAGAGGGGCATCGCTTTCACTGCTCAAAAAAGAGCGAAAAGAGAGGGGCATCGCTTTCACTGCTCAAAAAAGAGCTAAAAGAGAGGGGCATCGCTTTCACTGCTCAAAAAAGAGCGAAAAGAGAGGGTCATCGCTTTCACTGCTCAAAAAAGAGCGAAAAGAGAGGGGCATCGCTTTCACTGCTCAAAAAAGAGCGAAAAGAGAGGGGCATCGCTTTCACTGCTCAAAAAAGAGCGAAAAGAGAGGGGCATCGCTTTCACTGCTCAAAAAAGAGCGAAAAGAGAGGGGCATCGCTTTCACTGCTCAAAAAAGAGCGAAAAGAGAGGGGCATCGCTTTCACTGCTCAAAAAAGAGCGAAAAGAGAGGGGCATCGCTTTCACTGCTCAAAAAAGAGCGAAAAGAGAGGGGCATCGCTTTCACTGCTCAAAAAAGAGCGAAAAGAGAGGGGCATCGCTTTCACTGCTCAAAAAAGAGCGAAAAGAGAGGGTCATCGCTTTCACTGCTCAAAAAAGAGCGAAAAGAGAGGGGCACCGCTTACATCGCTCAAAAAAGAGCGAAAAGAGAGGGGCATCGCTTTCACTATTCAAAAAGAGCGAAAAGAGAGGGGCATCGCTTTCACTGCTCAAAAAAGAGCGAAAAGAGAGGGTCATCGCTTTCACTGCTCAAAAAAGAGCGAAAAGAGAGGGGCATCGCTTTCACTGCTCAAAAAAGAGCGAAAAGAGAGGGGCATCGCTTTCACTGCTCAAAAAAGAGCGAAAAGAGAGGGGCATCGCTTTCACTGCTCAAAAAAGAGCGAAAAGAGAGGGGCATCGCTTTCACTGCTCAAAAAAGAGCGAAAAGAGAGGGGCATCGCTTTCACTGCTCAAAAAAGAGCGAAAAGAGAGGGTCATCGCTTTCACTGCTCAAAAAAGAGCGAAAAGAGAGGGGCATCGCTTTCACTGCTCAAAATAGAGCGAAAAGAGAGGGGCACCGCTGTCATCGCTCAAAAAAGAGCGAAAAGAGAGGGGCACCGCTGTCATCGCTCAAAAAAGAGCGAAAAGAGAGGGGCACCGCTGTCATCGCTCAAAAAAGAGCGAAAAGAGAGGGGCATCGCTTTCACTATTCAAAAAGAGCGAAAAGAGAGGGGCACCGCTTACATCGCTCAAAAAAGAGCGAAAAGAGAGGGGCATCGCTTTCACTATTCAAAAAGAGCGAAAAGAGAGGGGCATCGCTTTCACTGCTCAAAAAAGAGCGAAAAGAGAGGGTCATCGCTTTCACTGCTCAAAAAAGAGCGAAAAGAGAGGGGCATCGCTTTCACTGCTCAAAAAAGAGCGAAAAGAGAGGGGCATCGCTTTCACTGCTCAAAAAAGAGCTAAAAGAGAGGGGCATCGCTTTCACTGCTCAAAAAAGAGCGAAAAGAGAGGGTCATCGCTTTCACTGCTCAAAAAAGAGCGAAAAGAGAGGGGCATCGCTTTCACTGCTCAAAAAAGAGCGAAAAGAGAGGGGCATCGCTTTCACTGCTCAAAAAAGAGCGAAAAGAGAGGGGCATCGCTTTCACTGCTCAAAAAAGAGCGAAAAGAGAGGGGCATCGCTTTCACTGCTCAAAAAAGAGCGAAAAGAGAGGGGCATCGCTTTCACTGCTCAAAAAAGAGCGAAAAGAGAGGGGCATCGCTTTCACTGCTCAAAAAAGAGCGAAAAGAGAGGGGCATCGCTTTCACTGCTCAAAAAAGAGCGAAAAGAGAGGGGCATCGCTTTCACTGCTCAAAAAAGAGCGAAAAGAGAGGGTCATCGCTTTCACTGCTCAAAAAAGAGCGAAAAGAGAGGGGCACCGCTTACATCGCTCAAAAAAGAGCGAAAAGAGAGGGGCATCGCTTTCACTATTCAAAAAGAGCGAAAAGAGAGGGGCATCGCTTTCACTGCTCAAAAAAGAGCGAAAAGAGAGGGTCATCGCTTTCACTGCTCAAAAAAGAGCGAAAAGAGAGGGGCATCGCTTTCACTGCTCAAAAAAGAGCGAAAAGAGAGGGGCATCGCTTTCACTGCTCAAAAAAGAGCGAAAAGAGAGGGGCATCGCTTTCACTGCTCAAAAAAGAGCGAAAAGAGAGGGGCATCGCTTTCACTGCTCAAAAAAGAGCGAAAAGAGAGGGGCATCGCTTTCACTGCTCAAAAAAGAGCGAAAAGAGAGGGTCATCGCTTTCACTGCTCAAAAAAGAGCGAAAAGAGAGGGGCATCGCTTTCACTGCTCAAAAAAGAGCGAAAAGAGAGGGGCACCGCTTACATCGCTCAAAAAAGAGCGAAAAGAGAGGGGCATCGCTTTCACTATTCAAAAAGAGCGAAAAGAGAGGGGCATCGCTTTCACTGCTCAAAAAAGAGCGAAAAGAGAGGGTCATCGCTTTCACTGCTCAAAAAAGAGCGAAAAGAGAGGGGCATCGCTTTCACTGCTCAAAAAAGAGCGAAAAGAGAGGGGCATCGCTTTCACTGCTCAAAATAGAGCGAAAAGAGAGGGGCACCGCTTTCACTGCTCAAAAAAGAGCGAAAAGAGAGGGGCACCGCTTACATCGCTCAAAAAAGAGCGAAAAGAGAGGGGCATCGCTTTCACTATTCAAAAAGAGCGAAAAGAGAGGGGCATCGCTTTCACTGCTCAAAAAAGAGCGAAAAGAGAGGGTCATCGCTTTCACTGCTCAAAAAAGAGCGAAAAGAGAGGGGCATCGCTTTCACTGCTCAAAAAAGAGCGAAAAGAGAGGGGCATCGCTTTCACTGCTCAAAAAAGAGCGAAAAGAGAGGGGCATCGCTTTCACTGCTCAAAAAAGAGCGAAAAGAGAGGGGCATCGCTTTCACTGCTCAAAATAGAGCGAAAAGAGAGGGGCACCGCTGTCATCGCTCAAAAAAGAGCGAAAAGAGAGGGGCACCGCTGTCATCGCTCAAAAAAGAGCGAAAAGAGAGGGGCACCGCTGTCATCGCTCAAAAAAGAGCGAAAAGAGAGGGGCATCGCTTTCACTATTCAAAAAGAGCGAAAAGAGAGGGGCATCGCTTTCACTGCTCAAAATAGAGCGAAAAGAGAGGGGCACCGCTGTCATCGCTCAAAAAAGAGCGAAAAGAGAGGGGCACCGCTGTCATCGCTCAAAAAAGAGCGAAAAGAGAGGGGCACCGCTGTCATCGCTCAAAAAAGAGCGAAAAGAGAGGGGCACCGCTGTCATCGCTCAAAAAAGAGCGAAAAGAGAGGGGCACCGCTGTCATCGCTCAAAAAAGAGCGAAAAGAGAGGGGCATCGCTTTCACTATTCAAAAAGAGCGAAAAGAGAGGGGCATCGCTTTCACTGCTCAAAATAGAGCGAAAAGAGAGGGGCACCGCTGTCATCGCTCAAAAAAGAGCGAAAAGAGAGGGGCACCGCTGTCATCGCTCAAAAAAGAGCGAAAAGAGAGGGGCACCGCTGTCATCGCTCAAAAAAGAGCGAAAAGAGAGGGGCATCGCTTTCACTATTCAAAAAGAGCGAAAAGAGAGGGGCATCGCTTTCACTGCTCAAAAAAGAGCGAAAAGAGAGGGGCATCGCTTTCACTGCTCAAAAAAGAGCGAAAAGAGAGGGGCATCGCTTTCACTGCTCAAAAAAGAGCGAAAAGAGAGGGGCATCGCTTTCACTGCTCAAAAAAGAGCGAAAAGAGAGGGTCATCGCTTTCACTGCTCAAAAAAGAGCGAAAAGAGAGGGGCACCGCTTACATCGCTCAAAAAAGAGCGAAAAGAGAGGGGCATCGCTTTCACTATTCAAAAAGAGCGAAAAGAGAGGGGCATCGCTTTCACTGCTCAAAAAAGAGCGAAAAGAGAGGGTCATCGCTTTCACTGCTCAAAAAAGAGCGAAAAGAGAGGGGCATCGCTTTCACTGCTCAAAAAAGAGCGAAAAGAGAGGGGCATCGCTTTCACTGCTCAAAAAAGAGCGAAAAGAGAGGGGCATCGCTTTCACTGCTCAAAAAAGAGCGAAAAGAGAGGGGCATCGCTTTCACTGCTCAAAAAAGAGCGAAAAGAGAGGGGCATCGCTTTCACTGCTCAAAAAAGAGCTAAAAGAGAGGGGCATCGCTTTCACTGCTCAAAAAAGAGCGAAAAGAGAGGGGCATCGCTTTCACTGCTCAAAAAAGAGCGAAAAGAGAGGGGCATCGCTTTCACTGCTCAAAAAAGAGCGAAAAGAGAGGGGCATCGCTTTCACTGCTCAAAAAAGAGCGAAAAGAGAGGGGCATCGCTTTCACTGCTCAAAAAAGAGCGAAAAGAGAGGGGCACTGCTGTCATCGCTCAAAAAAGAGCGAAAAGAGAGGGGCATCGCTTTCACTGCTCAAAAAAGAGCGAAAAGAGAGGGGCATCGCTTTCACTGCTCAAAATAGAGCGAAAAGAGAGGGGCACCGCTTTCACTGCTCAAAAAAGAGCGAAAAGAGAGGGGCACCGCTTACATCGCTCAAAAAAGAGCGAAAAGAGAGGGGCATCGCTTTCACTATTCAAAAAGAGCGAAAAGAGAGGGGCATCGCTTTCACTGCTCAAAAAAGAGCGAAAAGAGAGGGTCATCGCTTTCACTGCTCAAAAAAGAGCGAAAAGAGAGGGGCATCGCTTTCACTGCTCAAAAAAGAGCGAAAAGAGAGGGGCATCGCTTTCACTGCTCAAAAAAGAGCGAAAAGAGAGGGGCATCGCTTTCACTGCTCAAAAAAGAGCGAAAAGAGAGGGGCATCGCTTTCACTGCTCAAAATAGAGCGAAAAGAGAGGGGCACCGCTGTCATCGCTCAAAAAAGAGCGAAAAGAGAGGGGCACCGCTGTCATCGCTCAAAAAAGAGCGAAAAGAGAGGGGCACCGCTGTCATCGCTCAAAAAAGAGCGAAAAGAGAGGGGCACCGCTGTCATCGCTCAAAAAAGAGCGAAAAGAGAGGGTCATCGCTTTCACTGCTCAAAAAAGAGCGAAAAGAGAGGGGCACCGCTTACATCGCTCAAAAAAGAGCGAAAAGAGAGGGGCATCGCTTTCACTATTCAAAAAGAGCGAAAAGAGAGGGGCATCGCTTTCACTGCTCAAAAAAGAGCGAAAAGAGAGGGGCATCGCTTTCACTGCTCAAAAAAGAGCGAAAAGAGAGGGGCATCGCTTTCACTGCTCAAAAAAGAGCGAAAAGAGAGGGTCATCGCTTTCACTGCTCAAAAAAGAGCGAAAAGAGAGGGTCATCGCTTTCACTGCTCAAAAAAGAGCGAAAAGAGAGGGGCACCGCTTACATCGCTCAAAAAAGAGCGAAAAGAGAGGGGCATCGCTTTCACTATTCAAAAAGAGCGAAAAGAGAGGGGCATCGCTTTCACTGCTCAAAAAAGAGCGAAAAGAGAGGGTCATCGCTTTCACTGCTCAAAAAAGAGCGAAAAGAGAGGGGCATCGCTTTCACTGCTCAAAAAAGAGCGAAAAGAGAGGGGCATCGCTTTCACTGCTCAAAAAAGAGCGAAAAGAGAGGGGCATCGCTTTCACTGCTCAAAAAAGAGCGAAAAGAGAGGGTCATCGCTTTCACTGCTCAAAAAAGAGCGAAAAGAGAGGGGCATCGCTTTCACTGCTCAAAAAAGAGCGAAAAGAGAGGGGCATCGCTTTCACTGCTCAAAAAAGAGCGAAAAGAGAGGGGCATCGCTTTCACTGCTCAAAAAAGAGCGAAAAGAGAGGGGCATCGCTTTCACTGCTCAAAAAAGAGCGAAAAGAGAGGGGCATCGCTTTCACTGCTCAAAAAAGAGCGAAAAGAGAGGGGCATCGCTTTCACTGCTCAAAAAAGAGCGAAAAGAGAGGGGCACTGCTGTCATCGCTCAAAAAAGAGCGAAAAGAGAGGGGCATCGCTTTCACTGCTCAAAAAAGAGCGAAAAGAGAGGGGCATCGCTTTCACTGCTCAAAATAGAGCGAAAAGAGAGGGGCACCGCTTTCACTGCTCAAAAAAGAGCGAAAAGAGAGGGGCACCGCTTACATCGCTCAAAAAAGAGCGAAAAGAGAGGGGCATCGCTTTCACTATTCAAAAAGAGCGAAAAGAGAGGGGCATCGCTTTCACTGCTCAAAAAAGAGCGAAAAGAGAGGGTCATCGCTTTCACTGCTCAAAAAAGAGCGAAAAGAGAGGGGCATCGCTTTCACTGCTCAAAAAAGAGCGAAAAGAGAGGGGCATCGCTTTCACTGCTCAAAAAAGAGCGAAAAGAGAGGGGCATCGCTTTCACTGCTCAAAAAAGAGCGAAAAGAGAGGGGCATCGCTTTCACTGCTCAAAAAAGAGCGAAAAGAGAGGGGCATCGCTTTCACTGCTCAAAAAAGAGCGAAAAGAGAGGGGCATCGCTTTCACTGCTCAAAATAGAGCGAAAAGAGAGGGGCACCGCTGTCATCGCTCAAAAAAGAGCGAAAAGAGAGGGGCACCGCTGTCATCGCTCAAAAAAGAGCGAAAAGAGAGGGGCACCGCTGTCATCGCTCAAAAAAGAGCGAAAAGAGAGGGGCATCGCTTTCACTATTCAAAAAGAGCGAAAAGAGAGGGGCATCGCTTTCACTGCTCAAAATAGAGCGAAAAGAGAGGGGCACCGCTGTCATCGCTCAAAAAAGAGCGAAAAGAGAGGGGCACCGCTGTCATCGCTCAAAAAAGAGCGAAAAGAGAGGGGCACCGCTGTCATCGCTCAAAAAAGAGCGAAAAGAGAGGGGCACCGCTGTCATCGCTCAAAAAAGAGCGAAAAGAGAGGGGCACCGCTGTCATCGCTCAAAAAAGAGCGAAAAGAGAGGGGCATCGCTTTCACTATTCAAAAAGAGCGAAAAGAGAGGGGCATCGCTTTCACTGCTCAAAATAGAGCGAAAAGAGAGGGGCACCGCTGTCATCGCTCAAAAAAGAGCGAAAAGAGAGGGGCACCGCTGTCATCGCTCAAAAAAGAGCGAAAAGAGAGGGGCACCGCTGTCATCGCTCAAAAAAGAGCGAAAAGAGAGGGGCACCGCTGTCATCGCTCAAAAAAGAGCGAAAAGAGAGGGGCATCGCTTTCACTATTCAAAAAGAGCGAAAAGAGAGGGGCATCGCTTTCACTGCTCAAAATAGAGCGAAAAGAGAGGGGCACCGCTGTCATCGCTCAAAAAAGAGCGAAAAGAGAGGGGCACCGCTGTCATCGCTCAAAAAAGAGCGAAAAGAGAGGGGCACCGCTGTCATCGCTCAAAAAAGAGCGAAAAGAGAGGGGCATCGCTTTCACTATTCAAAAAGAGCGAAAAGAGAGGGGCATCGCTTTCACTGCTCAAAAAAGAGCGAAAAGAGAGGGTCATCGCTTTCACTGCTCAAAAAAGAGCGAAAAGAGAGGGGCATCGCTTTCACTGCTCAAAAAAGAGCGAAAAGAGAGGGTCATCGCTTTCACTGCTCAAAAAAGAGCGAAAAGAGAGGGGCATCGCTTTCACTGCTCAAAAAAGAGCGAAAAGAGAGGGGCACCGCTTACATCGCTCAAAAAAGAGCGAAAAGAGAGGGGCATCGCTTTCACTATTCAAAAAGAGCGAAAAGAGAGGGGCATCGCTTTCACTGCTCAAAAAAGAGCGAAAAGAGAGGGTCATCGCTTTCACTGCTCAAAAAAGAGCGAAAAGAGAGGGGCATCGCTTTCACTATTCAAAAAGAGCGAAAAGAGAGGGGCATCGCTTTCACTGCTCAAAAAAGAGCGAAAAGAGAGGGGCACCGCTTACATCGCTCAAAAAAGAGCGAAAAGAGAGGGGCATCGCTTTCACTATTCAAAAAGAGCGAAAAGAGAGGGGCATCGCTTTCACTGCTCAAAAAAGAGCGAAAAGAGAGGGTCATCGCTTTCACTGCTCAAAAAAGAGCGAAAAGAGAGGGGCATCGCTTTCACTGCTCAAAAAAGAGCGAAAAGAGAGGGGCATCGCTTTCACTGCTCAAAAAAGAGCGAAAAGAGAGGGGCATCGCTTTCACTGCTCAAAAAAGAGCGAAAAGAGAGGGGCATCGCTTTCACTGCTCAAAAAAGAGCGAAAAGAGAGGGGCATCGCTTTCACTGCTCAAAAAAGAGCGAAAAGAGAGGGGCATCGCTTTCACTGCTCAAAATAGAGCGAAAAGAGAGGGGCACCGCTGTCATCGCTCAAAAAAGAGCGAAAAGAGAGGGGCACCGCTGTCATCGCTCAAAAAAGAGCGAAAAGAGAGGGGCACCGCTGTCATCGCTCAAAAAAGAGCGAAAAGAGAGGGGCATCGCTTTCACTATTCAAAAAGAGCGAAAAGAGAGGGGCATCGCTTTCACTGCTCAAAATAGAGCGAAAAGAGAGGGGCACCGCTGTCATCGCTCAAAAAAGAGCGAAAAGAGAGGGGCACCGCTGTCATCGCTCAAAAAAGAGCGAAAAGAGAGGGGCACCGCTGTCATCGCTCAAAAAAGAGCGAAAAGAGAGGGGCACCGCTGTCATCGCTCAAAAAAGAGCGAAAAGAGAGGGGCACCGCTGTCATCGCTCAAAAAAGAGCGAAAAGAGAGGGGCATCGCTTTCACTATTCAAAAAGAGCGAAAAGAGAGGGGCATCGCTTTCACTGCTCAAAATAGAGCGAAAAGAGAGGGGCACCGCTGTCATCGCTCAAAAAAGAGCGAAAAGAGAGGGGCACCGCTGTCATCGCTCAAAAAAGAGCGAAAAGAGAGGGGCACCGCTGTCATCGCTCAAAAAAGAGCGAAAAGAGAGGGGCATCGCTTTCACTATTCAAAAAGAGCGAAAAGAGAGGGGCATCGCTTTCACTGCTCAAAAAAGAGCGAAAAGAGAGGGGCATCGCTTTCACTGCTCAAAAAAGAGCGAAAAGAGAGGGGCATCGCTTTCACTGCTCAAAAAAGAGCGAAAAGAGAGGGGCATCGCTTTCACTGCTCAAAAAAGAGCGAAAAGAGAGGGTCATCGCTTTCACTGCTCAAAAAAGAGCGAAAAGAGAGGGGCACCGCTTACATCGCTCAAAAAAGAGCGAAAAGAGAGGGGCATCGCTTTCACTATTCAAAAAGAGCGAAAAGAGAGGGGCATCGCTTTCACTGCTCAAAAAAGAGCGAAAAGAGAGGGTCATCGCTTTCACTGCTCAAAAAAGAGCGAAAAGAGAGGGGCATCGCTTTCACTGCTCAAAATAGAGCGAAAAGAGAGGGGCACCGCTGTCATCGCTCAAAAAAGAGCGAAAAGAGAGGGGCACCGCTGTCATCGCTCAAAAAAGAGCGAAAAGAGAGGGGCACCGCTGTCATCGCTCAAAAAAGAGCGAAAAGAGAGGGGCATCGCTTTCACTATTCAAAAAGAGCGAAAAGAGAGGGGCATCGCTTTCACTGCTCAAAATAGAGCGAAAAGAGAGGGGCACCGCTGTCATCGCTCAAAAAAGAGCGAAAAGAGAGGGGCACCGCTGTCATCGCTCAAAAAAGAGCGAAAAGAGAGGGGCACCGCTGTCATCGCTCAAAAAAGAGCGAAAAGAGAGGGGCATCGCTTTCACTGCTCAAAAAAGAGCGAAAAGAGAGGGGCACTGCTGTCATCGCTCAAAAAAGAGCGAAAAGAGAGGGGCATCGCTTTCACTGCTCAAAAAAGAGCGAAAAGAGAGGGGCATCGCTTTCACTGCTCAAAAAAGAGCGAAAAGAGAGGGGCACCGCTGTCATCGCTCAAAAAAGAGCGAAAAGAGAGGGGCACCGCTGTCATCGCTCAAAAAAGAGCGAAAAGAGAGGGGCACCGCTGTCATCGCTCAAAAAAGAGCGAAAAGAGAGGGGCATCGCTTTCACTATTCAAAAAGAGCGAAAAGAGAGGGGCATCGCTTTCACTGCTCAAAAAAGAGCGAAAAGAAGAGGGGCATCGCTTTCACTGCTCAAAAAAGAGCGAAAAGAGAGGGGCATCGCTTTCACTGCTCAAAAAAGAGCGAAAAGAGAGGGGCATCGCTTTCACTGCTCAAAAAAGAGCGAAAAGAGAGGGTCATCGCTTTCACTGCTCAAAAAAGAGCGAAAAGAGAGGGGCACCGCTTACATCGCTCAAAAAAGAGCGAAAAGAGAGGGGCATCGCTTTCACTATTCAAAAAGAGCGAAAAGAGAGGGGCATCGCTTTCACTGCTCAAAAAAGAGCGAAAAGAGAGGGGCATCGCTTTCACTGCTCAAAAAAGAGCGAAAAGAGAGGGGCATCGCTTTCACTGCTCAAAAAAGAGCGAAAAGAGAGGGGCACTGCTGTCATCGCTCAAAAAAGAGCGAAAAGAGAGGGGCATCGCTTTCACTGCTCAAAAAAGAGCGAAAAGAGAGGGGCATCGCTTTCACTGCTCAAAATAGAGCGAAAAGAGAGGGGCACCGCTGTCATCGCTCAAAAAAGAGCGAAAAGAGAGGGGCATCGCTTTCACTATTCAAAAAGAGCGAAAAGAGAGGGGCATCGCTTTTCACTGCTCAAAAAAGAGCGAAAAGAGAGGGGCATCGCTTTCACTGCTCAAAAAAGAGCGAAAAGAGAGGGGCATCGCTTTCACTGCTCAAAAAAGAGCGAAAAGAGAGGGGCATCGCTTTCACTGCTCAAAAAAGAGCGAAAAGAGAGGGTCATCGCTTTCACTGCTCAAAAAAGAGCGAAAAGAGAGGGGCACCGCTTACATCGCTCAAAAAAGAGCGAAAAGAGAGGGGCATCGCTTTCACTATTCAAAAAGAGCGAAAAGAGAGGGGCACCGCTGTCATCGCTCAAAAAAGAGCGAAAAGAGAGGGGCACCGCTGTCATCGCTCAAAAAAGAGCGAAAAGAGAGGGGCACCGCTGTCATCGCTCAAAAAAGAGCGAAAAGAGAGGGGCATCGCTTTCACTATTCAAAAAGAGCGAAAAGAGAGGGGCATCGCTTTCACTGCTCAAAAAAGAGCGAAAAGAGAGGGTCATCGCTTTCACTGCTCAAAAAAGAGCGAAAAGAGAGGGGCATCGCTTTCACTGCTCAAAATAGAGCGAAAAGAGAGGGGCACCGCTGTCATCGCTCAAAAAAGAGCGAAAAGAGAGGGGCACCGCTGTCATCGCTCAAAAAAGAGCGAAAAGAGAGGGGCACCGCTGTCATCGCTCAAAAAAGAGCGAAAAGAGAGGGGCATCGCTTTCACTATTCAAAAAGAGCGAAAAGAGAGGGGCATCGCTTTCACTGCTCAAAAAAGAGCGAAAAGAGAGGGGCATCGCTTTCACTGCTCAAAAAAGAGCGAAAAGAGAGGGGCATCGCTTTCACTGCTCAAAAAAGAGCGAAAAGAGAGGGGCATCGCTTTCACTGCTCAAAAAAGAGCGAAAAGAGAGGGTCATCGCTTTCACTGCTCAAAAAAGAGCGAAAAGAGAGGGGCACCGCTTACATCGCTCAAAAAAGAGCGAAAAGAGAGGGGCATCGCTTTCACTATTCAAAAAGAGCGAAAAGAGAGGGGCATCGCTTTCACTGCTCAAAAAAGAGCGAAAAGAGAGGGTCATCGCTTTCACTGCTCAAAAAAGAGCGAAAAGAGAGGGGCATCGCTTTCACTGCTCAAAAAAGAGCGAAAAGAGAGGGTCATCGCTTTCACTGCTCAAAAAAGAGCGAAAAGAGAGGGGCATCGCTTTCACTGCTCAAAAAAGAGCGAAAAGAGAGGGGCACCGCTTACATCGCTCAAAAAAGAGCGAAAAGAGAGGGGCATCGCTTTCACTATTCAAAAAGAGCGAAAAGAGAGGGGCATCGCTTTCACTGCTCAAAAAAGAGCGAAAAGAGAGGGGTCATCGCTTTCACTGCTTCAAAAAAGAGCGAAAAGAGAGGGGCATCGCTTTCACTGCTCAAAAAAGAGCGAAAAGAGAGGGGCATCGCTTTCACTGCTCAAAAAAGAGCGAAAAGAGAGGGGCATCGCTTTCACTGCTCAAAAAAGAGCGAAAAGAGAGGGGCATCGCTTTCACTGCTCAAAAAAGAGCGAAAAGAGAGGGGCATCGCTTTCACTGCTCAAAAAAGAGCTAAAAGAGAGGGGCATCGCTTTCACTGCTCAAAAAAGAGCGAAAAGAGAGGGGCATCGCTTTCACTGCTCAAAAAAGAGCGAAAAGAGAGGGGCATCGCTTTCACTGCTCAAAAAAGAGCGAAAAGAGAGGGGCACTGCTGTCATCGCTCAAAAAAGAGCGAAAAGAGAGGGGCATCGCTTTCACTGCTCAAAAAAGAGCGAAAAGAGAGGGGCATCGCTTTCACTGCTCAAAATAGAGCGAAAAGAGAGGGGCACCGCTGTCATCGCTCAAAAAAGAGCGAAAAGAGAGGGGCACCGCTGTCATCGCTCAAAAAAGAGCGAAAAGAGAGGGGCACCGCTGTCATCGCTCAAAAAAGAGCGGAAAAAGAGAGGGGCATCGCTTTCACTATTCAAAAAGAGCGAAAAGAGAGGGGCATCGCTTTCACTGCTCAAAATAGAGCGAAAGAGAGAGGGGCACCGCTGTCATCGCTCAAAAAAGAGCGAAAAGAGAGGGGCACCGCTGTCATCGCTCAAAAAAGAGCGAAAAGAGAGGGGCACCGCTGTCATCGCTCAAAAAAGAGCGAAAAGAGAGGGGCACCGCTGTCATCGCTCAAAAAAGAGCGAAAAGAGAGGGGCACCGCTGTCAGTCGCTCAAAAAAGAGCGAAAAGAGAGGGGCATCGCTTTCACTATTCAAAAAGAGCGAAAAGAGAGGGGCATCGCTTTCACTGCTCAAAAAAGAGCGAAAAGAGAGGGTCATCGCTTTCACTGCTCAAAAAAGAGCGAAAAGAGAGGGGCATCGCTTTCACTGCTCAAAATAGAGCGAAAAGAGAGGGGCACCGCTGTCATCGCTCAAAAAAGAGCGAAAAGAGAGGGGCACCGCTGTCATCGCTCAAAAAAGAGCGAAAAGAGAGGGGCACCGCTGTCAGTCGCTCAAAAAAGAGCGAAAAGAGAGGGGCATCGCTTTCACTATTCAAAAAGAGCGAAAAGAGAGGGGCATCGCTTTCACTGCTCAAAATAGAGCGAAAAGAGAGGGGCACCGCTGTCATCGCTCAAAAAAGAGCGAAAAGAGAGGGGCACCGCTGTCATCGCTCAAAAAAGAGCGAAAAGAGAGGGGCACCGCTGTCATCGCTCAAAAAAGAGCGAAAAGAGAGGGGCATCGCTTTCACTGCTCAAAAAAGAGCGAAAAGAGAGGGGCACTGCTGTCATCGCTCAAAAAAGAGCGAAAAGAGAGGGGCATCGCTTTCACTGCTCAAAAAAGAGCGAAAAGAGAGGGGCATCGCTTTCACTGCTCAAAAAAACGAGAAAAGAGAGGGGCACCGCTGTCATCGCTCAAAAAAGAGCGAAAAGAGAGGGGCACCGCTGTCATCGCTCAAAAAAGAGCGAAAAGAGAGGGGCACCGCTGTCATCGCTCAAAAAAGAGCGAAAAGAGAGGGGCATCGCTTTCACTATTCAAAAAGAGCGAAAAGAGAGGGGCATCGCTTTCACTGCTCAAAAAAGAGCGAAAGGAGAGAGGGGCATCGCTTTCACTGCTCAAAAAAGAGCGAAAAGAGAGGGGCATCGCTTTCACTGCTCAAAAAAGAGCGAAAAGAGAGGGGCATCGCTTTCACTGCTCAAAAAAGAGCGAAAAGAGAGGGTCATCGCTTTCACTGCTCAAAAAAGAGCGAAAAAGAGAGGGGCACCGCTTACATCGCTCAAAAAAGAGCGAAAAGAGAGGGGCATCGCTTTCACTATTCAAAAAGAGCGAAAAGAGAGGGGCATCGCTTTCACTGCTCAAAAAAGAGCGAAAAGAGAGGGTCATCGCTTTCACTGCTCAAAAAAGAGCGAAAAGAGAGGGGCATCGCTTTCACTGCTCAAAAAAGAGCGAAAAGAGAGGGTCATCGCTTTCACTGCTCAAAAAAGAGCGAAAAGAGAGGGGCATCGCTTTCACTGCTCAAAAAAGAGCGAAAAGAGAGGGGCACCGCTTACATCGCTCAAAAAAGAGCGAAAAGAGAGGGGCATCGCTTTCACTATTCAAAAAGAGCGAAAAGAGAGGGGCATCGCTTTCACTGCTCAAAAAAGAGCGAAAAGAGAGGGTCATCGCTTTCACTGCTCAAAAAAGAGCGAAAAGAGAGGGGCATCGCTTTCACTGCTCAAAAAAGAGCGAAAAGAGAGGGGCATCGCTTTCACTGCTCAAAAAAGAGCGAAAAGAGAGGGGCATCGCTTTCACTGCTCAAAAAAGAGCGAAAAGAGAGGGGCATCGCTTTCACTGCTCAAAAAAGAGCGAAAAGAGAGGGGCATCGCTTTCACTGCTCAAAAAAGAGCTAAAAGAGAGGGGCATCGCTTTCACTGCTCAAAAAAGAGCGAAAAGAGAGGGGCATCGCTTTCACTGCTCAAAAAAGAGCGAAAAGAGAGGGGCATCGCTTTCACTGCTCAAAAAAGAGCGAAAAGAGAGGGGCACTGCTGTCATCGCTCAAAAAAGAGCGAAAAGAGAGGGGCATCGCTTTCACTGCTCAAAAAAGAGCGAAAAGAGAGGGGCATCGCTTTCACTGCTCAAAATAGAGCGAAAAGAGAGGGGCACCGCTTTCACTGCTCAAAAAAGAGCGAAAAGAGAGGGGCACCGCTTACATCGCTCAAAAAAGAGCGAAAAGAGAGGGGCATCGCTTTCACTATTCAAAAAGAGCGAAAAGAGAGGGGCATCGCTTTCACTGCTCAAAAAAGAGCGAAAAGAGAGGGTCATCGCTTTCACTGCTCAAAAAAGAGCGAAAAGAGAGGGGCGATTCGCTTTCACTGCTCAAAAAAGAGCGAAAAGAGAGGGGCATCGCTTTCACTGCTCAAAAAAGAGCGAAAAGAGAGGGGCATCGCTTTCACTGCTCAAAAAAGAGCGAAAAGAGAGGGGCATCGCTTTCACTGCTCAAAAAAGAGCGAAAAGAGAGGGGCATCGCTTTCACTGCTCAAAAAAGAGCGAAAAGAGAGGGGCATCGCTTTCACTGCTCAAAATAGAGCGAAAAGAGAGGGGCAACCGCTGTCATCGCTCAAAAAAGAGCGAAAAGAGAGGGGCACCGCTGTCATCGCTCAAAAAAGAGCGAAAAGAGAGGGGCACCGCTGTCATCGCTCAAAAAAGAGCGAAAAGAGAGGGGCATCGCTTTCACTATTCAAAAAGAGCGAAAAGAGAGGGGCATCGCTTTCACTGCTCAAAATAGAGCGAAAAGAGAGGGGCACGGTTGTCATGGCTCAAAAAAGAGCGAAAAGAGAGGGGCACCGCTGTCATCGCTCAAAAAAGAGCGAAAAGAGAGGGGCACCGCTGTCATCGCTCAAAAAAGAGCGAAAAGAGAGGGGCACCGCTGTCATCGCTCAAAAAAGAGCGAGAAAAGAGAGGGGCACCGCTGTCATCGCTCAAAAAAGAGCGAAAAGAGAGGGGCATCGCTTTCACTATTCAAAAAGAGCGAAAAGAGAGGGGCATCGCTTTCACTGCTCAAAATAGAGCGAAAAGAGAGGGGCACCGCTGTCATCGCTCAAAAAAAGAGCGAAAAGAGAGGGGCACCGCTGTCATCGCTCAAAAAAGAGCGAAAAGAGAGGGGCACCGCTGTCATCGCTCAAAAAAGAGCGAAAAGAGAGGGGCATCGCTTTCACTATTCAAAAAGAGCGAAAAGAGAGGGGCATCGCTTTCACTGCTCAAAAAAGAGCGAAAAGAGAGGGGCATCGCTTTCACTGCTCAAAAAAGAGCGAAAAGAGAGGGGCATCGCTTTCACTGCTCAAAAAAGAGCGAAAAGAGAGGGGCATCGCTTTCACTGCTCAAAAAAGAGCGAAAAGAGAGGGTCATCGCTTTCACTGCTCAAAAAAGAGCGAAAAGAGAGGGGCACCGCTTACATCGCTCAAAAAAGAGCGAAAAGAGAGGGGCATCGCTTTCACTATTCAAAAAGAGCGAAAAGAGAGGGGCATCGCTTTCACTGCTCAAAAAAGAGCGAAAAGAGAGGGTCATCGCTTTCACTGCTCAAAAAAGAGCGAAAAGAGAGGGGCATCGCTTTCACTGCTCAAAATAGAGCGAAAAGAGAGGGGCACCGCTGTCATCGCTCAAAAAAGAGCGAAAAGAGAGGGGCACCGCTGTCATCGCTCAAAAAAGAGCGAAAAGAGAGGGGCACCGCTGTCATCGCTCAAAAAAGAGCGAAAAGAGAGGGGCATCGCTTTCACTATTCAAAAAGAGCGAAAAGAGAGGGGCATCGCTTTCACTGCTCAAAATAGAGCGAAAAGAGAGGGGCACCGCTGTCATCGCTCAAAAAAGAGCGAAAAGAGAGGGGCACCGCTGTCATCGCTCAAAAAAGAGCGAAAAGAGAGGGGCACCGCTGTCATCGCTCAAAAAAGAGCGAAAAGAGAGGGGCATCGCTTTCACTATTCAAAAAGAGCGAAAAGAGAGGGGCATCGCTTTCACTGCTCAAAAAAGAGCGAAAAGAGAGGGGCATCGCTTTCACTGCTCAAAAAAGAGCGAAAAGAGAGGGGCATCGCTTTCACTGCTCAAAAAAGAGCGAAAAGAGAGGGGCATCGCTTTGGCCACTGCTCAAAAAAGAGCGAAAAGAGAGGGGCATCGCTTTCACTGCTCAAAAAAGAGCGAAAAGAGAGGGGCATCGCTTTCACTATTGCTCAAAAAAGAGCGAAAAGAGAGGGGCACCGCTTACATCGCTCAAAAAAGAGCGAAAAGAGAGGGGCATCGCTTTCACTATTCAAAAAAGAGCGAAAAGAGAGGGGCATCGCTTTCACTGCTCAAAAAAGAGCGAAAAGAGAGGGTCATCGCTTTCACTGCTCAAAAAAGAGCGAAAAGAGAGGGGCACCGCTTACATCGCTCAAAAAAGAGCGAAAAGAGAGGGGCATCGCTTTCACTATTCAAAAAGAGCGAAAAGAGAGGGGCATCGCTTTCACTGCTCAAAAAAGAGCGAAAAGAGAGGGGCACCGCTTACATCGCTCAAAAAAGAGCGAAAAGAGAGGGGCATCGCTTTCACTATTTCAAAAAGAGCGAAAAGAGAGGGTCATCGCTTTCACTGCTCAAAAAAGAGCGAAAAGAGAGGGGCACCGCTTACATCGCTCAAAAAAGAGCGAAAAGAGAGGGGCATCGCTTTCACTATTCAAAAAGAGCGAAAAAAGGAGGGGCATCGCTTTCACTGCTCAAAAAAGAGCGAAAAGAGAGGGGCATCGCTTTCACTGCTCAAAATAGAGCGAAAAGAGAGGGGCACCGCTTTCACTGCTCAAAAAAGAGCGAAAAGAGAGGGGCACCGCTTACATCGCTCAAAAAAGAGCGAAAAGAGAGGGGCATCGCTTTCACTATTCAAAAAGAGCGAAAAGAGAGGGGCATCGCTTTCACTGCTCAAAAAAGAGCGAAAAGAGAGGGTCATCGCTTTCACTGCTCAAAAAAGAGCGAAAAGAGAGGGGCATCGCTTTCACTGCTCAAAAAAAGAGCGAAAAGAGAGGGGCATCGCTTTCACTGCTCAAAAAAGAGCGAAAAGAGAGGGGCATCGCTTTCACTGCTCAAAAAAGAGCGAAAAGAGAGGGGCATCGCTTTCACTGCTCAAAAAAGAGCGAAAAGAGAGGGGCATCGCTTTCACTGCTCAAAAAAGAGCGAAAAGAGAGGGGCATCGCTTTCACTGCTCAAAATAGAGCGAAAAGAGAGGGGCACCGCTGTCATCGCTCAAAAAAGAGCGAAAAGAGAGGGGCACCGCTGTCATCGCTCAAAAAAGAGCGAAAAGAGAGGGGCACCGCTGTCATCGCTCAAAAAAGAGCGAAAAGAGAGGGGCATCGCTTTCACTATTCAAAAAGAGCGAAAAGAGAGGGGCATCGCTTTCACTGCTCAAAATAGAGCGAAAAGAGAGGGGCACCGCTGTCATCGCTCAAAAAAGAGCGAAAAGAGAGGGGCACCGCTGTCATCACTCAAAAAAGAGCGAAAAGAGAGGGGCACCGCTGTCATCGCTCAAAAAAGAGCGAAAAGAGAGGGGCACCGCTGTCATCGCTCAAAAAAGAGCGAAAAGAGAGGGGCACCGCTGTCATCGCTCAAAAAAGAGCGAAAAGAGAGGGGCATCGCTTTCACTATTCAAAAAGAGCGAAAAGAGAGGGGCATCGCTTTCACTGCTCAAAATAGAGCGAAAAGAGAGGGGCACCGCTGTCATCGCTCAAAAAAGAGCGAAAAGAGAGGGGCACCGCTGTCATCGCTCAAAAAAGAGCGAAAAGAGAGGGGCACCGCTGTCATCGCTCAAAAAAGAGCGAAAAGAGAGGGGCATCGCTTTCACTATTCAAAAAGAGCGAAAAGCAATACGTAATCGCTTTCACTGCTCAAAAAAGAGCGAAAAGAGAGGGGCATCGCTTTCACTGCTCAAAAAAGAGCGAAAAGAGAGGGGCATCGCTTTCACTGCTCAAAAAAGAGCGAAAAGAGAGGGGCATCGCTTTCACTGCTCAAAAAAGAGCGAAAAGAGAGGGTCATCGCTTTCACTGCTCAAAAAAGAGCGAAAAGAGAGGGGCACCGCTTACATCGCTCAAAAAAGAGCGAAAAGAGAGGGGCACCGCTGTCATCGCTCAAAAAAGAGCGAAAAGAGAGGGGCACCGCTGTCATCGCTCAAAAAAGAGCGAAAAGAGAGGGGCATCGCTTTCACTATTCAAAAAGAGCGAAAAGAGAGGGGCATCGCTTTCACTGCTCAAAAAAGAGCGAAAAGAGAGGGGCATCGCTTTCACTGCTCAAAAAAGAGCGAAAAGAGAGGGGCATCGCTTTCACTGCTCAAAAAAGAGCGAAAAGAGAGGGGCATCGCTTTCACTGCTCAAAAAAGAGCGAAAAGAGAGGGGCATCGCTTTCACTGCTCAAAAAAGAGCGAAAAGAGAGGGGCATCGCTTTCACTGCTCAAAAAAGAGCGAAAAGAGAGGGGCACCGCTTACATCGCTCAAAAAAGAGCGAAAAGAGAGGGGCATCGCTTTCACTATTCAAAAAGAGCGAAAAGAGAGGGGCATCGCTTTCACTGCTCAAAAAAGAGCGAAAAGAGAGGGTCATCGCTTTCACTGCTCAAAAAAGAGCGAAAAGAGAGGGGCATCGCTTTCACTGCTCAAAAAAGAGCGAAAAGAGAGGGGCATCGCTTTCACTGCTCAAAAAAGAGCGAAAAGAGAGGGGCATCGCTTTCACTGCTCAAAAAAGAGCGAAAAGAGAGGGGCATCGCTTTCACTGCTCAAAAAAGAGCGAAAAGAGAGGGGCATCGCTTTCACTGCTCAAAAAAGAGCTAAAAGAGAGGGGCATCGCTTTCACTGCTCAAAAAAGAGCGAAAAGAGAGGGGCATCGCTTTCACTGCTCAAAAAAGAGCGAAAAGAGAGGGGCATCGCTTTCACTGCTCAAAAAAGAGCGAAAAGAGAGGGGCATCGCTTTCACTGCTCAAAAAAGAGCGAAAAGAGAGGGGCATCGCTTTCACTGCTCAAAAAAGAGCGAAAAGAGAGGGGCATCGCTTTCACTGCTCAAAAAAGAGCGAAAAGAGAGGGTCATCGCTTTCACTGCTCAAAAAAGAGCGAAAAGAGAGGGGCACCGCTTACATCGCTCAAAAAAGAGCGAAAAGAGAGGGGCATCGCTTTCACTATTCAAAAAGAGCGAAAAGAGAGGGGCATCGCTTTCACTGCTCAAAAAAGAGCGAAAAGAGAGGGTCATCGCTTTCACTGCTCAAAAAAGAGCGAAAAGAGAGGGGCATCGCTTTCACTGCTCAAAAAAGAGCGAAAAGAGAGGGGCATCGCTTTCACTGCTCAAAAAAGAGCGAAAAGAGAGGGGCATCGCTTTCACTGCTCAAAAAAGAGCGAAAAGAGAGGGTCATCGCTTTCACTGCTCAAAAAAGAGCGAAAAGAGAGGGGCATCGCTTTCACTGCTCAAAAAAGAGCGAAAAGAGAGGGGCATCGCTTTCACTGCTCAAAAAAGAGCGAAAAGAGAGGGGCATCGCTTTCACTGCTCAAAAAAGAGCGAAAAGAGAGGGGCATCGCTTTCACTGCTCAAAAAAGAGCGAAAAGAGAGGGGCATCGCTTTCACTGCTCAAAAAAGAGCGAAAAGAGAGGGGCATCGCTTTCACTGCTCAAAAAAGAGCGAAAAGAGAGGGGCATCGCTTTCACTGCTCAAAAAAGAGCGAAAAGAGAGGGTCATCGCTTTCACTGCTCAAAAAAGAGCGAAAAGAGAGGGGCACCGCTTACATCGCTCAAAAAAGAGCGAAAAGAGAGGGGCATCGCTTTCACTATTCAAAAAGAGCGAAAAGAGAGGGGCATCGCTTTCACTGCTCAAAAAAGAGCGAAAAGAGAGGGGCATCGCTTTCACTGCTCAAAAAAGAGCGAAAAGAGAGGGGCACCGCTTACATCGCTCAAAAAAGAGCGAAAAGAGAGGGGCATCGCTTTCACTATTCAAAAAGAGCGAAAAGAGAGGGGCATCGCTTTCACTGCTCAAAAAAGAGCGAAAAGAGAGGGGCATCGCTTTCACTGCTCAAAAAAGAGCGAAAAGAGAGGGGCATCGCTTTCACTGCTCAAAAAAGAGCGAAAAGAGAGGGGCATCGCTTTCACTGCTCAAAAAAGAGCGAAAAGAGAGGGGCATCGCTTTCACTGCTCAAAAAAGAGCGAAAAGAGAGGGGCATCGCTTTCACTGCTCAAAAAAGAGCGAAAAGAGAGGGGCATCGCTTTCACTGCTCAAAAAAGAGCGAAAAGAGAGGGTCATCGCTTTCACTGCTCAAAAAAGAGCGAAAAGAGAGGGGCACCGCTTACATCGCTCAAAAAAGAGCGAAAAGAGAGGGGCATCGCTTTCACTATTCAAAAAGAGCGAAAAGAGAGGGGCATCGCTTTCACTGCTCAAAAAAGAGCGAAAAGAGAGGGTCATCAGGGTCATCGCTTTCACTGCTCAAAAAAGAGCGAAAAGAGAGGGGCATCGCTTTCACTGCTCAAAAAAGAGCGAAAAGAGAGGGGCATCGCTTTCACTGCTCAAAAAAGAGCGAAAAGAGAGGGGCATCGCTTTCACTGCTCAAAAAAGAGCGAAAAGAGAGGGTCATCGCTTTCACTGCTCAAAAAAGAGCGAAAAGAGAGGGGCATCGCTTTCACTGCTCAAAAAAGAGCGAAAGAGAGGGGCATCGCTTTCACTGCTCAAAAAAGAGCGAAAAGAGAGGGGCATCGCTTTCACTGCTCAAAAAAGAGCGAAAAGAGAGGGGCATCGCTTTCACTGCTCAAAAAAGAGCGAAAAGAGAGGGGCATCGCTTTCACTGCTCAAAAAAGAGCGAAAAGAGAGGGGCATCGCTTTCACTGCTCAAAAAAGAGCGAAAAGAGAGGGGCATCGCTTTCACTGCTCAAAAAAGAGCGAAAAGAGAGGGTCATCGCTTTCACTGCTCAAAAAAGAGCGAAAAGAGAGGGGCATCGCTTTCACTGCTCAAAAAAGAGCGAAAAGAGAGGGGCATCGCTTTCACTGCTCAAAAAAGAGCGAAAAGAGAGGGGCATCGCTTTCACTGCTCAAAAAAGAGCGAAAAGAGAGGGGCATCGCTTTCACTGCTCAAAAAAGAGCGAAAAGAGAGGGGCATCGCTTTCACTGCTCAAAAAAGAGCGAAAAGAGAGGGGCATCGCTTTCACTGCTCAAAAAAGAGCGAAAAGAGAGGGGCATCGCTTTCACTGCTCAAAAAAGAGCGAAAAGAGAGGGGCATCGCTTTCACTGCTCAAAAAAGAGCGAAAAGAGAGGGGCATCGCTTTCACTGCTCAAAAAAGAGCGAAAAGAGAGGGGCACCGCACCGCTTACATCGCTCAAAAAAGAGCGAAAAGAGAGGGGCATCGCTTTCACTATTCAAAAAGAGCGAAAAGAGAGGGGCATCGCTTTCACTGCTCAAAAAAGAGCGAAAAGAGAGGGTCATCGCTTTCACTGCTCAAAAAAGAGCGAAAAGAGAGGGGCATCGCTTTCACTGCTCAAAAAAGAGCGAAAAGAGAGGGGCATCGCTTTCACTGCTCAAAAAAGAGCGAAAAGAGAGGGGCATCGCTTTCACTGCTCAAAAAAGAGCGAAAAGAGAGGGGCATCGCTTTCACTGCTCAAAAAAGAGCGAAAAAAAGAGAGGGGCATCGCTTTCACTGCTCAAAAAAGAGCTAAAAGAGAGGGGCATCGCTTTCACTGCTCAAAAAAGAGCGAAAAGAGAGGGGCATCGCTTTCACTGCTCAAAAAAGAGCGAAAAGAGAGGGGCATCGCTTTCACTGCTCAAAAAAGAGCGAAAAGAGAGGGGCATCGCTTTCACTGCTCAAAAAAGAGCGAAAAGAGAGGGGCATCGCTTTCACTGCTCAAAAAAGAGCGAAAAGAGAGGGGCATCGCTTTCACTGCTCAAAAAAGAGCGAAAAGAGAGGGTCATCGCTTTCACTGCTCAAAAAAGAGCGAAAAGAGAGGGGCACCGCTTACATCGCTCAAAAAAGAGCGAAAAGAGAGGGGCATCGCTTTCACTGCTCAAAAAAGAGCGAAAAGAGAGGGGCATCGCTTTCACTGCTCAAAAAAGAGCGAAAAGAGAGGGGCATCGCTTTCACTGCTCAAAAAAAGAGCGAAAAGAGAGGGGCATCGCTTTCACTGCTCAAAAAAGAGCGAAAAGAGAGGGGCATCGCTTTCACTGCTCAAAAAAGAGCGAAAAGAGAGGGGCATCGCTTTCACTGCTCAAAAAAGAGCGAAAAGAGAGGGGCACCGCTTACATCGCTCAAAAAAGAGCGAAAAGAGAGGGGCATCGCTTTCACTATTCAAAAAGAGCGAAAAGAGAGGGGCACCGCTGTCATCGCTCAAAAAAGAGCGAAAAGAGAGGGGCACCGCTGTCATCGCTCAAAAAAGAGCGAAAAGAGAGGGGCATCGCTTTCACTATTCAAAAAGAGCGAAAAGAGAGGGGCATCGCTTTCACTGCTCAAAATAGAGCGAAAAGAGAGGGGCACCGCTGTCATCGCTCAAAAAAGAGCGAAAGAGAGGGGCACCGCTGTCATCGCTCAAAAAAGAGCGAAAAGAGAGGGGCACCGCTGTCATCGCTCAAAAAAGAGCGAAAAGAGAGGGGCACCGCTGTCATCGCTCAAAAAAGAGCGAAAAGAGAGGGGCACCGCTGTCATCGCTCAAAAAAGAGCGAAAAGAGAGGGGCACCGCTGTCATCGCTCAAAAAAGAGCGAAAAGAGAGGGGCACCGCTGTCATCGCTCAAAAAAGAGCGAAAAGAGAGGGGCATCGCTTTCACTATTCAAAAAGAGCGAAAAGAGAGGGGCATCGCTTTCACTGCTCAAAAAAGAGCGAAAAGAGAGGGGCATCGCTTTCACTGCTCAAAAAAGAGCGAAAAGAGAGGGGCATCGCTTTCACTGCTCAAAAAAGAGCGAAAAGAGAGGGGCATCGCTTTCACTGCTCAAAAAAGAGCGAAAAGAGAGGGGCATCGCTTTCACTGCTCAAAAAAGAGCGAAAAGAGAGGGGCATCGCTTTCACTGCTCAAAAAAGAGCGAAAAGAGAGGGGCATCGCTTTCACTGCTCAAAAAAGAGCGAAAAGAGAGGGGCATCGCTTTCACTGCTCAAAAAAGAGCGAAAAGAGAGGGGCATCGCTTTCACTGCTCAAAAAAGAGCGAAAAGAGAGGGGCATCGCTTTCACTGCTCAAAAAAGAGCGAAAAGAGAGGGGCATCGCTTTCACTGCTCAAAAAAGAGCGAAAAGAGAGGGGCATCGCTTTCACTGCTCAAAAAAGAGCTAAAAGAGAGGGGCATCGCTTTCACTGCTCAAAAAAGAGCGAAAAGAGAGGGGCATCGCTTTCACTGCTCAAAAAAGAGCGAAAAGAGAGGGGCATCGCTTTCACTGCTCAAAAAAGAGCGAAAAGAGAGGGGCATCGCTTTCACTGCTCAAAAAAGAGCGAAAAGAGAGGGGCATCGCTTTCACTGCTCAAAAAAGAGCGAAAAGAGAGGGGCATCGCTTTCACTGCTCAAAAAAGAGCGAAAAGAGAGGGTCATCGCTTTCACTGCTCAAAAAAGAGCGAAAAGAGAGGGGCACCGCTTACATCGCTCAAAAAAGAGCGAAAAGAGAGGGGCATCGCTTTCACTATTCAAAAAGAGCGAAAAAGAGAGGGGCATCGCTTTCACTGCTCAAAAAAGAGCGAAAAGAGAGGGTCATCGCTTTCACTGCTCAAAAAAGAGCGAAAAGAGAGGGGCATCGCTTTCACTGCTCAAAAAAGAGCGAAAAGAGAGGGGCATCGCTTTCACTGCTCAAAAAAGAGCGAAAAGAGAGGGGCATCGCTTTCACTGCTCAAAAAAGAGCGAAAAGAGAGGGTCATCGCTTTCACTGCTCAAAAAAGAGCGAAAAGAGAGGGGCATCGCTTTCACTGCTCAAAAAAGAGCGAAAAGAGAGGGGCATCGCTTTCACTGCTCAAAAAAGAGCGAAAAGAGAGGGGCATCGCTTTCACTGCTCAAAAAAGAGCGAAAAGAGAGGGGCATCGCTTTCACTGCTCAAAAAAGAGCGAAAAGAGAGGGGCATCGCTTTCACTGCTCAAAAAAGAGCGAAAAGAGAGGGGCATCGCTTTCACTGCTCAAAAAAGAGCGAAAAGAGAGGGGCATCGCTTTCACTGCTCAAAAAAGAGCGAAAAGAGAGGGTCATCGCTTTCACTGCTCAAAAAAGAGCGAAAAGAGAGGGGCACCGCTTACATCGCTCAAAAAAGAGCGAAAAGAGAGGGGCATCGCTTTCACTATTCAAAAAGAGCGAAAAGAGAGGGGCATCGCTTTCACTGCTCAAAAAAGAGCGAAAAGAGAGGGGCATCGCTTTCACTGCTCAAAAAAGAGCGAAAAGAGAGGGGCACCGCTTACATCGCTCAAAAAAGAGCGAAAAGAGAGGGGCATCGCTTTCACTATTCAAAAAGAGCGAAAAGAGAGGGGCATCGCTTTCACTGCTCAAAAAAGAGCGAAAAGAGAGGGGCATCGCTTTCACTGCTCAAAAAAGAGCGAAAAGAGAGGGGCATCGCTTTCACTGCTCAAAAAAGAGCGAAAAGAGAGGGGCATCGCTTTCACTGCTCAAAAAAGAGCGAAAAGAGAGGGTCATCGCTTTCACTGCTCAAAAAAGAGCGAAAAGAGAGGGGCACCGCTTACATCGCTCAAAAAAGAGCGAAAAGAGAGGGGCATCGCTTTCACTATTCAAAAAGAGCGAAAAGAGAGGGGCATCGCTTTCACTGCTCAAAAAAGAGCGAAAAGAGAGGGGCATCGCTTTCACTGCTCAAAAAAGAGCGAAAAGAGAGGGGCACCGCTTACATCGCTCAAAAAAGAGCGAAAAGAGAGGGGCATCGCTTTCACTATTCAAAAAGAGCGAAAAGAGAGGGGCATCGCTTTCACTGCTCAAAAAAGAGCGAAAAGAGAGGGGCATCGCTTTCACTGCTCAAAAAAGAGCGAAAAGAGAGGGGCATCGCTTTCACTGCTCAAAAAAGAGCGAAAAGAGAGGGGCATCGCTTTCACTGCTCAAAAAAGAGCGAAAGAGAGGGGCATCGCTTTCACTGCTCAAAAAAGAGCGAAAAGAGAGGGGCATCGCTTTCACTGCTCAAAAAAGAGCGAAAAGAGAGGGGCATCGCTTTCACTGCTCAAAAAAGAGCGAAAAGAGAGGGTCATCGCTTTCACTGCTCAAAAAAGAGCGAAAAGAGAGGGGCACCGCTTACATCGCTCAAAAAAGAGCGAAAAGAGAGGGGCATCGCTTTCACTATTCAAAAAGAGCGAAAAGAGAGGGGCATCGCTTTCACTGCTCAAAAAAGAGCGAAAAGAGAGGGTCATCGCTTTCACTGCTCAAAAAAGAGCGAAAAGAGAGGGGCATCGCTTTCACTGCTCAAAAAAGAGCGAAAAGAGAGGGGCATCGCTTTCACTGCTCAAAAAAGAGCGAAAAGAGAGGGGCATCGCTTTCACTGCTCAAAAAAGAGCGAAAAGAGAGGGTCATCGCTTTCACTGCTCAAAAAAGAGCGAAAAGAGAGGGGCATCGCTTTCACTGCTCAAAAAAGAGCGAAAAGAGAGGGGCATCGCTTTCACTGCTCAAAAAAGAGCGAAAA